>NW_005178032.1:1412500-1905899 GCF_000258705.1 Coccomyxa subellipsoidea C-169
TGCCGGCAGAATCCTGCTCCAGGGGTAGTCCGGCACTGCCGGCGTGCCGGCAAATCCTGCTCCAGGGGTAGTCCGGCACTGCCGGCGTGCCGGCAAATCCTGCTCCAGGGGTAGTCCGGCACTGCCGGCAGCCTGCAGAATCCTGCTCCAGGGGCAGTCCGGCACTGCCGGCGTGCCGACAAATCCTGCTCCAGGGGTAGTCCGGCGCTGCCGGCAGCCTGCAGAATTCTGCAGAAGGGGCAGTCCGGCACTGCCGGCGTGCCGGCAGAATCCTGCTCCAGGGGTAGTCCGGCACTGCCGGCAGCCTGCAGAATTCTGCTCCAGGGGCAGTCCGGCACTGCCGGCGTGCCGGCAGAATCCTGCTCCAGGGATAGTCCGGCACTGCCGGCAGCCTGCAGAATCCTGCTCCAGGGGCAGTCCGGCACCGCCGGCATGCCGGCAGCCGGCAGAATCCTGCTCCAGGGGGCAGTCCGGCACTGCCGGCGTGCCGGCAGAATCCTGCTCCAGGGATAGTCCGGCACTGCCGGCAGCCTGCAGAATCCTGCTCCAGGGGCAGTCCGGCACCGCCGGCATGCCGGCAGCCGGCAGAATCCTGCTCCAGGGGGCAGTCCGGCACTGCCGGCGTGCCGGCAGAATCCTGCTCCAGGGGTAGTCCGGCACTGCCGGCGTGCCGGCAAATCCTGCTCCAGGGGTAGTCCGGCACTGCCGGCGTGCCGGCAAATCCTGCTCCAGGGGTAGTCCGGCACTGCCGGCAGCCTGCAGAATCCTGCTCCAGGGGCAGTCCGGCACTGCCGGCGTGCCGACAAATCCTGCTCCAGGGGTAGTCCGGCGCTGCCGGCAGCCTGCAGAATTCTGCAGAAGGGGCAGTCCGGCACTGCCGGCGTGCCGGCAGAATCCTGCTCCAGGGGTAGTCCGGCACAGCCGGCGTGCCGGCAAATCCTGCTCCAGGGATAGTCCGGCACTGCCGGCAGCCTGCAGAATCCTGCTTCAGGGGTAGTCCGGCACTGCCGGCGTGCCGGCAAATCCTGCTCCAGGGGTAGTCCGGCACTGCCGGCGTGCCGGCAAATCCTGCTCCAGGGGTAGTCCGGCACTGTCGGCGTGCCGACAAATCCTGCTCCAGGGGTAGTCCGGCACTGCCGGCAGCCTGCAGAATCCTGCTCCAGGGGCAGTCCGGCGCTGCCGGCAGCCTGCAGAATTCTGCTCCAGGGGCAGTCCGGCACTGCCGGCGTGCCGGCAGAATCCTGCTCCAGGGATAGTCCGGCACTGCCGGCAGCCTGCAGAATCCTGCTCCAGGGGCAGTCCGGCACCGCCGGCATGCCGGCAGCCTGCAGAATCCTGCTCCAGGGGCAGTCCGGCGCTGCCGGCAGCCTGCAGAATTCTGCTCCAGGGGCAGTCCGGCACTGCCGGCGTGCCGGCAGAATCCTGCTCCAGGGATAGTCCGGCACTGCCGGCAGCCTGCAGAATCCTGCTCCAGGGGCAGTCCGGCACCGCCGGCATGCCGGCAGCCGGCAGAATCCTGCTCCAGGGGGCAGTCCGGCACTGCCGGCGTGCCGGCAGAATCCTGCTCCAGGGATAGTCCGGCACTGCCGGCAGCCTGCAGAATCCTGCTCCAGGGGCAGTCCGGCACCGCCGGCATGCCGGCAGCCTGCAGAATCCTGCTCCAGGGGCAGTCCGGCGCTGCCGGCAGCCTGCAGAATTCTGCTCCAGGGGCAGTCCGGCACTGCCGGCGTGCCGGCAGAATCCTGCTCCAGGGATAGTCCGGCACTGCCGGCAGCCTGCAGAATCCTGCTCCAGGGGCAGTCCGGCACCGCCGGCATGCCGGCAGCCGGCAGAATCCTGCTCCAGGGGTAGTCCGGCACTGCCGGCAGCCTGCAGAATTCTGCTCCAGGGGCAGTCCGGCACTGCCGGCGTGCCGGCAGAATCCTGCTCCAGGGATAGTCCGGCACTGCCGGCGTGCCGACAAATCCTGCTCCAGGGGTAGTCCGGCACTGCCGGCAGCCTGCAGAATCCTGCTCCAGGGGCAGTCCGGCGCTGCCGGCAGCCTGCAGAATTCTGCTCCAGGGGCAGTCCGGCACTGCCGGCGTGCCGGCAGAATCCTGCTCCAGGGATAGTCCGGCACTGCCGGCGTGCCGGCAGAATCCTGCTCCAGGGGTAGTCCGGCACTGCCGGCAGCCTGCAGAATTCTGCTCCAGGGGCAGTCCGGCACTGCCGGCGTGCCGGCAGAATCCTGCTCCAGGGATAGTCCGGCGCTGCCGGCAGCCTGCAGAATCCTGCTCCAGGGGCAGTCCGGCACTGTCGGCGTGCCGGCAGAATCCTGCTCCAGGGGTAGTCCGGCACTGCCGGCGTGCCGGCAAATCCTGCTCCAGGGATAGTCCGGCACTGCCGGCAGCCTGCAGAATCCTGCTCCAGGGGCAGTCCGGCACCGCCGGCATGCCGGCAGCCGGCAGAATCCTGCTCCAGGGGGCAGTCCGGCACTGCCGGCGTGCCGGCAGAATCCTGCTCCAGGGGGCAGTCCGGCACATGCCGGCGTGCCGGCAGAATCCTGCTCCAGGGGTAGTCCGGCACTGCCGGCAGCCTGCAGAATCCTGCTCCAGGGGCAGTCCGGCACCGCCGGCATGCCGGCAGAATCCTGCTCCAGGGGTAGTCCGGCACTGCCGGCGTGCCGACAAATCCTGCTCCAGGGGTAGTCCGGCACTGCCGGCAGCCTGCAGAATCCTGCTCCAGGGGCAGTCCGGCGCTGCCGGCAGCCTGCAGAATTCTGCAGAAGGGGCAGTCCGGCACTGCCGGCGTGCCGGCAGAATCCTGCTCCAGGGGTAGTCCGGCACTGCCGGCAGCCTGCAGAATCCTGCTCCAGGGGCAGTCCGGCACTGCCGGCGTGCCGGCAGAATCCTGCTCCAGGGGTAGTCCGGCACTGCCGGCAGCCTGCAGAATCCTGCTCCAGGGGGCAGTCCGGCACAGGACCCATCGGATATACAGAGGCCCCTTCCCGATAGGGAGACCCGGGGCCGCGCTCAAAGGTCGGTAGACCCTTGCACCGACGGGCGCCCGACTTCATGACGGGTGGACTGTCGCCAAATACCGCTTGGCTAAGCGGACTAATCGTCTGCTAGCCGCCGAATATAGACCCTGTCAGACCGTGAACACATTCGGGACTGGGGGTCTACCTACTCCTCCGCTTATCCCATTGGAGCACGGGTATTCCTCAGGCGGGTGCGTGGATTGGAGCAAGCGGGTCTACGTGTGCACTTAGCCGGATATTCTTGAGGGGAACCCGGGCCGGCTGCACTCGCCCCTAATGGTGAAGTCCCCAGTCCACACCAGGCATGCGGCTGGCCTATACCTGTGCTACAGGGGTATCACTTCCGGTGAATCAAATTGTCCCCACCACGTATGTACAGTGTTATGGGGCTCTGCCGGACGGCAAAGCGCTTGCCCAACACACCGATCCTCTATGCCGGCAGACCCGCCCGTGCGGCGCGGCGCCACCGGCGGGGGTATTTCAGCTGACATTTACGACATTTGCAAACATGCGTGGGCTACTAATTGTCGGATGGCCGCCGCGGAAATACCCGAAGCCACCTGTTTAAAACCTGGGCCGTCTCTTTGGCATTATTATTACTACAAGAGCGCGGTCCCACTGTTAATGGGCATCGATGTTGCTACAGGAGCACCCAGTCTTGCAGCCTAGGACTCTCGTCTGTCGGAAGCTGCACTTGGGCAGTTATGTCGACTGTGGCCACACTGCTCAAGGTGCAAACAGAAGCATCTGATGCTGATTCAGCAGCGAAGGCGGCGTTGGCGGCCGCGGCAACCACTCGGCAGGCTCTCGCTTCTCATCAAGCAACAGTGCAAACAAGAGCGCGCTCATCCCATTGTTCGGCTAATGCTTTGGAACAAATTGGCAGTGCCCTTCCGTTATTATTTCAGTTTTTTAAAATGTTACATCATTCATCGGGTTCACTAGCGTGCAATGAAACTTGGCAGCAATGATGTCGCACAGAAATAGATAATGGCAGCCGCATGAGCGAGAAATGATGAGCCGATTGAACCAAGGCAATGACAAATGGAACGACAATCGCCTGCATGGTAAACACCTTATCATCTATTACAATCTGTATGCCCCGATGTTTTTAATCATGCATACTTCTTTAGGTTTGTGTTCTTGTCCGCTGGTCTACAAGAATATGGTTCGTGCCAGAGTTCACCTACTGTGTTGTTTAAACTGCTAGCGTTGCCCTTTTATGTGCCTAGCAGCAGTTCCGTGCATGCGCTTGCTTTTCTCTTCCTCTTCTTTTTTCTTTTGGCCTTTGACATTCCAAATGGATCCTCATGAACTACCCGCACTGGAACCCCTACTAGGGTTGTCTCACACCCAAGATTGGCTAGAGCCTCAGGTGACGGCTGTGCCGCAAATGAATGCCCTCCAGAGGTCCAGGCGTGCTCGTTGCAGATGGTTGTTCCTATGTATGCTCAGCTGCGCTGCAACTTTGAGCTGCATGTGGTTTGCTGCCAAGCTCGCTGCAGTCCTTCGCTCCCCCAACAGACAGGTGAGCTTCAATTGGGGGTGGTGTATCGTTGTCAGGCTGCATCCAAGTGGCCATGTCGCAGGCCACAGCTGGACTGCACTCCACCAGGATTACTGTGATCCCGCTGCTCTCCAAGCTAACACTGGTATCTAACGTCGCAGGCGGCAAGGGCAGGCAAGGCATTTTGTTTTGCGGGCGGTCGACTGTGACACGCTTGCGGCGCCTGCTAGATGAGCCCCCGATGAATTTGCCCTTGCTATTCCCCGCAGCGTTCGCGCCCTGGTTGGCTGAAACGCCAGCGGCAGAGAAGGTTTGCTCGGTCAGCGGAATGCCCAGGTTGGCAAGCATGCTCTGGTTGCGCGCAATGTTGTCAGCACGCTGCTGCTCAAATGCGTTTAGCGGCTCTGTCGGGATGACAGCGTTAGGCTCCTGTGCTCTGCTGGCCCTCCTCTGCAGCACATCCAAGGCAGCATTTTATTGAGTATTGTCAACATTTCGGTGTGTTTCAGAGCAAATTCAGAGCGCCTGAATTGTTTGCCCAGTTGCGCGTGGATGAACTTGATATAACACTCAGTTCAGCATGAGACAAGCAATTAGGGCTGAGTAAGGAGATGTTCGGCGCACTGTACCTTCGCCAGAAAAGCAGCGTTGTGCAGCCTGCAGTCCCTAGCAATGCGTTCCGCCTCAGCAGGCCAATCATCAGGACTGGTCTCCACACGCACCTGTCACCAGCAAAGGGACTTTTTTTCTGTCAAGAGAAGGTCCAGTATTGTGCGTTGTTATTACAGGTTTTCCAGTCCTACGGACCAGGTACGTCCAGCAACACCTGTATTGTGCTTAGGCACGCACAAAAGCAGCATGGAACAGGAAACTTCAGCACTGCTTCAGGGACGACAAGGCTCTGTCATGAGACTTACCAGCTGATTCGGCGCCCACAAAGCCACAATCTCGACGTCCCCATCGTCATAGCAGACTGTGTGCCGCTGCCGCAGGGGGTCAAACGCTGTCACAAAGCCCGGGTACCAGTCCTCGTCCATCGGCCACCACAAGGATACGCGGGCCCCTATCGCTCTCTCAGCTGTGACAGCCACCTGAAATGCACACAGCCCAGACCGTGAGGCATTTCAAGCAACCAATTCAATCTTCTTGCGCTGTGCTAGATCCACAACTGTCATGAATTTGCTGCATGCCAACAATTTCAACAAAAACAACCTCGGCCAGCTTCTGCGAAGGGAAGCACACCCTGACTGAGTAAATGCTCACCTTGCTCACTTCCATCAATATAGGCGCACATGGTACAGGCCTGCTCAGAGACACATAAAAAGAAACCGTGGGGGGGTTTTGGGTTTGATAACATATCGCTAAAGTGGAGGACATGACAGACCTGAGCCCCAGAATGGCCAGCTGCAGCAGCGGCTGCAGCGCGATTGACGAGGCAGCGGCGCGCGGCGCCCTGTGTGGCAAGGCAGGCCTCGCAGTACCCGCAGCGGACACGAAGGTTTGCTGCAGCCGCTCGTGTGGCTGCCAGGGCTGCCAGCGCCTCCTTGTGGGCGCCCTTGTCAGGTTTGTCTCCGCCCTCCGCCGCAGCGGCCACTGCGTCCGCCAAGCCCTTGGCTTCCTGCGCAGATGCATGGGATGCTGATGCCTCCTGCAAAGCTGCATGGCATCAAACAAAGGTGCACGTTGGTGAATGACGCCAGGAGTAGCCTCATGAGCGCTGCACCAGCAGCCACTCCCGGCAAGCACACTATATACATGTGAAAATTCACACAGAAAGGTATATTGCACTTAGGACCTCTGCCATTTTACTGTGCTGCCATCACAAAAGTGGCCAGAGCAGAGCAGACATACACACCAGAATACAATTATAACGCACCTGCACGGTTCTGGTGAAGAGGCCAGGTCGTGCCATCTTCCTGGCGCCAATCAACTCGTTGCCCTCAGCCACCTTCTCATGAAAATGGCGCTTGAAGGGCAGCAGCTGGGCTGGAGAGTGCCACATGCAGCTGCGCTGTCCAAAAAGCACAACCAGCACCTGTAGAAGAGGAGTCAGATTGCCAATCATGTTCCTTCATGCGCAATCAGGCCGCCCCAGAACCGCCCTTTACCATTAATATGGCTGCACAGGATGCATCAGGAACACACTACAATAACCGGGCCAACCAGCCGAATGGTTGACATTTTCTGTGCGCGCAGTAAGAAAATAGGCCGCACCTTTCGTTTGCTGGGTGATGTGGTGTCACGAAGCGCGGGCGTTCGTGGCCCCTCGGGTGCCATGTCACTGCCTGTTATCACAGCCTCGTGGCCGCCATGCTGCGCTGCCGCGTCCTCCACAATGGTGCTCCCGATGCGCATCGGCGGCGGAGCCTCGCCGCCGCTGGGCTTGTAGATGCTCGCCATGTACTCTGCGCTCGTCAGCGCTGCAAGCGCCGGACCCCCGCATCAGCCTCATTGCGACTTGCTTTCAGCTCGAGTCACAGTATTGGGACACATAAAGGACACAACGTATGGCTCCCTGTGAGGCCAAAGCTGCACGGATTCATGTTGCCGACTGATGTTTGGAGAGCGCTCGCAGGCAGGCAGAGGCGGTCCTCACCAGCGGAGGCAAGTGGAGGTACTGTGCGGGTGGGCGGCATGTGGTGGGGGTCCAGCGCCTCGCCGGGCCACCACACACCGGCCGGAGTGCGCGCCCACACCAGCGTGCCCAGTGTGTCCACGTCCGGCGTGTACCCTTGCAGCCGCGTGATTCGCACCGCCTACAAAGCAGGTTTACACCCCTCACGCTGCTGGTCAGGAGCACTGGCCTCAGCCCCAGACCCCCGTCTGCTGTGGAGATGTGCATGCAGGTGACAGGCAGAAAAGCTTTGTAACTTGAAGCGTTTTCTACAGGCACAAGAATTTTGGAGGGCACACCTCCTGATTGAGTGAGGCGCCGCACTGCTGGGCTCTCTGCAGCACATCTTCCATGTTGAATCCCTGCAGGCAGCATATCATCTGAATCAGCTTTGCAACAATATGCAGCCAATTTGCTGAGGATAGAGCATCAGCATTGAATCGTCTTCTTAGTTGCGCAGCATTATAAAGCAATCACATGGTAACACTTGACCTCAGCACGCTGACGCTTCAGGTCGGTCAATGGACCCTTCTCATCTAGGGATTGCCCCAATGCATCTACCTTGGCGGTGCTGGGCACATGCAGTGAAGATAGAGGTGTTCTTTGTGCTGCCGATAGAGAGGGCCGTGCAACCTGTTCACGCAGGCGGGCAAAGTAGGTGGTGAGGGTCTCCTTCTCTGGAGCCTTGCCGACTTGAGTAACAAAGTCGCCCAGGAGCGTCAGCGGCGTCAGCACTGGCGCCTCGCTCATGCCATCGGCTGCGTATCTGCTCCCACACCCACAACAGCTGTTTCATGCAATTTATTCAGTCATTCCGTGAAAATCAACATCGACACCAAAAACACTTTTTTAAGTTACAGATTTGGCTGCTTCTCCTCTGTCATATGCAGGATGCTGCTGTGTGAACTATAGAATATTCTGGACAGGACAAATAAGGCTGGTCAGTGAAGAGAGAAGTCAAAGGCTCACCTGCCAATCCCACGAACAAACCAAGCTGCACGGGGCCAGGGCGTCCCGTCGTCCATGCGCAGCCCAGACTGACCCGCTGTCGGCTGTGCCTTGTTGCCGGTCTGCAGCGCATGTCCACATACACATCACTGACAGCACAACACGTAGCCAACACAGTGTTTCTTATAAAGATTTTGTCTGGAAGCCAATTTGGCTACAACATATGCTACATTAAAATTTTGAAGCTACAAAACTGGCTACATGCTAGAGTTTTCAGAAACTTTCTCCTGGTATCGGTGTTTTTGGGCGTGTTTCTGCTGGAAAGGGATAAAGTGGCTTCAAGCATGGTTCAATTTAATTTTTATAAGCCAGGTGGTGGCTTCAAAGAGGGACACCCTCAGGTAGTTTATGCGCCACAGTAATACCATGTTTATCTGTTCAGAGCCATATTGGCTTCAGGCCACTAAAAGAAAGCCACCAAAAGAAGCGCCACTGTCACTTTCAAGTCATCGCCAATCGATATACCGCAGTAGGTGCTGACTTGGAATTTGGAAGATTCTTGAAATCTGCGCTTGCAGGCGTAAATTGCAGGTAGGCTATGACTGCCCAGTACCTGACGCATGACGTTGAACTGAAAGTAGGGGAGCTGTGTCTGCGTGTTGGCAAGGGTTGCCTTGTCACCCACAGCCTTATCAGCTTCCATGCTGGCGAAAGTGGAGGGTGTCGCCGTCTGCGCCGGTGGGGCAGCGTCCACGGCTTTGGGGGCTGCTTCAGGTGCAGGCGACTCCTCTCCGCTAGCACCCACCGCCTTGACTGTGCACAAGAATAAGACAAGTCAGCTTAGGCGCTCCTTGCGCAATCATTGCCATTGCCTCCTTAAGAGTGACTCGGATTTGCGCACAACTTGACTTGGTGCATCCTGTTACGATTCTGTACAACATGGACAGCTTTTGCTCACACAGCGCAAGTCATAACCCTGATCACACCTGGGAGCTCCAGCTGGTTGCTGACTTCGTACAGCTCCTCCGCAGGCACACGGAGGTCGTTGTCATCTTTTGTCCACTCAAACTCTACTCCATCGCGCTTTGGCTGACCTCCTGGCATGCATACAATAGTTCAGGTTGCCGCTCCTGCGCATGCATGCAAGGATCAAGCAATAAAATTCTCGCGGCTGTTCCTGGCGCATGCAGTGCAAAGATACGATTCCCACCTCGTCGTACTGTGGTCATCCCCGGGTGCAAAGCTATGCTCACCTTGAGGGATGGCTGCATGTGGTGTGGTGAATTTGCGGTCTTTGGATCCCACATAGTACTTATGCCTGTGGGGATTGACCAGGCGCTGTCCTAGCCATGAAGCGACTGGCACTGACACGGCATTCCCCAGCAGGGCCCAGCGATGTGACTGCAATATGCAATGTCCTATCAGCTTGTGTCCACCACCCTCTACTCATTGGCAACCCCTCTTCATGATTATTAGCCATCGCACCAGCAGCTGCTCAAATAATGAATGACCCAGCTCTTCACCGGCCGTGAGCAGTTGCAGTAGCAGCTTACCGAAATAGAAGACCCTGTATTGAGGAATAAGCCAGGAGAAGACAACGCAGAAAGGAGGGCTTTGCTCACCTCCCTGCGGTCCACATCCGCATCCCTGAGGCTTGAACCGCCGTGCAGGTTGACTCCCGGGCCGCGTATGGGGAAGCAGGGCAGCGTGTACCCTTCCTCAAAGCCCTGCATTTTTTGTCGAGTGTCGGCGGCATATCTGGCCGATTTGAGCATGAGAAGACGTAAAGCAAGTCTGTCCCAGAAGGAACCAGCAAACGAGAAAAAAGCGCTTCAGGCATAAGATGGACTGTGAGGTGGGCACCTGCAGCCTTTCAGCATCTTCAGTGCGCAGGGCGCCCAGCTGACCGGACTTGAGCAGCAGGCACATGCGCCCGTTGCCAGTCTTCAGCGTTGGCACCATATCAAGCCCCGGCCCACTCCTGTTCACAAGTCAGGCGTAAGAAAAGGGTTGCAAGTAGTGTCCCTATGCACTGCTGCGTTCTAAAGCATAGATCGGTGTTTTCTCAAGTAGAAGGACGCATCAACAGGGCCGACACAAACAGCAATATGGTAAGTCAGGGGTTTGAGAGCGCACTGGGCATTGGAGAGGTCCAGGGCATAGGTGCAGTCGGGAGAGAGACCAGTGCCGTCAGGACCGTGTGCCTGGTGGCATGAGTAGCAGGGCTTCCCATTGAAGAGCTGGTAGCAGGCTCCCTTGCAGAGGACCCCCTGTGCCACCACAAGGGCCTTAATGATTTGACCAGGGCCATAATGAGGTTCCCTTCCGAGGACCTGCAGTCCGGCCCACATGTGTCTGAAACACAGTAAGCAGCAGAAGTCAGTCCTTGGTATCCATTTCACCTGAGACAGCAGCACATCACGGGCATCTCCGTGGAGGGATGCGACAACAAAGACTCGTTTGCGGCGATTGGGCGCTCCAAAACCTGCAAGCGCCGTGCAACGCCTGTCTTGTGCCAGCTACCTTTCATGAAATTTCTGGAGTTGCATTGCAAAGTCACAGGGGATTGTGGAAAAGGTGCAGCCTACACGACCATCAGAATGTCAAGCACAAGCAACTTACAGGAAAGGGGCGCGGTCAGACGCACTTGCTGTGTTGATAATGCGGTGCGCCCAGCTGGAGTATCCCAGGTTCTCAAACTGCTCTACGATGTATTCTATGACAGGCGACTGGCCATTGATGCGATCCAGCAGGCCCTCGACCTGCACAAATCAGTGTGCTCCTCAAAACTCCTCGCAAATGTACACATAAGAAAAATGGGACCTGCTCTGCCAGCTGCGAGCAGTCATGGGATGACTGCTGAATGGCGACAAGGTGACTAACATATAGGCAGATATGTAAAATGTTTCACACGGCTTGTGTGAAGTACTCACATTCTCCAGGAGCACCCATGGGATGCCTCGATTCTCTCCAAGAGCAGTCTTCAGCAGCCGGAAGACATGCCGCACAAGGGAAGTGCTCTGCGCATCATGATTGTATCATGATTGCATTCAACTTCCAACTAAAAGCAAGTGCTGAGAAGCATTCAACAGACAGCATTTGACTGACACGCGCCAAAGAGAACGCAAAGAACATGAAAAAGAACAGTTCTGCAATACCTGCCCATTGAGGCCTCTCCTCAGCCCCGCCCTGCTGACATCAATACAGGGAAAGCCAGCCGCCAGTATCTCTGTCTCCTGTGCTGAAACTCTTAGTCAGAAGCCCATGCATGGCTATGGTCACGAACAAGTTTACAAACGCCGTTTTGATTTCAGAAAAAAACTCAGAATCCCCCAGGCCCTAGAGATATGCATGAGAGCCAATTTGCCAGCTTGCCTGAGGCAGGGAGGCAAGAGAGCACACGTCAGGCACCAAGAGCGTCCCAGGAAAGCTTCGCTTGAGCACCTGAATAGATACCATACGACATGTCTTAGAGATTCACTGCCTTGGACAATTGGCTGGATCCATAGCGGTGAGCACGTCACTCCTACCACACATTGATGCTGGACAAGAACCTCAACCTCAAATTCAAGACCCAAAGACTGTCTTGCTCACGGACAGAAGCTTACCTGTTGGGCTCCTGGATCGCTTTCACATTGTAGAATGATGGTATGTCCAGCCTGCGCGTGAGGAGAAGACCGTCGACAACGGGCGCTTGCATTGAAAACGATTGATCAGTAACGGCATTTGGCGCAACAAGTGCGAGACACCTTCGTGATAGAATTTTGTATTCCTAAATACTTTGCATCATATTCCACCTACTTGATCCCAAGCCAAGGGCGACTCCTCACCTGTTCCAGACCAACGTCCAAACCCCCGGCTCCCGTGAATAGGGAGGCCACCCGCATCCTATCGGAATTTGGCCCACTCTATATCATTTCATCATTCTTCCTTTTGAGTCTACAATATTGATATGCATCAAGCATTCCACCTCTCTATCCACTGTCTCGGAAGGGACATTTCCCCTCGCCTGTCGATACGCTTCCGACATGCATGGTTTCATATGAAGGTTTCGAATTGCTATTTTATTTGGGATGTTTCATTGGTGTAAGCTCGGACAATTGTGTACTTCAGTGTCTTCAAATGCCATCTACATCCTGCTGTGTGTAATTCGGAACGCTACCAATCTGACGATCTCGGAGTGTCGTGGACTGAGTTTCTTACAAGACGGGGACGCAGTATCTTGTTTATGGAGAAGACAATTTGAGTCTTTAAATTCGTTTCAAAGTGCACCTACCTTCAGTCTTTGGCAACATGAGCAGGTGCGTCGTGTGTATTGCCGATTGATGCAAGGTGCCTTCAGAGGTGTAGAATTCGGCATATGCATGATGATTAGACATATGCAGTGGGCCCATGCATATTCTGGTGAATAAGGCTACTGTCTGCAACAGTGTTGGTTCCTCTTGGAGACTCGAACTCTTTTTTAAGTCCAAGAAGGACTTGCAGGAGAAGGTTCTTCCGTTCCTGAAAGAAAATGGCATCAAGCGCGTGAATATTACCAACAAGGTGAGCCACCCTGATGCTGTACATGTATGAGGGATCAGGCTTGCCTCTTGCGGTTTGACAATGGCTCCTTGCGACCTTTGCACCGTCTACTGATGCCATGTGTGCACCTATACCTATGCAGACAAAGGAGGACCAGCTGCTGGAGTGTTGCCAGCTCATTACCTCCGCCATACCATCAGCGCAAGTCTGTGTCCATTACTCCTTCAAATGGAATTATAAGCATAATGTGGACCAGTCCCTTGAAGCATTCTCGAAGTTCTGCGCCTGCCTGTCAGAGGACAAGCAGTCAAGCGCACTGCTTATCAGCGGAGGCAAGAAGCGCAAGCTTGATACTGTTGAGGTGAGCCCTCTTACATGCATGGTTTGCACTCAATCACATTTCATTACCCCTAAGCCATCATTGGTCGGTTGCAGTGTGACAATTGGGTGCTGTGTATTGAACCAAAGACATGGTTGCGTGGAACAGGCGCTGCAAAGATTGGGTGCTTCTGCATGCAACTTTGCGATGCCACCAATCTATGTTGCTTTCAACCCATACTTTCCCAGCAAAGCTGAGGCTGCTGAGGAGAGGAAACGCATGCAAAGAAAATTGGACAGCGGCCTGGTGAGGGGCATCTATCTGCAGATGGGCACAGACTTGAAGCTGCTCAAGGAGGGCTTGGACTTCCTCAAAGAGGCTGGCAGCACCCGGCAGGACAGTCCCATGAACCTTTATGGGTCAATTTTCCTCCCAAGCAAGCGGTGCGGTCTTGCAGAGCCCTTGTGCCCTGCCACGCACATGATTGAGCAGCTGCTACGTCCTTGCACACATCAAGATCTAGAACAGCTTATTATGCTTGGCACAAGACCACTGCAGCTTTATTTACGATCCACGTCTAATGATCTGTGTCATTTAATAGCCTGAATTTTCTTGCAAACCATTCATGCAAAGCAGGCTGCTTGCCCAAATGCGCTTTCGCCCATGGAATGGAGTTTTTCTTAGCGATGAGTACTTGAGCAACGTGGATAAGGCGAGGAGCATCACATCGGATATCTTGAATAGTTACTCACAGCATGGTGTCACTCCTCTCGTGGAGAGCAACATTTGCACTTCACAAGAGCTGCGGCAGTGCCTGGATCTGCTGGAAGAAAGTCACAGAACGGCATGACTGGATGATTTTGCGTGGTCATCATCGTTTCGAATCGTTCTGTTTGATGCTGGTGGTACTGAGATTGCTCGCCTATCGGCTGCACATGCAGTGTTGTACATGATGCATGGCTTGCATGGCTTCAATTGATAATTGTTTCATTCTACTGTATGATACAAGGCGGATCGTAACGCCACATTCTCAGACCTCAAAAGCCTGTTAACATTATCATTATTACAAGCATTTCCTGCCAACAGGCATGGTCTGCAAACAAGCTGCAGTCAAAAACCTGTACAGATTTATATAGGGTTCAGCGCATGTTTGACATTCAAGCATTTTCATTCTGAAAAAAGGTTCGGTTCTTTGGAATTCCAGGTCAGAAAGTACCCCTGATAGCTAGCCTACACTCACATCACGCTCCTTTGTGCATTCGTTCCATAATTTCAGTTGGCATGCATGTTGGTCATGTGACTGGCATGCCAGCGATTACTGCAAGCCTTCACCTCGGGCTCACAGTATTGCACATTTGAATTGTACACAGTAAGAAGCACAAAACGCACCCTCAAGCGTTGATGCAGAAAGACCTTGTCAGAAATCAGAACTGACAATGTGTCAGGGCAGCCTACTAGTCTAAGATAATTCTCAGCGGTCATCTGAAGGTCAGCCAACCACCTCAACGGGCAGTGTCCCTTGGGGCTTCTGCAGGATCCATTTGGCGTTCATTGCCTTGGCAGCAAAGCCGTACAAGTCGCTGTACTCCTCTATCACCTTGCCAGTGGGCTTGCCTGCACATCCAGCAAATCAAAAGGCAGTCAAAAACCAAATCAACGACGCTTAGATAGGCTGCTCAGGGTGCTGCATGCATGCGCAGGAATGAGACAGCATGGCACGTTTGCATGCAAGCATTGATGCGTTCCAGCAAGATACTTAGGGATCCACTCACCGCCTCCGTGGCCTGCCTTGCTGTCCACCCTGAGGAGCAGGGGGTTGCGCTGCGGCGAGCCTGGGTAGCCTGCCAGGGTGTGCTGCAGGGTGGCAATGAATTTGTAGCTGTGCAGAGGGACCACCCGGTCGTCATGGTCCGCTGCACTCACCACAAATCAGTCAGCACTCAGGCAGTGCAGCAGAGGTTCTTGAGAACTTCCTGTTCCTGTCCAATTTCACTCCTGCCCACTTGCAGTGAAAGGCACGGCTCACAAAAGACAGCTTACAGCTGGACGGGCATAAGTTCACTGTCAGCATGGATTAATGGGGTGTGCACACCTGTGGTCAGAAGAATGGCAGGGTACTGGTGGCTGCCCGCTGGGACCCTCACATTGTGCAAGGGTGAGTATTTGTACATGTACTCAAAATCAGTCTTGTTGGCTGGGTCTCCATACTCCGTCATCCATGCATGCCCTGCAGCAATTATTTTTCAGGCATGCTGCACATGATGTTGACATCAGCAGGTGCCACCACTGGTATGTGCACCTTGTAAGCATCAGCTGCAGGCCTGGTATTTCTCATGCAGGGCGGACTCTGGAGGGACAGCAATAGTGACTCACCAATTGTGAACAGCTGGTATCGGAGCATATCATACACGCCAACTTGCGAAATAACTGCTCCGTACAGATCAGGCCGCTGCGTGCACAAGTAGTGAGAGACATTAATCTTGGCAAAGTGAGGTCAGGGGCATAGAGGTCTCGGACGCTGTTGCTGGTGAAAGAAACCAGATGAAACTACACTCACAGAGCGCAGACCCGCACCTGTGTAATTTGAGCGCCCATCAACAGACCACCATTTGACCCACCCTGGAGCAGCACAGTATCTGAGAAGCATGCATGGTTCAGCCAAGTTCACGCCCAAGTTGTCCTCATCTGACATGTGCTCTCTGCAATCGAGTTGCTCATCCAATACCTGGATTGTCAGCTTGCCCGGTGAAGAGTATCCAGCAGCATGCAGGTACTCAGCACAAGACGCAAAGTCATCAAAGCTGTTTTGCTTCTGCAGCAAGTGTCCTTCCTCCCACCAATCGTTGCCATACTCTCCTCCACCCCTGCCAAGACAGATTTATTGACCCTCTGCGCCAAATCTCACCAAATCGACACACAGTGATAAAAAGTGGTAATTTCAGGAGAGATGTATAGACTTGCCTGATGCCAGCAATAGCATACACTCCTCCATACGCCAGCAGGTATGTCAATCTGCTCACACTGAATGTGGGCTCTGTCACAATCCCATAGCCTGCATGTGAACAGAGAGGTCTTACCTGAAATGCCAACCCCAAATATAAATTCTAGAAATACATATTTGAACCCTGACATATAGGTCAAATGCAATTCAAAGCGGCCCAGCCAGCCCTGCGATGCTGTCATCTACTGATAATTCATTTCTCCGTGTTTGTCCTGGTGCATCTTGTGCATACAGAGGATTAGAGAACTGGCACAGACTGCTTACCGCCGTAGGCGTACAGGAAGGTAGGGTTTGTCCCATCCAGGGTGACGCTCTTCTTTGCAACAATGAACATCGGGATCTTTACCTTGCCATCCTTGCTGGGCACAAACACCTGCGCAGAACATCCATTACGTTTGATATTTGCATGCAAGAGCATTTGCAACATCAGAAAATCCATGAGCTGGAATGCGTCACAGGGCCTCTGATTCTTGAGCATGCCTGTGTTGTTTCCAGGCCGTCCGCATTGTAGCCGCCGGGAATCTGCACGCTGCTGATGTGCTTTGGGTCCACCTCAGGAGTTGCTGTGTCGTACCTGCATTATTCCAAAAATGAATGAGTGTCCTGGCAGGGATTGCATAAGAAATTATCTTCGATTTCTCATAGATTTGATCATACGGAACAGGAAGCCTTTTAAAAGTGCCATGCAAGGCAAAACATTTGCTGTGCAGCTCTCAGGAGTGCACACAAACGTGCAGAGGAGCAGTCATTCATAAATACTTACAAGAAGGTAGAGCCAGGGTCAGTCATGGACTGGTAGGAGTAGTAGAACTCGCTGAGGCTGCGGCGGCCGCACATCTCCTTGATGCTGCCGTAGCCGGGCATGGGCAGCTCGCGGATGAGCTTGCCGGTCGCCAGCGACCTCAGCTGCAGAATGGTGGCCACGTCGCGCATGTAGGTCACCACCATAGCATCCCCCTGGGCAGGCCAAACAACACACACTCAGTGAGCCAATCCGGCAATCGCAGTGACTCACTCCTTCTCATCAGGCCACAATGATACACAGCATGCATGCAGTCAGCTCGCCCCAGGACCCTTGACACTTCTGGCATTGCAAGAGGCTCAATGCGGTTGTGCAGACAGAGTGCTGGGGGTTTGACTCAAGGTATTTCACAGGTGACTGTGCAGGGCACCGTTTGCTTAGGGTCTTTTACTTTATGTTTTTGTTATTTCAGGATTGTACAGGGTTTTTAAACTTGTAATCTAGGGTTCACAAAGGAACCAGTAGGGTTCCTATAGGTATGGTAGAAATGTCTCACCTTGAGGGCGCTGGCGCCACTCATCAGGTCCTTCTCATGCTCTGGCAGGATCTCCTGCCAGGTGTCTGGCGAGATTCCCTCTGTCACATTCATGCGCACCAACCTGCATGCATGCACAACTCCCTTGAATATAAAGGCGCACAACTCCATCTGAACAAGTTTCCATCCTTTAGCCTGGCCTGCTCTTTGGACCTTGTTGTTTTATTGTCAGACACCAACATGCATGCACATCAAATGTACATTCCCAGTGTGAAGACCGAGAATCTGGCAAAATGCTTTCCTTGCTTCATTTTATATGGCCTTTAGGGCTTACTTGTTGCGGGGTGCATCGTGGTCGGTGGTGAGGGTCCAGATGGGGCCATCATTGGCGACGATGCCATAGGAGGCCTCAAAGGTGTCGATGACCTTCACAAGCGGCAGCGGCTTTGCATCATGCTTGCGCCTGTCGTAGGCTGACAGGTCCAGCGCGCCTGTTTTGGCGCTGACTGGCAGGTCGCTGACTTTCATGTACCACAGCTTGTTGGTGGGCTCCGTTCCGGTCGACACAGTGATGATCAAGTAGCTGCAGACAAAACCCATATACCTTTGTCAGCATGCATGGCATAAATTCCAATGCAGCAAGTCACCCTTTTCAGATTTTCCTCCCTGCATGAAAGTTTCTGTAGCACATGCTGATCCAAGAGATCCAAAACATCCCTGGATGGTTTGGAAGGAAGCCCAGAAGACTCAGATGGCCTGTTCATTGGGTGTAAGGAAAAATCATCTGAGAGGGACCTAATGCGAAGGGCAATTAATCAAACAAAGGGCATCTGCGGTGCGCGCACTCTTTTGGTTCGGTGAAGCCAGCGCCAATGGAGTAGGTGGGCTGTTCAGGGATGGCAAGCACAAAGACATCCTCGTCCTGGCTGGTGCCCACGACGTGGTACCACAGCTGCTGGTCCTTGTTTGCGCCGGTGTTGGTGCCCCGGGCGTCAAAGTTTGTGATGTTGGGCGCCGGGTACTGGTTGTAGAAGAAGCCCTGCAGGAGCCAGCAGACCTCAGCTGGAGCAGGCCTTGAATCACAGCGCCCTCAAAACACTGAAGCAGGTGTTGCCCATACAATCACACAGAGACTCACTAGCCCATATTGATTGGTGAATGATGTATTCTGAGTCAGGCATGTACAGGATTCAGGATTCAGGCGCAAAGCGCGGATGGCCGAGCGAGAGCACACCTTGCTGTCCGGCGACCAAGCTGTGCTGCTGAACTTCACATTGTTCAGAGTGTCATTCAGTACAGTGGCTGCGCCCGTGTCATTGTTGATCTGGAGCACATGGATTGTCTCCCAGTCAGATCCACCGCTGCAAGCAGACACTGCACTTAGTGCACTCACAAGAGCATGCTTGGGGAGACACCTGCTTCTCAATACAATTCCTTCTCTGCCTTCGGCCCTCTCTGAACTGGTCTTGCAGTTGCAGTGCATCAGCGCAACTGATACTCGGCAAATTTCCCCTTTGCTGTGCTTGAACAGTGTCTGCAGCAAGACCAACAAGATCAGCTATCATGAACAGGCCCACAACAGATTTAAACTCTAAAGTCTGCACTCTAAACAAGCAATCGACTGCAATCTTGCACTGATGCACACAATATGCATTAGCTCTCTCCCCACCTGGCTATGCTGTAAGCGACCAGGCTGCCGTCCCAGCTGAAGGCAAAATCGTTGAGGGCCACAGTGCCATCCGGGCTGAGATTGTTGGGGTCCAGGAGCACTGTGGCCTCTGAGTCCGGCGTCTTCTGAGTGTAGATGACGCTCTGCGATTGCAGCCCTGTGTTGCTGCTGTAGTACCACCTGCAGTGGCACCATTTTCTCAAAGTCCGTGCTTTCTTGTCGTAGCATCACTCATACTGCAATCTCTTTGCAGGCAGCACTGGGATTGGCGGTGACACATGCCGGCAAGCAATGGTGTGCTCATATCGAGGGGAATGCCTCATTGCAAGAAAAAGACTCTGCACCTGAGGACTTCCCCCGGCTGGCCACGCTGAAAGGGGCAGCTGATTTTTGGGAAGTCATACATCTCCGTCATCATATCTTTGAACTTGGAGCGCGTGTCGCACTCCTCCAGAACACTCTCTGTCAGCTGGTTCTGCGCTGCCATGACTGCAGACACACCAGTCTGATTAGTCACATTCTTTGCTGACAATAGCTTCATCAAAATGACCTCGGCAAGGTTTTCGCATGTGCATGACAAAGATCATGTGCACCGCAAAGGATTATCTAGAGCAGCCACAAGCCACAGCCTGGCAGGTGCGCACATGCGATGGTTTCATTTGAGTCTGTGTTCTCGAGCCATCTGTAGGGATCAGAAACAATAGTGCCAAAGAAGTCAGCGGTCTCATTCTCCTCCCTGTACACTGGAGGGTACTGGGACGGCACCACTACCAGGCCACTCTGCACAGAGCCTGCACAAGACAAGGTGGTCAAATTAGAGTTTGGAGGTCCCCAAAAACATTCACTATGATATATTGCGCCGAATACGGTGTCCGTGCAACATTCGGCAGTGTAGTGGTGCTTAAGTCATATGCCTGGTGACCACCATGTACATTAGGGACAGTGCCCACACGATCCCAGCTAGTATCTTGCAGGCGTCCGATTGGGATCTGCACTTCGGACATACTCGCAAAACGTATCACAAGAATTGGTCTACCATGCTGAGTGACTTGCCTTGAGGCAGCGCGTTATCCTGTCCCGCTGTGCCGGGGCAGAAGCAGAAGCAGCACAGTGCGAGAAGAGACGCCCCGGCCCAAACGGCCATTTGATGGCGGGCCCTTGCCATTCAATTCCTAATAATGATTGTAAGATCCGAGTAAGCCTTAGGCTGTTCCCAGCTCAATGCCTCGCGCTTTCCAACACCCCGGCGTGATGGCAAACAGGTCGACTGTGTCAATATTCGATCCCAGCGCTTCCAGCAAAGTGGCACCAGCAATGCCACGAAAATCAATCAAGAGTTGATAGTGAGGCTCATCTATTATGTCGTCTCTGAGACAATAAATTAAAGACCGTTAGACACGCTTTAGTCAAAGCCCCCTGCACAAGGAGTGCTGCTTCTGTGCGTCCCCTCCGATCTAGACAAGCCTGGTGACCCCGAAACGAGTCTACCTATCTTTAATTTTACCCCGAAGAGCAAATCTACCCGAAGTGGAGGTGACTACTGACCAGATCGAGGAGACTGGAACTTCCGAAATCGAAACTGACCTGGCGGACGTTCGAGCCTGTTCTGGCAACGTCCCTCCGGAACCAGCTTTCGATTTTTGGTGAACAGCTGGATTCACTTGGGATTGTTCAGACATATTACTCTGGGATGTAATGTGCGTGACAGGGTGCATCATCGCCGATTAGCTTTCAAAGCGTGGCGGATCGCCTTGCATTGACATAGCCGTCTCGAATCGAGGGATATTCAATCCTAGATCTGAAAGTGTCCCAATGGGAGGTACGCGTCGATGCGTCCTTTCAAATATAACTTGTACGATTGTCATTCCACTTTTTGTTTGGCGCACTTTTGCGTGTTATGAAGCATGCATCTTCACGGTACTGGCTAGGTGGTTGACCTGAGGACTTGCCCATTGCAGGCTCTGCAAGCAAAACATCTACTCGGCGAGATCTGGAAGAACATTGTGGCAGAGTACGGAACACAACAGTTTTCCATGTGTTTGTCTTTCAATGATCATTGTGGGGTTCAGACTGAAACAGCCGTCTAAAGAGGACTGCTTGCAATAACAGATCGCACATCACTTCGTGAGTAAACAATCCAGGTGAGCGTAAGAAGTGTTTCTGTCAGTAGTTTAGAATTGCCAAAGCAATTCTCTTATGGCAAGCAGTCTAGATCACATCAACCAAGAGCCAAACCCGTTACCACATTCCGATGCACACACTGTGGTCAGCCGGCACATTTCCGCGATGACCTCGAATTGCCTTACCAGCAAGACAAATTTAAAAGCCCTGGAATAATATGCATTATGTGCTTAACTTGAAATCTCAAGTCTCTCATGGGCCCAGGCTTGGACAGGAGAAGAAGCAGAAGCGCAAGCCTGGCAGGAAGCCCCAACCTCAGGACATGTCCCTGTACCCCAACTACGGGCGTCTGCATACCCACTGGTGCGACCGTAACGGGATCAAAAAGCCCAAGCGGTACTCGCGCCGCTGCCGCCAGCAGTACTACTTCTGGTGCACTTGCCGCAAGCACCTCACTCTGCTCACTGCAGACGCCATTCTCTCAAGTTCTACCCCGGCAAGAAAACCAAACGAGTGCGCGTCCTCTGAGCCAGTCCCCAATCTGCACGTTCTTACATAACGCAAAGACATTCTCTGTGCAGCAGCACCATTCTAATCAATTCCAGTTATAAGGGAACCTTCTGTAAACCCACCAGGCCAGGCTATTGCTGTACTGCAATGTACGCCTAGGAAGCTCGTGCACTGGGTGTTGGCAAACAAAGAGTTTGTTGCAGCAGCAGCTGTATAGTGACACCATCCGCTAAGCGTGCGCATTCGTGCAGGATTTCAGGGCCAGGGACCCGCTGCGGTGCTGGACTTACAATGCAGAGGGCTCTGACCTGGAGGAGCTGGCCGCCAAAATGCTCGCCAGCCTTTTCAAGTACCCCAACCTGGTCTACATGCGCGAGGTCAAGGTATCACACCGCCTTGATCTCCACGCGGGCGCACTGGACCTTGACCAGGTCCTCTCCTGTGCTTTTTTCTGTGTTTTCGTCAGTCAGCACGTGATTTGCACTTGGATACAATTTGCCCGGAGCTGCAGCACAGCGTGTGTCTGTCAGGAAGAACATGCATGACTTGGCATACAATCTCATCTCGTGCGGCGCAAAGTTTTCCTGCTGGCAGTGTGGGTGTTGATTTGGCTGCCTGTGGGACTGGTGCCGCAGGTGCTGCGAGGAAAGTTGGGGGCCACAGATTTCCTGATAGTGCACAAGGGGTGCATGCTGGCGGTGGAGATCGACGGCGAGCAGCACCTGGAGAAGCCCTACAATAACCAGCCGCAGCTGGACGCTGCCAAGGACGAGGCCTACTGGGAGGCCGGCATCAACCTGCTCCGCGTGCACCACAAGTACTGCAAATTCTCCCCACAATGACTCTGCATGCAGATGCTGCTGTCTGACGCAGATACTGGCAATCTTGGGGTCTGCATTGATGCCTGTCAGCATTGCTGGAAGACACAGCAGATTCAGAAGTGCTGCCGCAATGTCATTACGTACACATTATGTGTATCTTGACAGGGGGAGATAAAGCCGTGTAATGTCTGTTGCATTGCAGGGACATGTGCAGGCTGAAGAGGGTGGTGCAGAAGGCTCTCGTGCTGTGCGAACAACCCTGGGTCAAGTTCAGGATGACCACCAGAAAGTATGGCCCTCACAGGAAGCGCCTGATCAAGGGCCTCTGTGACAGGCCATGCTGCATGCGAGTGCCAAAGCTTCTGGCCCCATGTCAGATGAAAGGGCTCGGTTGAGATCTGCTTAGTTCAGCGGAATATGCAGTCTGTATTTCTCTGCTGACGCCGTCGAGAAAGGACCCTCTGTGCAGAAGGCATGCAGTATCATCATGATATCGAGAAGAACGCATGATCTGCATATGTGCGTGACTGCTGTCTTCAATACCATCAGTGCTGCTGTATGGTGTAGCTTTGCCCTGTACTGATAGAATGATCAGGACGGCTGAGAACATGGTTCAATTGTACAATGTACTGATAGGGAATAGGAGTTCTTGTGCGCATGCGTTAAGGCAACAATTGAGTATTCCACGTGCACACAGGATGTGTGAAAAACTTAATGGATGAGCAGCCAGGATGACTCCCTCTAGGTATGTCATATCACACAGATCAGTGTGTGGGAGATGGAGAAAGGCAAGACAGGCTCACATGTCTGTAAAATTGATATCAAGAGCCATTACACCCTGTGTTAATCCTGTTGTACAGGCCCACACATCTGCACCATTATTGGGACTATTCAGGTATTTGCAAAGACAAAAAGACAGAAAGGTAAGACTCCATCAAGATGACAAAGCCTAAGCTATGGCTGCTGACTTGGTTCCGCTGCGCAGCTTCTTTGCAGCCTCACGCTTTGACAGTTTCCTCTCCTTGCCATCATCCTGCAAAAATTTGCACAGCACTGCTGTCAGAGATTGACGGATCATGGGTGACTGTCACACCATTACTGTAACTTGTATTCATTGTCGAATCCATCAGAAGAAACATCATTACTGCAACTTATATTCATTGTCAATCCATCAAAAGACAACAGTAGAAATGTCAAGGAGATAGGCCAAGGTGAAGGATCACACCGCAGCAGCAACAGCGGCATCCTTCTCCGTCAGTATCAACTCGATGTGGCATGGAGATGACATGAAGGCTGCGCATGGGCAAATACATCGCATCAGTCTCATGTTGTCATCATGCTGACATCGGCACCATGCATGGCACCAAGTTCAGAGCACAGGGCATGGAAGGCACGCATGGCAAGTATTGGACAAATTCTGAATGACAAAGGAGAGAGACTCACGGTTGATGCGACCGTGCGCCCTGTATGTGCGCCTGCGCTGCTTCTGAGCCTGGTTGACCTGGATGTGCGAGATGAAGAGGTTGTCTGTGTCCAGACCCTTAACCTGCAGAAAAGCAGATACAAAAGTTAAATACTTTTTTCTTGACAGCCTTGTCCTCGTCACCAGGCGTCTTTGGCTCAAATGTCCCCTGCACAACTCAATCCCATGCATGCAGCTGCAGCCTGCCTGGCAACCCAAGAGGAAATGCTTATGCAGATCTTGCAGCAGTGATGGACGCACCTCTGCATTGCTCTCTGCGTTCTTCAGGAGGCCCAGCAGGAACTCTGCGCTCTTCTTAGGCCAGCGGCCCTGCCCGGTTGTGGAGCCCTCGTTCTTGGCCTGAGCTGTGCGGCCAACGCCTCCGCAGAAGCGGTGGAAGGGGATGACACGCTTGTGCGCAAGCACGTCCTCCAAATACCTCTTGGCCTTGTTCAGCTCCATCTTCCTGAGCGCCATGGCGGATTCTCTTGTGTTTTTGAAGTGAACCCGCAGGTCGCTGCCTCTGGCCTGCTCATCAGCACAACAATAGACAATTATCAGACACTGCATGAGAATGGCTGTAGAGTCTGATGGACTGGCCAAGGGTGACTCTTATCGTGCAAAAGGCACTGCGCCGGCTGCAGAGACTTCAATCGAATCAATTAGTGCGAAGATCCCCATATAAGGCAGATATCAGCGGTATCTACAAGGCGGCTTGTTTTGACGCAGAGAAAGGAAGGGGCAGAAAATTTCTGCGATGACACAGGAAGACAAAACCTTCCTAACGCAGGTCTCTCCATATCTTGCCCTTATGAATACTATAGGATCTCAAATATCCAACACGCTGTCAACTAGCATATACCCTGTCCATGATCCGATCATGAAAGGTAGCTCGCCCTAGGGATAAACAGTGCTGCCATAAACAAAAACGCTACTGCTTTCTCAACACCGATGCAGACGCCGGATACTTGCTTTCTTAATGTATGCTTGCTTGCTCATTCCCCGCTGCAACAAAACCTCTTTTCTCAAGGTCTACCAGCGCTGCTTGTCTGCAAAGCATCTATGCCATGCATCAAGACAACCTCTTATAGCGCTCACCTTCACGGCCTTGGTGGCATTCTCCGACTCCTGCGCGTACTTCACCATCGTGGCACACTTCGCCCGGATCCCGGGATGCCAACCACAAAGTGCAGGGATTGCAAAGTTGCTCAGGCACTTCTGGCGGCTTCGCAGGAACGCCGCCAAAATTTGGCCTTGCCATATCAGCATCAGTCACGACAGCTGTATATTATGTGATACCACAGGCAGGACAAAAGACGCAGCAATTGCGTTGGAGCATTCATTTCTGCAAGAAAAAGTTGCAAGACGTACTATTACGGACATATATCTTTATCGCGCGGGGCAAGCGGCAGTGGTACCTCTTTCAGCATAGCAGCCGTCTCGACAGCCTTTTCAGATGGACTTTGCAGGTCGACCAGGCGGGCCGATCGCGACTACTTTCACGCCACAACACACACAAGGACATGTGTAAGGATACTCTCATATCCGATCAAGATTTCTGCCACCCTTAGATGGGACCTTCAGTACACACTTTTGTGCTTACGTCGTCGTTGTTTGCGCTTGCGCTGAAGCTTGATCATCATGTGATTGAGGAGTTACTATTCATTTGGTGTTACATTATCATCGTCCCCCTCGTGAAGTCCCAAAACTTATCAAGAATGCACTCGTGGTTTGCACCTAGTAAAGCAGGCTAGAGATGTTCTGTCTCCCCTTCTGATCGCGGATTTAATTGCGTGCCAATCCTACACAGGCTGGAGATGCATATGTTTCGATGTACATTGCAGCCTTATTCTTAGATCAAATCGTACCAGAAATGTTTCCATTGTGCCTGCAGGCTATGCTGCCTCTGTGGGGTGTCGATCCCACCCAACCCCTCCAACATGTGCGTCAACTGCATACGATCGCAAGTGGACATCACGGAGGGTCTTCAAAAGCAGGTGACAATCCTGTGGTGTAAGGAATGCGAGAGATACCTGCAGCCGCCCAAGCACTGGGTGAGAGCAGCTATAGAGTCCAAGGAGCTTCTTACCTTCTGCATCAAGCGGCTAAAGGGGCTCCAAAAGGTGCCTCTCCTCTGACTTGGGTGTAGCTCCCAACCATTAAAAGTGTCTCAAAGATGAAACCCCAGCCCCCTTTGATGGTGCCATTTCCATTGTGCGCTCACTGCACTCTGCTGATCGGCTGCTGATCGGGAACCTGCTGTGCTGTCGCGCATCCCACAAATGTTTTTGATGAGTGGACACCATCGTGCCTGAATGAGCAGGATTGAATATGGTGCCACTGTCACGCGCAGGTGAAGCTGGTGGACGCGGGCTTCATATGGACAGAGCCCCATTCGCGCAGGCTCAAGGTGAAGCTGACCATTCAGGCAGAGGTCATGAACGGGGCCATCCTGCAGCAGACATTTGTGGTGGAGTATGTGGTCGAGCCGCACATGTGCATGGACTGCACCCGCGCCAACACCAACAGCAACGTCTGGACAGCCTGTGCGCAGGTGGGGCAAGCTCTCACTGGCCTGACCCTCTTTAGCGGTCAATCTTGGAGCCAGCACAGTCCCATGGATGTGTGAATCAGTGAGATTGCAGGAGAATTGCTAGTGTGCTTCGACCGCCTGCTGGCATGGGGTGGGGCTATAGCGCTGATAATGGTGTCTTTTCCTCTCCAGGTGCGGCAGCACACAGGGCATAAGAGAACCTTCTTCTACCTGGAGCAGCTCATCCTGAAGTACGATGTGGACCAACAGTGCATCAGCATCAAGGACATGCATGAGGTGCGCCCCTCCATACCAACCCTTCTGCAATGCATTTGCCATATGCAGAATCAGGCTCCATGCATACAAGTTGAATTCCACTCGTTTTATGCATATGCATGGCATAAGGGTGGGTGTAAGCAGCGTTTGACCAATGCACTTCATCACAAGACTGGCTGCTGCTTGTGCAGGGCGTGGACTTCTTCTTCAGCAACAGGGCGCATGCGCTCAAGTTCATTGACTTTACGCAGAACCATGTGCCGATCAAGTATCGCCACGACAAGCAGCTGGTCTCCCACAACGAGCATGCCAGCACCTACAACTACAAGTACACCTTCTCTGTGGAGATTGTGCCCATCTGCAGGGTGAGGGTGCACCTTGTGTATCTCCCTCTTACATTACTCTGCTCTGTGTGCCACAAATCCTGTCATTACTTTCAGTCAAGTTTGCATGCTTGAAGATTTTGGTCAGATGCATGCTGAACTTCATTTGAGCCGCAGAGAGCACGAAATACAGTGAGTTTCTGGTGCTGTTGCAGGATGACCTGGTGTGCTTGCCGCCCAAGGCAGCGGCGTCTCTGGGCGGTTTTGGGCCCCTGGCGCTGTGCACGCGTGTCTCCAACACCCTCACGCTAACCGACACCCAGACGCTGCGCTCCGTGCAGATAGATGTGAGCGCAAACCTCACCTCCTCCATCCAGCACAGATCTTCCGTTCACCTACAGCACATGCTCAAATGTGCAAACATGGATTTATGTGCTCGGTTCTTGAATTTATGATGCACAAAAGTGAGGTTTTTGTGTATTTCCTTTGAGGGCGCGATTGAGGTGCACATGTGCGGTCAATGCGCAGGCCAACACATACTGGCGGTACCCCTACAGGCCGGTGGTGACGAGCCGGCAGCTGGTGGAGTTTGTGGTCCTGGATGTGGAGCCCGCGGCCCCCTCGCAGAACAGCCGCTTTTTATTGGCTGATGTCCAGGTGCAATTCAGTCTGCTTTTTGCTGCCCATCATTTTATTTTGACTGCTCCATTGCTCGCATTTCCCCTGTGGGATTGTGCCAGTGTGCAGGCCCACAGCTGACATGAAGATTGCAATTTACCATTAAGCAGTTACAGAGAAATCAGAGGCGTGGATCATCGTGCCGCATGCAGGTTGCAAAGGCATCGGACTTTGGGCGCAACGACAGGACGTTCTTCGTGAGGACTCATCTGGGCCACCTTCTGCATGCGGGCGACTCGGCTCTGGGCTATGACATGTCAACAGCCAACACAGTGGAACCCGAGCTGGACGCTGCAGTTGCCAAGGGCCTCCAAGTCCCCGACATCATCCTGGTATGCTTTCTGCAGCTGACAGAGAGGCTGCAGTTGTTCATGATATGTATGCCAGCTGGACAGTGAGCATGCATTTTGAGAGTCTGATTTGATCAGCAAGACATGGCACCATTTGCAGCCTGCGCATGCATGCTTATGAAGGGATTCTTCTAGCCTCAAGCAGAGAGCCAGTTTGGACTTTGTTGGTGCTGTTTTGGAAGCTGCATGGCTGCTGTTCATCAACAGAGCATAGAAGTTGTCAGTGAAAGTATGCTGCATGCATGCATGACACTTCCATGTGCATGCGGCTATGAACATTTCTGACATGCGTGCGGCGGGTGCGCAGGTGCGCAAGAGCTACGAGGAGAAGCGGCGGCGGAGGAAGGCGCGCGGTGAGCAGCGGGCGTGGAAGCTCAAGCGCATGGCGATGGAGGCCGAGGAGGAGCCCGGCACCAGCGGCCGCGGCCGCGACGCCCGCGCAGCGCCGCGCCACGAGCAGGACCTCGAGCGCTTCATGCAGGTCGGCATTACGATGTTGCTCCTGCCTTGCTTCTTTTTGTTGATGTGCTGCTTTCCTGGTCTGCCTGTGCGTCCTTTGCGAGTCCCAGGGTGTGCTTACATGCGGCTGAGCATCCCTTCAAGCATGTGGGTCAAGCTTGGTGCATGATGATGATCAATGCATGCATGCATATTTAAAGAGGTAATATAATGATATGGCTCAATGCATGCAGCGGTGCCACATTACCATGCCATCTCCTTACAAGTCATCTGTGTGGCGCAGGAGCTGGAGGAGGACCCGGAGCTGCGCGCCAAGATGGCGCTGTACCGCGACCCGGCCTACAACCCCGTGGCGGAGGCCGAGCGCCGCGCTGCGGCCATGACAGACGACGAGGACGGCGATGTCCCAGAGGTGCCCCTGGAAGAGCTGCTGGACGACCTGGCCGGCCTGCAGCTGGACGAGGAGGAGCAGGAGGGAGCCGAGCAGCAGAACGCAGGCATGCAGCATTGACAATGAGAGTGGCGCCTTAGGGGGCCCTGGTGAACGCATGACTGCAAGAGACTGTGGTAGAGCTGATCTGACAGCTGTGTGATCTGACAGTGATAAGTAAGTGCTGCCACTTCTGCGAGGTTTGAGCTGTTGCACAACTGCAGAGGTGTCATTGTTGCATGTGTGCTCAACAGTTTTGCAGCTAATAAATATGATGGGTGGAGTTTCACAATGCTGTTGCTGCACAGAGCAATTCTCTCCCAATGTAGAGCTGGGATGGTTTCATGATGTGGCGTGCAACCTTGAGTTTAAGGAACTCTGAACGGTGAAGTGGCTTGAGGAGTGAAAGAAATATCCACACGTGTGCACATGACATAATGATCAGCATGAATTCTTGCCGCTTGCTTCTGCTGTATTTCTCCTGCTGGCTGAGAATATCAGCATCATTGCTGCGCTATGACGCCGCAAGCAGCCCTTCTTCTGACCTCTGGCGCTCATACAGCTTGCATGTGGGTGTATATATATGTGGAATGGACGCTGGCCAGCGCCTGGCCCTGGTACTAGCTCTGGGAGGTACATATGCGCAATAATGTCTTCTTTCAGTACCTGCAATGCACATCCTTCTGTCTTTTGCTACCTGATTTGGCAATTTGGACGATTGCATGTCATGGAGGGTTGCATGTCATCCTGCCCATGCGCGGAAGAAGGGGGATCCCCATGATGAGTCATCAGTGATTCTGGGAATCACGAAGCGTTCCACAAAGCGCCCCTTCACAAGCCCTTCTCGGCAGTGTGAGGGACAATACACATTTCTACTGATCTGTTGTGATGGACGATCATCTTCCCGGCTCTTGCTGGGCATCTAGCCCGGTGTTTCTATGTCTTGTCTCTGACTATTCGTCCTCCAATTGCAGTGGTGCTAGCAGCACTGCTGCTTGAAGCCGTCCCTGCAGCGCTAAAGCTGCTTGTCAGCCTCTTCAAGCTCATGATCGAAAACTCAACATCAACAACATCGTTACCGTCAAGGGACCATTCGAGCACGGTTGGACTTTGCAGCCGCCTTGAGCTTATTCGCCCGATCAGCGTCTTGGGCCTTTCGGTTGCTGCAATGCAAAGCAAGCTTTCATCTGTAATTCAACTGTGTGTATCCGTTGCTGACACGCAGTGTGTCTTTCAGGTGCTGAGAAGCTTTGACGAAGAAGTGTTGTCGAAGCGCGTTGGTCTTGGCAGCTTTCATGGTAGAATCACGGAGAATTCTTGAATGTTTTCAAGTAGGAACATAGCTCTGAATTAAAGGAGTCAATTCCTGCTGGCAAAGCAAGGCTGACATCCCTTTGGTGAGAGGATCAAGCATACACTGCAGCATACCCTGACCTGATCAGCGTCTGCAGTGAGGTCAAGCTAAGATTAATCCACGATACTGAGTGCACCTGTTGTGATGCAGGAACTTGAGACTCGAAACAAACACCTATATGCACAATATGAGGGCTGTCCACTGGCGGCTGGCAATAAAGCTGATGCAGTACTTCAAGGTGTGGCTCCTGATTTCTGCAGCATGCGTGGTGTTGCTCTGGCACATGCAGTAGGCAATGGCAGGCAGGCTTTGCTAGTGACACAGCAGCATAAGAGTTGCAGGATCCCTGAGCTTCAGAAGAGAACTGTGCATTGATGCAGCACTGTTCATGCATCTTGCAGCTTTTTTTGTTGTTGAAACACATGCGTGTGCGCCAGGGCGCATGGGCCTGGGTGGTAAATGGTGATTCCGAGAGGATACAGCAATGATGATATCGAGAGAAGCTGAATGCAATAGGTGAGACCTTAACGCTGCTTCTCCATGTGAGCTTTGTGTGTGCCATGAAAGATGATTGTCTGTCAATCATCTGCCACAAATGGTGCCTTTGCCAGCAGCACCACCCTAGAGCCATTTCAGAGATCTGCTTGCCAAACAGAAGGATTACCTCATAGCTGCAGGAGAGTTCATACGACATGCGAAGTGTGTTCTTTGTGTGAGCTATGTCCTGTGCTGATGCAGGAATTTGTGAGGCTTCAGCATCAGGATATCAACGCAGCGCCTCCAGAAGCCTTAAGGCTTTTCCATGAAGAGAGGATGGCAGCGTGCATGCCATCACTGTGCGCACTTCAGGTTGGGTCCTTCTCTAGCAGCAGCCAATTTCCAGAAACCTTTGATGACTCTGGTGTTGCTCGATGCCCCTGTCAGATGTGGGAGGAATACAATGGGATGGCAATGATGCTGACGATCGTGTTCATAAAGTAGATGCTGAAATCTTTGCGATCTGAGCCATCCATGCAAATCTGATGCCTTTGATGGTCCTATTGCTCAAAAAGATGATGAGACAGGGACTTCAGCAACCTCTCTACCAGATTTTCCTGGTGTGCATGAAGATCTGCAATGTAGATCACCAGCAGCTGCTGGTGCAGGTTTATTGAGACAGGTAGGCTTCTTATACTTATAGCCCAACAACAGTCATTTTATCTTCAGAATGTGGCATTTTGAAGTCCGTGCAGTACGGCCACTGCAAGGAACGGCCTCTGCAGCTGCAGTGGATCTTCTTCTGGTTCCTCATCTTTCTGGTATCACGGTGCGTTCTCTCATCAGCTGGACCTGCACAAAGCAAGCACTGCGTTCCTGGCACCCTGATCAAAATGTTTGGTCACCAGAACAGTTCCAAAGGTGATGCCCCTTGGTGCTGCTAAGAGTGACAGATACATGCAAGGGTTGGAAAGAGTTTATTTCTCCATGAGATCAAACACATGTACCGGTAGATGCAGTCAAGCATTTTCCCAGTTCCATAACTTATTGAGCAGATAAAAGCAGTAAGGTTGGCTGTCGTGATGGGCGACTATGATGAGGATAAGCTGTGTTTTGATGAAGTGATGATGAAAAGACATACGCACTGAGTCGCCCCACGCCCTGCACCCTCATCAGAGATCAGACCAGATTGCAAAGATGTCCCTGAGAGTTGCAGAAACTGTTCTTGCATGCAGCATTGATTGTGTCCCCTGCATGCCCTCTCAGAGCTTACCGTTTGTGGACGCAGGATGTGGAGCGTTTGCTAGCACAATGAGGACGGGAGGCTGACCGGGCCCAGGACACTGCACAGCAGGTATCCCCAAAGAGAATTGTTGACAAGTTCGCTACTCCTGAGTGCTGGATGCCCTCTTTCAAGGCCTGTACATGTGCAAAGCAATAATGGAAAGACACAAAATCAAGTCTTTGCCAGAACCTATATTTCAGGGTTTTAGGGATTTAAACCCTACATCCAAAACCTAACCAGCCTCTTAAGGTCAATGCATGTGGGCTCTAGAAGAGATTTGTCAAACACTAAGGTAGCAGGATGCAAAGTCGCAGGAGACACTCTTTAAAAGCGATGGTGATGTCCAGGTCCAAAGTCATGACATGGATGCTATTTACACAACTTGCTGAGTCACCATAGGGCACCTGCCACATTCTAGCGTGCTGCTCAATGCAACACCGAAGGCCCTTCCCAAATGCCCTGCCAGGGGCATTTTGAAGATCACTGGAGACTCAAATGTTTTGCTGGTAGCCAGCAGGACTGCAGACTCTCTCAAACTCTTTGGCAGCTTGCATTTCAGGGGCGAACAGATTTTGTACCTGTGCATGCTGGAATGAAGCAGCTCCAGGCAGTGGTGGGCAGGGGCCCTCGCCAGGGAGTAGATACAACGAACATATCCTCCGGGACTACTTAATTCACACGCGAAACCTCACATGGTATGATGTTTCTTATTATGAAGGATCCCTTTCACAGAAGAGTGCAAAAAGCAGTATAGCTGACCAAGATGACCGCCCAGCCCCGCAAGAGCTCCGTTTTTTCCCGTAATAGGCTGGCATTCGATATTTTGTTCAAGGCTCTCATGGTGTCATGCCAATCCTAGTTGTAATAGATTAGCAGTGCACTAATGGCATGGGTGACAATGACGAAAACAGTGGCGATCTGATGACTATATGATGACATGTATTACCCAGCTGAGTCACCCAGGCACATCATGGTCTCAGATATAACAAAGAGAGCATGAATCCTTGAGCTCATAGCAATTCTGACAAGAGCAGGACTGATAAGAGCAAAGGACTGCAGGAAATGAGGGGGTCAAATCTCCTTGCCACCTGCTCTCAGTGATGGAGTGATTGGCGCTATTGTGGTGCTTGCAGGAGCATTGTGGGAGTGCTGTGGGAGTGCTCGCTGATTTGTTCTCTCGACGGAGCAGACACTTTATTAATGCCTGTTCAAGCGGAGCAAGAATGCCAAAAAGCTTGCATAGGGTAGGTGTACTGAGCGCCCGGCAATCGCCTGCAGGTTCATCCAGCTTCCCACCCGGCAGCCCGGTAGCGCAGACAGACCCTTGCTGAGTAGCGAGCAACAGAGTCTGCTCTTCACTGCGGGGGAGCAGCCTGCCAGCAGCATTTCCTCAGCAATGCCGCATTGCAGCGGCTGCTTTCTTTTTTCTGGTGGTGGCATTGTGTGAATGTGTGAAGCCGTCGAGACTAGCCCTGATGGCCTATGTGTGGCAAGGAGCATATTAAAACCAGTAAGATTAGCTGCCATGATATGCGACTATGATGAGGAACAATTTGGTCAGAAGATTCTTTGATGTAGAAATATCACTCACACGCACTGAGTCGCTGCAAGCCGCCCCCTCATAAAAAATCAGACCAGATGGCAAAGATATGCCTGAGCGCTGCAGAAGCCGTTCTTGCATGCAGCATTGATCGTGCCCCTTGCATGCACTATTAGGCAGCAGCAGATAATTCTTAGGCTGTCAGGCCAATACACCCGTTGGAACAGAGCAAATATCTTGACAGTTTGTGATTAAGGACCCTATACATTATGAAAATTGTCAGGAAAACTTGATGTGCATGTGCAGGAATTGCAGCAACCTGGGCAGCTTGGTGCGGCGCCCTGGCAAAGGAGTTATCACCGTGTCTTCCTGGAGCATCTATTCATCGGTGCGTCCTTCCATGCCTTGAGATGTCGTTGATGCTGTGCGGGCATGCGCATGCCAATCAAGCATTGTGCCTTTCCAGCCCACATTCCAGGTTCAGGCCTCAGCAAGTCCAGGAGGTCTCTTGAGTTGTAGAGAGCCTTATAGGCAGGCAGGCGTTGGCAGCTGTTGGACAAGGTTTCAAGCTGAGCTCAACTGGGGAGGCTCAAGTACATTCGCTCACTGAGTGACCTGAATATTAGGAAATGGAGGTGGCAATGATGACATGTGTCGTTGGGTCTGAAATGCCAAACATGCACAGATTGATATCATCGATTGTGTTAGTCTCAGCAACCCAGGCTTTGAGCAACAGGAATATATTTTGTGCTGTCTTTCTGGGTCACTAATTCAGACGAGGAACCTTGCACCTGTTGGCACTTAAGGATAGTTGGCTTTGATGTAGGCATAAAATACCTGCAGGTATCAAAATCTATTCACTGCAAAGTGACCGGGGCGATGCGCAGGGTCTCTTCTGCAGGAGCCTCTCATCCAAGACAATGACAGCACAAGTGGTGCGCGGCTCGCACATGTACATACAGCATCATGCACTTTACAATGCATGGAGGGAGCGATGCCAAAGTCTCTGTCCTGTGCGCATTAAACAGCAACATGCATGAATGGCCTATTCTGGCATACAGAGTCAAGAGGCAGCAGTGCAACAGCAAAGAAGGGTCTGTCTACCATGGCGATGCCGACTGACACTTCCAGATAGCTAGATTTCTGGTGTTCTTTGGTGTATACAGTATTTTGAGCGTATGGACAATGATGACTGAAAAAATGCCGAGATCTGAGATCCTGACGATATAGGTGTAAGGTATGAGTCTGAGTCCTCTTAGACACATCAATGCTCGACAACACACTGCTGAGCATGAGTTTTGTGGCAGCATATGCGAGGTAAGCGAAAGGCTGTGCTCCTCAGCGCAGGTTATTAGTAATTTGCCCTTAGTGACGCATGCAGGAGGAAAACTTGTTCTTCTTCAACAAGAGCCCTCACCGAGCCAGGGGCACCACAACAAATTTCTCTCAAATCACAGGTATGGATGCTCCTTCATACCTGTGATCTGCTTCCCCCCATAGGGCAGTCCATTTGCAGGCTTGGCTTCTCGCAGCATAAATTGGTTGCTTTTACCAGATACTGTCCGCATCATGTAAATTTTAGCCTATTCCGACCTGCTTCCCTATGAGCAACAATGGCGACATGCTTCTGGCCTCTCACTTCTCATTTGATCTACAGATTCTGACACTTGCCATGCTCTGTCATCCTTGAAGACATTCCGCTCTGACCGCACTAGGCCCTGCGCTGTTTAGACAGTGTTCAGGTCTGCCACTTTTACTCTGTACTGGCAGCACTGAGGACGCGCGCCCTGGGACTCTATGCGGATGCTCCGAAATGGTGTGTGTGTAGGATGTGAGGTCAATCCGGTTTTACTATCCAGGGCAGCATGCGGCTTTCAGTCAGACAGCAGAAGCGATGCGCTCTTTACATAATTTGTTGCTTGTTGCACGCAAGTCCCACCCGTGCAGCCTGCACAGTGCAGGCGGAACAGCAACAAGCAATGCCTCTGGACCCCGGTGCAGAGCCTGATTTGGATTGCCGTCTTTTTTATGATCTGTAACAGAAAGGCTTGGATGGATCATCCATTGCCTGGGTGGATAATGCACTGAGCAGTTGCATGCCAGTTGTAGGGAATAGCAGGGGTGCTTGAATAGACCAAGGCAACTCTTGAATGGCACAGTGAGCGTCACTGGTCAGACGTGGGAACTGGGAGAATTCCTTACCACTTCTGCCTGCCTGCGGGCAATAAGCTTGTAGATGGAGCGCTTGTAAAGAATCGCTGCGATGATTGGATGGGCCGGGCTAAGAACATGCGTAGGCTGAAATGAACAAATCTTCCTTTGCTTGCCAGTGACTGACAGTGTCAATTTCATTTGCAGACTACAGTTGAGCTGCTGCTGTGCACATCTGCTTGAACATGCAATTAGTATTATTATTACAGTGTCGGCAAACCCAAAGCCCGAAGGCCATAGCAATACCGTGCACTGTTGCTGATGACCTTTTGAAGGCCAAATTTGCTAAAAATTCTTAAGCCATTCTGTGCTGGGAAACACCGTACGGTGCTTCCACGCGTGCTACGGTGCATGTGCCCACGCCCGCACAGCTCCGGTTAATATTATAGTGCCGCAGCTTTCTTGGAGGAGTGATCCTTCCAGACTTTCTGATGTTGCTGGTGCCCTTCATTTAGCAAGAGTTACTCAGATGGTCTGCCACAGATTCTATGATCATGACCAGGTGTCGCGTCATTCCTCCCATGCAATGGACAACGTTACTGCCCACGTGCACGTCAATGATGACTGTGTCCCTCAATCTCATGCACCCATTCGGCAGTTGTCAGTCTGAAGAATTGCCTTTCTTGATCGCAGCTCAATTTTCAGACCCGATGCCGGAACAGCTCACACACCTATGTAGCGGCAACGGCAGCCGACTTTTCGTGTCCAATATTGATGACGCATCCGTGACCGTCTGCACAAGCGCACGGTCGCTATCGATTGCTGTACTGATGCGTCTGTGTATTGATGGAGTTGGAGGAGCTGTCTTGCAAGCGGCGTCTTCATTTGAAGACTGTCGAGGCCTGCACTCGGCTCTGGAGGTCCTCAAGCGAGCTCGCCTGAGCCTTTACAACTCAAAAGGCCTGGTAAGGACGGGCAGCGTGCATCATATTGACCCCTGTCACTGTTGCTGGTATGCACCTGCACGCAAAGGAGATGCTTTGATGGCTCCCATATTCTTGCTTGTAGGCAGTGACAGGGGATGACAATACAGAGCAAAAGGGTGGCACCAGCATCAGAACTCACTGAGAAGGCTGCTGCCACAGGCCTGCAGGTCATTCGTGACAAGAATGCCCATCATTCAAGCAGGAACGGCAGCATGGAGTCAATTGCTAATTAGTCCCGCATGCTGAAGGCGTCTCAATTGAGACCACAATGCAGGTGTGGCATTTCATGGCGTGGCATGTCTTACATATTGAAACGTGCTTAAAATCACAGTCAGAAATGGTCCAGAGGTGCCAGCAACCAGGTTCTGGCCAGTGCAGCCATTCAGCATTTTCAAGGAGCTGCAGAAAGTCAACCATCAACTTCAGCTGCAAAATGTCATGCAGCTGTTAACATCAGATGCTTCCATGCCCACCAGGGTAAGAAGCTGTGTTCCAAGAAGGCAGGGTTACTACTGTGCGTGTTAGGTAGTCGCTTATTGATCCTTTGGGGATGCCTGGTGTCAGAGTGACAATGATGATCAATTCTTCTTAGCGGAGCTCAGAATTTTGCTGTTGATAGAACATGGCTGAGTCACCAAGGCGATTGGCACCCCTGAAGCATGCGACAAAGCAGTCTCTCGGCTTCTCTAGAGAGACTGGACGGTATGCAGACTCCTAGGGAACATGGTTCTAGCGAGAACAATATGAAAGATGTGTGCCTTTGTGCATGAGGCATGCAGGACATGTAGCGCTCAGCGTGTAGGCTTCTGGGCATTGTGGATTGGATGGTCTGCGGCCAACATGTTCTGTGGCCAGGGCTGAGCAACCCCCTGGGTGCGAACATCCATGTCACTCTCGGGTTCATGGCTTTCGAGTTACTGTAAATTGTTTGTCTTCTGGAGTTCAGACAAGTTCTGCCTGCCTGGACACCGATACATGTTGGGTAGGCGAGCAGTGTCTGGTTGACTACTGGTGGTACCTATTTTGAATGAGCGCCAGTGAGCCAGCGCTGGCCTTTTAGAAATGTTGGGCCCTGTGGAGTGAGAAGGCATTGTTGTGGGAATATATGGGCCATGGTGACGATGATGACTTACAAAGTCCCAAGGCTTGGAGGTGGTGGGCAACATTCAGTGAAAACATTAATGATGACAACATCAAGTCTGAGTCACCTGGAGGGACAGCACTTACGAGACATGCCAGGAAGCAAGCTACCGTGATAGAACCGCACCGGATAGGTTTGCATGCATCATACCTTTTGCCACAATCACTGCATCAGCATCTTTCTGACCTTTTGCTTGGTGATTGCAGAGCTTGTGGCCGGGCTTCATTGAGCGGTGAGCCCTGAAGGTGTGTGGCTGTCCTTTTCAGCAAGCCCCTGCTTGCTGATCATGAAGTGCTTTCAAAACGGTGACTGCTTGAACACCAAGGGCACCGTATCAGCCGCATTTGCTCAATGCATGACCTGTGACTGAGCGCTGCGCTCAAGCATGTGTGTTGACTCTGATATGTTGTTCCAACAGAGCTACTCAGAGGCCCACTGCTGGGCAGCGGCAATCCTTTGCACATAGCATGATCTGGAAGGGGGCAACCTTCGAGAGTGGCATAGGTCATGCTGTCTCTATCGAGGGTTCGCTGCAATGTGCAGGAAGCGTGAGGGCCACTCCACACGCTTTCATCCCAGGCACAAACATCACCACACACTGTGTCAGCTGCGTCCCCATATGCATTTCTAACTAAATGCATGTCAGGAACGCAGCATGCACATGATCAATAACATCATCCAGAAGATTACATGGCAGAAGTCTTGCTATCAACACCTAGTGTGTTTGGAAGGCACCCATAAGCCAGTCGGAAATAGACTCCATTGTCTATAAACTAATGTGTTGGCAGGGCACTGAGGTGACAATGATGAAAAGCTTGCGGCCATAACAAAATTGCTAACAGCACCAATTTACTGAGTCACCTTAGGTGTACTTATTGCCCATACCGCGAGTCACCTGAGCTGCTGTGTTGCCCATTCCGTCTGGCAATTTTTAGAGAGCTGCGCTTGTTCCCCTGGCCCGCTGCGGTGACAGTGACTGCAAAGAAGGATCAAAGCAGGAACCGGACCCAGCTATGTTGAAAATTTGCCCACCAATCTGAGTCACTCCAGAGTTGGCCAGCCAGGGGGCGCTGCTCAGGGTATGAGGAGACTCGAGCTGCCAAGCCACTCGAGCCACATTGAGTTAGATCCCGTTACTGATAGGAAATTGGAGCAATCAGCAGCCAGGAAGTGAGGTAGGTATACTTATTGTTTGCAGGCGCTTGGGAGGCTGGAGCCCTGTGGCGCTTCAGTGTTGGAAAGCGCCAAATTCAAAGTACCTTGTCCTGCTAGCCAGCAGAAGGCGGATCTTACAATACTTTGGGAACTCCATGAAATGCTTTCCTGCTGCAAGATAGAGGCAGCCAATCTTTCCTCTTTCAGCATGGCTGCTGTCTAGCAGGAATGTCTGCGAAATATGCAGTATAGTTTGGCCAGAAGCCTGCAGGACTGTACAGACCTGGTGCCCTGACTTCCTGGGCTTGAGTTGCTCTCAGCCGTACCAGCAGGGTTGCACAGTACGTCTGGAGATTTTTTGGGGACGCGTCCTGGGCACCTAAGGACGTCTTCACGTCCTGGACGCCTAAGGACGGCATGATTATTTAGTAATATTAATCAGTCATTGCTTACCAATCATCCTCTGAAGCCAGAATAGGTACAGACAGCCACAAGTTGTGGCCCACAAGAATCCACCAGGATACTAGGCCCTCTGTGTGTTGTGTCTTATCGTTTCTTCTATGCAGCAGATCAGTACCCATGCAACAAGCTGTAGCTTCGGAAGTTAAGAAGCTGGCGGTGGTGTGCATTTGAGAGCTTTAGTGTGAAGGTACCTACGCCGTGGGTCCCACAGTGCCCATTTCCTGAAGTTTAGATTGTATATTCGAGCATGTATTGAACAGTACTGCACATAGAGCCAGTATAATTGATCACCTAACATTAATGCTGTAAAAGCTTACTTCATTACTACTCATACAAGTAATGTCCTACTAATCACGTGCCGTATTCTTGACGTACTGATGATAAAATTTTCCAAGACGCGTCCTGGACGCGTCCCCGTACTTGTTCGCATACTGTGCAACCATGCGTACCAGGCTGTGTTGGATGCCTTTCTGCAGCTGCAGCCGGCAGAACATTTTTATTTTCTGATGACAGCAATTACTGGTGTGTTTGATGCCGCCTAATGAGGCGCCCCTGACATTCAGAACGCTAGTGGACATGCCTAGATGTCCATGTGACTGGTCATTTTGAGGTTCTGACAACAAGAGTATATGTGCCTTGCATGCATGAAGCGCACTGCATGTTGTTTGGATAAATGGATCATTCTCATTGCTTGTAGAGAGATGCTGTGAAAAAAGCGAGAACCTGGATGACATGGAAGAAATCATTACACAAAGTTCAAGAGAAACATAGTTTTGAGGCAAGTGTGATCACCATGCATTCTAAGCGATGGTCTACAGATTCAGAGGCACCCTAACTGCCCCAACTACCAACATGAGTGGGGTACAAAAGCTTTGAACAAGACATTACTAGCCCAGATGTGCTAACTTGGGCACACACAAGAGCAACTGCAAATCTTTGCAAGCCTCAGATGAGCGTCAGCATGATATCTACAAGAGAGGCCACCATCAGGCACAGGTGCATCACCAGCAACCGATATTGATCACTGCCTAGCCAAGCCAATCTGACATGCACATGAAGCTGATCCCAGCAAAAGAAGAAGAAAAGATCACGAAAAGGCAGCTGCAGTGAAGCATGCACTTCTGCAGAATTCACCATGAACCCCAAAACTGTATACTGTACCCCTGTTGCAGACACCCTTAAAGCATTTCCGTAAGATCTACTGGCAGGAAGCAAGCTCCCAATCACACATCATACCCTGTACTACCCCTGTTTCCCTTTCACGCAGCCATCGCCCATCTGTCCTCGGCCACTTTCCTGTTTCTTCCTTGAACAGCCATCACAGAATCCACAGCTAGCCAAGTGCCACTGCCGCAGGGCTGCCTTCACACATCCTCCGGGTCAAAATCCTCCTGTCCCAGTCAACCGCCTGATCCACCCAGCAGGCTTGCCGGGAAGACAGGGCAGCCAACATGAGACAGCGCATGCATGCATGCATGCGCGCCGGCCAGGCCGGCATCGCCGTCGCAGATGGGCCTCCTTCAGGCCTTGGTCTTCTCCTTGTCCTTGTTCTTCTTTTTCTTCTTCTTGGGCGCGTCGGCCTCCGGGGCCGGGGCCGCGGCCGGGGCGGGGATGGGGGGCATGGGAGTGGCAGCCGCCTTGTCCTTCTTGGCCTTCTTCTCAGACTTCTTCTCGGCGCCCTCCTTGTCCTTGCGCTTCTTGTCCTGCAGCCCAGCAGATTCAGCTATTTGGAGAGACAGAGGAATGAGGGCATAAAAGCATTTGAGCATCAGTCATTTGCAACTGTGACTGCAACAGCGCAGACGTGGGAGATTGACACATTGCCAGGAAGTCTCTCGTTTCCCTCTGTGAGCAGCAGCCACAGGACTCACCCTTTCATTGCATGCGAGGTTGCATACACAGGGGCAGCTGCTCATAGAGGGTGCAGGACTGCAGCATGTACTTTTGAGCCCGCAGATGCAACACCCATCAAAGGAGGGATGCAGCTCAGGATCAGGGAGCGACAAACCAACACATATATCAGACACGATTACATCGGGTACATGCATCATGTGCACGCAAAGATCTTCAGTCCGATCCACAGCAGCCCCTGGTCTGCTTCAAGCTTCAGCAGCTTCTTGTGCAGATTATACTGGGGTGTTACTCAAGAGGCATTGCCGCACCTTCTTGGGGGCGGGAGGCGGCGGAGGGGTGGGCTCCTTGACAGGCTCCTCCTCTTCTTCGTCCTCATCTTCCTCCTCGACTGCCTCCTCCTCATCATCGTCGTCGTCGTCAGCAATTGCCGCAGCGGCCGCCGCCTCGCGCGCAGCCTCGTTCGCCTGCGCACCATGCATCCAGCTTGTGAGAACAGTTTGCCAGGAAATTGCCATAGTTGGGAGGGTCTTGTACTTGTTCCTTTCTCCAAATGTACAGCCCTGTGCTCCACCACCAATGCATGGCGCATCATCATTTTCCAGGACTGCCATCAGTCAGAGAGGGTTGTCTGTGGACTTGCTGAACAGTATATCCTGCTGCCCATGTGGGATCAGACCAGGCTGCAAACAACAGCGCTCTGGCAGGCTGCAGTGGTGCACTTTTGCCGGCCACGCATGCGAGGCAATGCGATATTCAGGAGGATATTGGCAATGCAGAGTCAATAGATCACTGCAGGAGGATGACGTACATGGAAGCCGGGACACACCTTGAACTTCTCAGTGTAGGCCTTCTTGTCGCCGTCCGGCAGCTTCTTCCAGTTGGCCACAGCCTCAGCGAAGACAGCTGCATGCACAGGCAAACCAGGTTCAGCTTCAACACGTGTCACAGCAACAATAGCTCATTTGTAGGGCCTGAAACGCCTCCAAGCAATGGGACAGGTTGTCTGTAGAGTGCTGAGTAAGGGTTTTCACAGCTCTCTGCAACAGATAGGCTCTGCCCAGCCCAGGCCTTCATGACTCGTGGCTTTCTCGACACTCAGCAATGGGGCCATGATCGTTACTGCAGCAGTACTTCAAACCCTGCTCGTGAGTCAGCAGTACAGCCATGTCCCAGGTCACTGATTGGGCCACACAAAGAAGAAGCCGCTCCTGCCAGACAGGACCCCTTGAAATCGATACCCATGACTGAAGATAATCTGTCAAATGGCCTGCTGCTTTCTGACCTAAAACTGCTTCGAGCCAGGCAAGGGATGTGTCCCTTGACAACAGCCAGCGATAGGTCAACGCTTGCAACCGCCAAGGGCACGACTCCTTCATTGGCAGGGGGTGGTAAAGAGCCCTCAATTGCGGTGAGTTAACGGAATGGGATACCAAGGCTTTTCCAGAGTACAAGATGTGTGAATCTGGCGCTTACAGTTGTTGTTGTGCTCCTCATCGGTCTGAGGCCTGGCGCGCAGCACTGCGATTTGCTCCTTGACGTAGTGATTGAAGGCGCTGGGCTTGCGCTTGACCCTCTCCTTGTCCTTCTTCTGGCGCTTCCGCTTGGTGGGAGCGGCAGCAGCGGGCTCAACGTCGAAGACGCTGTCGGGGAGCTCCCCGGTTGCGGAGTACTCGGTCAAGGCCTTGCCGATGTGGGCGAACACCCCCTGGAGCTCGTTGGCCACATAAACCATGACTTCCGCCGTTGCTGCGCCTGCTGGGTCGGCCATAGCTGCTGTCTCTGCTCTTTCCTGCGTGGATAATGCCAAGATCCCGCTGAGATGGCAACCTCGGGTTTCTGAAAGGGAACCCGCCAAAGGGCAGCGATGACGCTGGCTTTCCAAACTGTCTGTTTCTCCGCAAATGGGGCTGCAACAAACACTGAATTCTAAAAACAAGTCAGAACCCCAACCAGGCGTGAGCAAACGTTCCGTATGCCCAATATCAAAATCACAGTCGTCCGCTTAGCTAATGCGATCCCCCAATTGACTCCGTCATAGCTGGTCAGCCCAGAGTTGCCTCTGAACAGCCCCCCAGACCAACCGGTGATTCCGATTAAGTATGCCTGAGAAGGTTTTTTTGGCTGCGGTGTTGAGAGGAGATTGGACGTGGGTATTTGGAGGCAAATGTGCATGCTTATCTGATTAGTAAGACTTACTGAGGAAGTAAGTAACAAGTGATTGCCACTTGAGAGCTCTCGCATATGCATGGTCAGTGCAGTACCAACTTGAAGTGACCGCCGGCACAGTGCACCGGCTATTTTTGAGAAGTTCTGCATGCAGACTTGACAGCGCCATTATCCTTACAGCGCCAAGCCAGACTTTGACAGTATGCACAGATGTAGACTTCACACCCGCTCTTTGTCCCAGCGCGTACGCCCAGATGCAACAGAGAGCACAAGCAGCATAAGAGTCCTACAGTGATTGGCGCTCATCCGTGCCTGACGGCATTACCATCGACAGCAACGCCCCTGGAGAGGGACACAGCCAGTACGGGTGATCTTGTGGATTCAAGCCCCACCTAGGGAACAGATACAAAAAGGACCGTCCGACACAAACTGTGTCCTTCCCCAGCATCCACTCCCTGGTCAACATTCAATCTGCCGACCACTCAAAACGCATCTGTACCTTCAGCTCCAGAGCCCCAGACTTACACAGGCTCAGCAAGGACATGCATTCATGTGCGCCATTCAAGTCTGCAGTCCTGTTGACAGATGCCAGGCTGTGGGCAATAGCACAGACTGCATGTCTGGCACATCTGGAATGCGGCAGCGCCAGGGCAGCAGGCCCCTCCACCACAGCATGTCTCCCTCAGCGAGTGGGCGCCTGTGCACAGGGCATTTCTGCTCAGCATTTCCGCACCACCGCCGTATGCCAATTAGAAGGCAGAGCAAAGGACACAGAATGCCCATCATAGACAGAGCCAAGAACAAAAACTTGGGTCATGTCCTCCAGTAGGAATCACACCTGGTTGAAGTGGCTCGTGTCCTTCTTCCCCTTGGCTTTCTTTGCGCGCTCCTTTGCCTCCCGAGCGGCTGCTAGGGCTGCTGCACTCGTTGCTGACTTTTTCTGCGCTGCCGCCTTCTTCTTGGCTAGCAACCGCTTTGCCTGCACGCCAAAACATATCTTCAATCGACAGAATCACCAGTTTTTAGTCATGCGGATCAGGTCATACATCTGCACTGCCATGACACAAGGAGCAGGAAACAACACACTGCACGCACATACCAGCCGAGCCAGTAATGGCAGACTGGGCTTCATGCTCTGATGCCTGCACCCGGTGGATATTCAAGCAAAACCAATCACCAGCGTGAAGCATGCAGTTTCAGACGAGGTCAAACCTCTGCGGGGTCGACAGGCACTGCTTCCTCTTCCTGCTCCTCCACAGCAGGCTCGGCCTTGGGGGCGGCGTTGCCATTGGTGGCTTCAGCGGGCGCGTCCCCTTCGGCCTTCCCCTTCTTTTTCTCCTTTTTCTTCTTCTTTTTCTCCTCGCCCGCGTCGGCCGCCTCGCCCTCGGCCGGCTGCTGCGGCGCCTCTATGCCCAGCTCTGCCAGCGTGCGCGCCAGCTCCTCCATCTCCCGAGCTTTGATCTCCTGCGCGCATTAACACCATGAGGTGAAGCACTGCATCTGGCAAGCACAGCATAGCATGCCCAACCACAACCTGCTGGATCAAAAAACTTTGCAGGATGCAAGAACATGATATGATAGACATTCAAATTTTTCCAGGCTTATTCTGCATACAATCTTTAGCAGACAACATCATTGGCAGATGTGAGATTGCACAGGTAAATGTGTCACATTACTTTCTTGACCAGGATCCTTTAGATCAGTGTGGCAATGGTCTATACGCACGAGGCACAAAAAAGGCGTGCCTTCTTTGACAGCATCTTCTCTACGGGCAGCACGGGCTTTGGTGCCACCTCCTGTGCCACTGCCTGCACTCGTTCTGAGTCCTCCTCTGCACCCACAACATGAACAGTGTCACCCTATAGATCGTTTGCGCAGCAATGTGCGAAACTTGTCTTCCCAAATGCTTGCAATTGATACGGTAAGCCGATTGGCGCACCGGCATGCTCCTCTTCGTCCTCCTCGTCATCTTTGGCAAATTCGACTCCAAGCTCGCGCTGGATTGCCTCGTGATGATCCTCCTGCAAACACAGCATCGCTCATGCAACGCTGCATGCATGCATTCATTGGCCGCTGAAACTGCCACTCCTTGTGCACCTGCACTGTATTGTCAATGTGAGGATGTCATTCACAGGGGAGTGAGGACATAGGAACAGGGATCACCTCATCGCTGTCATCCTCCTGCTGCTCTTCCTCCTCGACTTCTTGGCGTGGCTTTCCTGAGCTCTGCACCTGTGGTACAGAAAACAGGCTGTTAAGGCATCGCAGTGTTTTAAGGGTGTATTAGATCTGCTTGCCAGTTGTGTCTCTCACCCATGCATGCATGTTTGTCAGCAAGGATCCCTCCCAAAGGTTGAGACACACCACCAGATCAAGAAGTTGTGAACAGAAGTTTGGATTGGAGCTGATGTGTACAGTCTGCATCGGCTAAGAATCGATGCCCAAAGATTGGTTCTGTCAAGAATGACAAGATGCATGCGCGGTGCCATAGTGACTGTGCAGATGCCTAGTTGCAATCTGGCTAGACGCACCGGAGCGCTCCAGGACTCGGGCAGCTCGTCAACGAAATCATCGTCGTCATCATCTGTGTCCGCCCAATTGGAGATGCTGACCTTCGGCCCCGAAAAGATGGCCCTCTCTAGCTCTGCAGAGCGGTCAGCTTTGGACACCTCCTTCTTTTTCTTCTTGTCGTCGGCGTCCTTCGACTTTGAGCTCTTCTTCTTCTTCTTGGTGTCGAGTGCTGCAAAGATGTTTTGGCTAGTAATCATGGCAGTCCAGCTGTCCTGTCTTATAGCTCTTCTCCTCTCTCAACCTGACACTTGCTGCAGCAGGGCACATCAACCAACTCTAACCCCGCTCTCAATGCGGGAAATCAACAAGGCTGACCCCAGGCCTCAAATGCTGTGTTTTCTTGCGGAAAACAAGATTGACAAGTCAGTGCAAAACAGCCTGTCCTTGCAGAAGCCAGGGATCAGGTGAGGCTGCTGATGGGTCCCGGGGGGACCGTCCCCGCAGCAGATCCTGGGCCCCCCGCTTTCAGGGCCCCGACCCTTCAGCTATTCAGGGTTGCAGGGTAGATGTTCTAAGCCGCTCATGCGCTGAATCAGACATCTCCCATCGGATGTCCGCAATCGACAGCTAGAGCCAGCAACATCTGACGTGTTCTGGGGCAAGATGCTGACCAACAGGATGCATCAAACGAATGTCCTGCAGCAAAGACGATGCCCCACCGCCTCCTGTGTGGGCCCCACAAGAGCTAGCCCTGCACTTCCTCGGGCCAACTTGAGGAAATCTAGCAATGTTCCCCAGATCTTGGCTCCATTCAGGGGGCAGCAGCTCCTCATTAGCGCTTCATTCAGATTACAGACATCTAGGAGATCCGCACCCATCGTCTGTAGTGCAGCGTCCACTGATACTGCAGGCAAGTTTTCACTCTTACAGATCTATAGCTGCATCCCTGGGTCCTCTAATCGCATTCCTGCTCTTTGCGGCATTGACTTGGGAGCAATCTTCTAGAAAGGGGGTCCTCAGCCTTGGAGGGCGAGATTAATCTGTAGAGGCATATGCCCATGCAGCCGCAGGTTGGGTGCTGCCTTGGTGTTTCGTTGCATGGATAAGATGTAGCCACTTCGTTTATGTTATTCTCATGCGCTGCCTGTTCACCCTGTGAACATTGCTGCACCAAGAAACAGAAATTAGCGAGTCGATGGATGGCACGGTAGACATCTGAGGGAATATATCTTGTTGCACTTCGGCAGGCCAGGCGCCGTCTGGTGGTATGGGAAAGACGTTGCTGTTGGGCGGGCTCTTCGGAGGGTGGTACCTCTTCAATATCTACTTCAACCTGTGAGTTCTGCCTCCACCTTGGACTTTAACACATAGACAATTCTGTGCCTTGTGATATTCCTTGTTTGGAATCTTCCTCGAATTTTTCCTGTATTGTGCAGATACAACAAGCAGGTGTTGAAGGTCTTCCCCTACCCCTTCACATGCACAGCCCTGCAGGTGAGCACTGTTCCCTTGTATCTTCCATGCATGCTTTTCATTTACTGAGCAACCCCCTTTTGCGCATGGCGCATGAGCAATAATTTAATTGCGCATGGAGCGTTTGTGGTAAAGATCACTTGTGCATGTGCAGTTTGCAGTCGGCTCCCTTCTAGCCGTGAGCATGTGGACGCTGAACCTCCATGAGAAGCCCAAGGTTGACAAGGACCTGGTGCGCATCTCAAGCCTCCCTGCTTGTTCGATTGCCTTACCTCTTTGGTATACTTTTACTGCTGCTATTTGCTTGTCCCCAGACTAGCATACCCTGCACCTTGCATGTGGGGTATGGCGTGGTTCTTCAAAAAGCTTGGTCCCAAAGAGACTTTGCTGCTGTGCCCAGATCATCAGCGTGCTGCCCTTGGCGGTGGTCCACACCCTGGGCAACCTGCTGACCAATGTCAGTCTGGGACAGGTGGCCGTCTCCTTCACGCACACCATCAAGGTATGCAAGATCTGTGCTTACACTGTCAAGCGTGCTGAAGGTCCTCAGAACAGTGTTTGGGACCTCGAGTTTCCTGCTCTAGAATGAGCCTCAGGGCCCATGGCACCGACTCAAGTGGCCTGCGGGGCTGCAGAATGCCTGAATATGCAGGACATACTCTTGCATGCTCGTGTATTGCCATTGGACTCTTGCTCTTACTCATGCAACAGTATATACACTTGTTTTTATCCTCGTTGTTGGCATAAGGGCAGGCTGCAATACTGCCGTACCGTGACGCAGACACGGGACCCTTGTCGCATAAAATATCTGTCACTGATCAGTCACAAATGACCACCCAATGCAAGCGCCATATCTTGCATTCGCGCAGGCCATGGAGCCCTTCTTCAGCGTGCTGCTGAGCGCGCTGTTCCTGGGGGAGTCCCCCAGCATCCCCATCGTGCTATCGCTGCTGCCGGTCGTGGGCGGCGTGGCTCTGGCGTCCGCCACCGAGGCCACCTTCAACTGGGCCGGCTTCCTGGCGGCCATGGGCAGCAACATCACCTTCCAGTCGCGCAACGTCTTCTCCAAAAAGTTCATGGGCAAGAAGAAGGTCCGCCCCTGTATTCACTGTATTGCCCGCTTTCCCCTCCTGCCTGCCTTGCATGCCACCCTGACACGCAACCGCACATATACCAAACTTGAATTCCCGCAAGCTCCAACATAGGGCTTGGGGCAACTGCGTGGAGAAACAGTCTCAAATTTCCCCATTTTTGTTTAGCGGTCCGTAGCTTTCATTTCACGAATGCGGCAACAATGCTGCCGCAGCCGCCACTGTGCTCTGCGTCCGTCCTCAGCGAGTCAGCATGCAGCCTAGGGATGCCTGGGTCATGTCAATACCCTCGGCTTTGACCCTTGACGGTCCGCCCTTAAGATTTGACTGAGACCCTCTGTGCGCGCAGGGCTCCCTGGACAACATCAACCTGTTCTCCCTGATCACAATTCTGTCCTTCTTGCTGCTGGCGCCCATTGCCTTGATACGCGACGGCGGCCTCATGCTGACGCCCTCGGCCATGCAGTCCATGGGCATCATAAACACCAAGCTCGTGCTGCAGCGCGCAGTCTTTGCTGGCTTCTGCTTCCACGCCTACCAGCAGGTGACACCAGGCTTGGATCTTTTGGCAGGGGTTCAAATGTATTTCATACAATTGGTAGGCGTGTAGGTGCTGTATGACGCAGCAAAGGCCAGGGGTTAAAAAACCCCACAATTCCAGTTAGTTCAGGGGGCGCAGAAGCGGATGGCGGGCAGGTTGAAACCATGTGAAGCCACCCAACACATTGTTCAAATATCAGACCTGCACTGGTTTGGTCTTTCCGGGATTTCTCAGGAGATCTGTCAAGAGTGCAACGTCTCTTTCAGAGAGTGTGCCTTCCCCTCTGAGTGCCAGTTGCTTTGATGAGGGAAACCCCTGCAAGTCTTTTTGCTATGTGGTGCTCATTGATTGTGCAATTGGTGCTGACCTCCCAGAAGAGCAATGCCGTTTCTGGGGCAATGCTCCGTAAATATACGATTGATATCTATATCGTGCCGGGTCAGACCCTGCATGACATGACTCTGTGTTGTGGCCTGGCGCAGGTGTCGTACATGATCCTGCAGCGCGTGTCACCGGTGACTCACTCCATCGGCAACTGCCTCAAGCGTGTCATCGTCATCGTGGCCTCCGTGCTCTTCTTCCAAAACCCCATGGGCCGCCAGAACATGATTGGTGCGGGCTGCAGACCACTGCTTGAAACAAGACACTCCATTGCATGGCAAGAAGTTTGTGATATGTAGATGGGCAGTGACAGACTGCCTACAAGACCAATGAGCGTCAGGTGGATCCCAAAAGGTCTCTAAAATGTAATAATAATTGCAATGCCCCAAAGTATGCATGCGCGAGGCATAGATACCCCATCTCCCGTTGGACAATGTGAAGATGCACTTGCTTCTGCAGCAGATCTGTTGAGGAGTTGTGGCCTCAGTTTTGCAAACACCCTACCATGGAGCCAGGATCTGTTTGACCCTGGGTGACAGTTGCGAGGAATCGCTGTCCCTGTGGGGTTCAGGATTTTGGCCAATGAGCCGAGCACTTTCTTTGCCCAGCTTGCGACGATGGCTCCTGTGCTGAACGGTGAATAATGCTGATGCAGGCACGGCCATTGCGCTGGCGGGTGTGTTTGCTTACTCCCAGGTTAAGCGCATCCAGGTTTCCAACAGCAGAAAGGCAGCTGCTGCTTGAGGGTCCTCTGACGAGCCCTGACTTAGATTTGCAAAGGCCATGTCAGCTCGGCTGAGCACTGGACGGACTTTAGCTTGCGGCATCAGCACGAAACATGCCGTAGGATGGGTCTCTGGCAATAATTGCTGTCAGAGGCACTCGTAACCACGCATGCGCCATCCCTCACTCAGCCGGGTGTGATTGCTGTTCGATTCTTTTGTGAAAAGTAGCATTCGTCCGTGCCTGCCGCATATATCAGCAGGTTCACGCGTGACAATATCTGTGTGGATTTATATCTCGTCAATTGAAACGGATTCATGAGTGTGCGAGCATCATAAAGAGTGGTAGTTTGCGTATGAAACAGTTGTTGCACACGTATGTGCATGACTGTTGGATGGCTGTCGTGTTGCTTGGGCACTGTGGTTTTGCCATTTATGCAGATCTCAGATCGTCACAAAGGCTTTGTGATGATGAGATGTTTAATATGCTTATGTGATTTACGTGCACATGTGTGCATGTGCCATTCCTCTCGGCGAGGCTCTCGCCAAGTGCAGTCAGTACTGTTAATAAATAAATATGTAAGGATTGAGGCGCTGCATCGACTTTGAGCAGAAAATGGTATCCAAGCTGAGATCTCTACAATGTGCAATACACCATCATCATAACCAAGAGACCCGCAAGAGACACAAATTTAAATTCACATGTGGCGTGTACACACCGTGGCACTGTTATCCATTGCAAACGAGAGCTTATCACAAGTATCATTCAGTTCTGACTAGCAAAGTCAATCCACTTACTCCCTTTGCCTGAAGGCTTTAATTAGGCGTAGGGACCTGATATGGTGCATAAATCTCTATCATGTGCTCCTAGCTGCCACTAGAGCCCAGTAAGCTGCGAGCCACAGGAAGCTTGAAGAGCAGTCACGTTACCGGCACGCATGCACACGAGGGCAAAAGACATCCGTGCACTCCCCAGACCATGCAGTGATGCAACGGCTGCCAACACGCTCGCTGACACATGCATCTTGGACGAAAAGCGATCTGGCAGGGGGCAGGCCCCGCACCGCGCCCCTTTGAAGCAGAACTTGAGAGCCGTCTGTTTCTGCACCTTCGTGACTTGCCTGTTCCACATTTGCCAAACTGATGAGCACGGTACCGCGGCATTGCTGGGCTGCGGCTTCTACCTGCTCCTTTCGACTGCTCATGCTCCCGGTCACAACATACACACGGACCCTTCATTGCTAGCAGGAGGCGATCTGCGTGCTGTTGGCGGCTGTGACAGTGAGCGGGTAGAGGATGTCATAGTGCCCGGGCCGGTAGAGCACATGCACGCGCGGATTTACGGGGGCGGCCGATTCCGCGAGGCTGTCAGGCACAAAATCGTGGTGGTTGACCGCGGCACTGTCATAGCCGACGCCGGCCATGGCTGCTCCCATGCTGCGGTCAAGGTACACCACCCGAATGGGCACCTGTCAAAATTCACCAGCAAGCGGGTTAAGGCAAGCTGACAGCTGCTCCCTCACAGCTGACGGGCGTGGTGCTCAATGTGGAGCATGCAACAACATTGAGGGCTCCTGCCCAGAGCAACCATGACATTAGGGCAATAGACCGCGCAAACTGCCCGATATTGGTGAAGTGAAAGCTGCCCAGCCTCCAAGCAGTAATTACAATAGGAGTATAATTGCTAAGCCCATCATTGACAGCAACAACCTCTGCACCATCCCCAGCCTGCGGGTTAATGACATCAAGCACTAGCTTGAGGATGGCTGCTGCACGTCATGTTGCTCATCGTTCATGCATACATTCTGAAAGCTAAGCTGATAATATCACAGCGGCTCACCAGGAGGGCGTTGGTGAGAGCGACGATGTGGACGTGGTCACTCTCCTCGCCCATGGGCTCCACATAGCGCCGGCAGAACTGCTCCACGCTCACCTCATCGTCGCACATGCCCTGCAACACAACACAGGGCATTACCTTCTTAGGAGTTGTTGCTAGCACAGATGATCGAAAGGAAGAAAGGCAACAATTGATCTAGTTCTGTCGGCACACATGCAGCAGCATCCTGCCTATCCCCAGAGGCCCTGCACGTCTATAGCCTGATATCTTCATACACTGGTCGAATACAACCCAGACCCTTCTGACACAACTTTCAGGAGGTACTTAAGACTACTTAGTAGTCTTTAGTAGTCTTTAGTATCCCCTGCAACTTTGCTTGCTCCATTCGCCCTGCATGCACACCTTATAGGCAAAAGAACAAATCCGTGCACTTGCACTATGCACAACTACCCATGTACTACGCACAATCCCCGCATACTGCGCCCTATGCACCTGCAGCGTTGGAAGGGAAACCCACCTGATCTCTGAAGAACCAATCAATATTCCTACTAGAAGAAGCATGCAGAAATATGCTACTGCAAACATGCTGCATGTTGGAGGAGCACCACGCATCGCACCATGATGAAGGGCGCGAAGAAGTCAGAGCGGCGCTGGATCTCTGCCGACGTCAGCATGCGCAGCAGCATGATGATCATGGGCGACAACATGGCGTCGCAGAAGTTGTCTTCCAGCTGCGGCACGCTCAGCGGCTCGGCAGTGCCCAGGGAGTTCAGCTGGTCAATGACTATCTCCATGGCGTCCTCAAATACCATCTCCTGGAACCCCACGCCCACCAGCTTGGCCTTCCACTGCCGTATGCACGTCACCACCCTGCAACGCAGTGAAAAGTTTGACTTTTAGCTCAAGGTTCACATGTTCATGAGTCGTACAGATGATATCACAGTCCTCTGCGACAGCGCCCATACTGACTGTAAGGTCCAAATATTGCTCAGTGCGCATGACTTATGGAGATGCTATTGAGCTGTTATTGCCTCTGCTGCATGTGCAGAACCCTCAAGTCCGAAATATTAAACCGCTGTTGGGAAAAATGCATGAATCCCACCCTGCCAGATGTCCCATGCATGCAAAGTGTGCTATTGACAGGAGCATGGGGCGATGCCCACTTGAGAGAGGAGCTCTGGGCCTTTGTGAGACATGACAGAGAAAGCTGCACCCAGTGGCCACGCCAGCAGGCTTTAAAATCTGTCCTCTATGTAGCTGGAGGACCGAACTGTTCTGGGAAGGTGCGAGGCGCACCGGTTGCGCTCGGACAGGTCGTTGTTCTGCACCAGCTGCTCCATGAAGGCAAACATGAAGGAGCGGAAGAAGCAGTTCCCGTCCCCGCGCGTGCGCCGCATCGAGCCGTACTGCGTCTCCAGGCTGCGGATCTTGTCCCGGAACACCGCGCTGCCTTGCCGGTACTCTGCAGCAGCGGTCAACATGCACTCATGGAGGTGACAAGGTGCTGCCGCATGCCAGGATAAATGTGCCTGCTGGTGACTGCTCTTTGTGGAAATTTTAACCAATCAAAAGGGGGTTTGGAAAGAAGAAGTCACCTTCTTCAAGAGCAGACAGGGGTTCGACGATGCCCATGAAGGGCATCTTCTCCGCCTCTGCAGCCCTGCATGCACATGATGATACCCATTTCAGTACTTCGAGGGATGTGGTGGTTGAGACGTCCTCGTTCACAATACGATGCCACATAAGCACAAAAGCTTGCAAGCGCCCTGTGAAATATGGGTTGACCCATTGACAACGATGTACAGCTCAAAAAAGCTAGCCAAGAGCAAACTGACCTGATGGAGTTCTCCTGCGCAATGATCTGGTCATCCGTCGGTCGTGATACCTCTTCGGCCTGATCCGGCAATAGGATGGGCGCGGATGTAACTATCTCTGCTGTGGGCTCATCAGCACTATCCCCAACTGCCGCGGAGACCGAGTTCACAGATGTCCTGAGGGTATTATCCGCAAAACTAACACCGACTGAGTGGTCGCCGACAGACTGAAGACGCCTGCTCTCAGCCCCATCGGTGAATGCCTCGGCAGTCTGCTGGTGTGAGATGGCAACCACAGAAGATTCTGCCCTGGCAGGACTCTCATTGCCTGCATACCCGCTTCTCATCGTGCACGAACAGAAAATTTGCTCTCTAAGCTCCAGAAAGTACTAAAAAAAGTGGAAACTTTCCGCTGGAAAGGCATTGGAAAGGCACAAAAAGGTTCGCATTGCGGGCAGCCATCATGGCCTGCCCAGTGGGCTCCAAGGGAAAACCCGCTCGCACAAGCGTTCAAAACGCTCTGATGGACAGCTAAGCTCTTGGAGACGCTTCCGTCCGTCCAGCAATCTTCATGTCAAAAGTCATCAAATAAAAATTGCAACGTATGCGCATTTGCATGCACAGCAAAGTGTCAACCTTTGGGCTGAGATACACCTATCGTGAACTTTCAATTTGGAATTTGTAAATCACCTAAGCTTGACGCTGTCTCTGACACTCAGTAGGCTCTCTTCTCAAGCACGAAGCAGTCCAGAGAATCCGAGGGATCGCCACGTTTCGAGTAACTGCGACCTGGCCCTCACAACAGAGATGTCAGCAGGGGCTGTCCAGAATTCAGATCGGGGATCACGCCTGCAGCTTCCCAAGAAGGCCAAGCTAGCACCCCAGGTACGGGGCAACGAGGCCAGTCTAATAAACGGTAGCCTGCATCCAGGACCACGACACTTTCCTGACCCATGCCCTTCCACACAGAGTGCACCTGCTGCCATGACGCGAAAGGAGCAGGAGCAGATAGAGGCAGCCATACGGAAGAGCCTGCAGGACTCTCAATCCTCACAGCCTTCAGGGAAGCCGCCTGGTTCTGCCAAAGCTCCTTCTCAGCAGGACCCGAGCTTTGGGGAAAAGGACGATGTGAAGGAAACGCTTGTGATGGATACACCCAGCACAGGAGGAAAATGGAAGCCTGCTGTGGCAGATTGTAGGTGTGGATTCAGTCCTCTGCATTTCCCAGCTTCTGCAACAGAACATGCCGGGACACTCCCTCCAGCACTTGAGGAATTTCTTTGTTATCTGATGACCAGAATTCTCATGGCATGCATCACCCAAAGTGCGCAGCAAGGCGCTTTCTTCCCTTGTAAATGAAGGGACCCTTCAAGTGGATGCAGGAATTCAAAGGTGGTTTTGGACAGCGATGATGATGAGAGCAGCGATGATGAGAGCAGCAGCGGTAAGGAAGAGGCTGGAGTAGAGTCAGAGTCAGACAGCGGCTCAGAGTTCTCAGAAGCAGAATCTGCATCAGACAGCGATGATGACGGATCAGACGTGGCTGACTCCGAGGAGGAAGAAGACATCAAGCCTGCAGTGAAAAGGCAAAAGAAGGCAAGCTCAGTAACTTCTTGTATCCTCCTTCCTTGGATGGATGTGAATTCTTGGAAGATGCAGCTGCTACGCTCAGTCACTTATTTGCGATGGCATTTCGGCATCATTTTATACAAGATTGCCCAAGGATTCTCATCCTTCTCCGCCTGTCGATATGCATAAATTCTGATCTGATGATTCAGCTGCTTGGTTGTGTGTGACTCCAGGGAGCAGCTGCCCCGAAGAGCTCAGCAGCTGCGCAGAAGAAGGCTCCGGCATCGGCAGCTGCCAAGAAGCCCGCGGCCAAGAAGGCAGCTGCCCAGAAGGCGGCAGCGTCATGCCCCGCCGGCCCTGCCCCTATCAGACGCGCGGCTGCTGCCCCTGCTGCCGCCTCTGCTGGCGCTGCCAAGAAAACACCTCCCATTCGAGGTGCGCCGAGGACTGTCTTACATGTAATATGCCGGCATGGGAATTATAGAGGCTTCGAGGTATAGCTTATGAGCTGCATCTGTGTGTGACAAATGCGGTGCAGCAACGTGGGCTTCAGCATGGGTATTATGCATCAATGAGACATGCTTGATGTTTGCTGCAGGGCCAGCAAAGCCGCTGCAGCCATCGTCGGCAGCTAACAAGCAGCAATCCGTTCAGGCTGCTGCGTCCCTGAAGACTGTCAAGGCTGCTGCACCTAAGGCAGCCATCTCTGGTGAGGCACTTGGCCGACATGCCTTGAAGCCATCTGCTAACTTGTTTTACGTAGTACAGGATGCATGTCATGTGCCATTTGATGACTCACCACCATGTCCATCTGAATGGTGATTTGTTGCAGAAACCAAGGTAAGCACTCCAGCTACAGCTGTGAGCCGACCTGCAGTGCAGCCAGTGCCGCCAAAGCCCACCTCCGCCAAACGGCCGGCTGCGATAGCATCCGTCAGTGCCCACACGCCCTCCGCTGCACGAACAGGTATGGTCACACCCTGAGCTATGTAAATCCTCTACATCACAAGATTTGCCCCTGCACAGGAATTTTCTGCTTTGGACTCTTGAATCGGACTTGGTGAGAATTGGACCTGGTGATGGATCAGGTTCTTAAATTTACCGTTCTTGCCAAGCCTGGGAGTTCCCACAGCGCTGTGGAATTGTGGCATGCGCATGGTGCATATTCCGCAGCAAGATGGAGCATGCTGCACAGCAGCCGATGTGTCAAACAACTTCATCCGGCTCTGCGCAGGGATGGCGGGGGCCACAGGGCAGGCGGGAACGCCCCTGGGGACGACCACGCCGGTGCAGCCGCTGAAACGCGCGACGCCGGCGTCCGGCAATTCGCTGTCGGGGATACTGGCATCGGGGCCGCAGTTCCGCGTGTCCGGGCTGCGCCGCGCTGGCGGCATTAAGCTGCACAACGTCGGCCCCGGCCAGACGCCACGATGACTCATAGGGCGCACCATGATGACTCGTGATGACTTGTCGGCTGGCGGCATGGTGTTTGCAGCCAGCGGTGCCAAATACTGTATGCTAATACTTAGACAGTTCTGTGCCTCATAATAAGAAGTCGCTGGCCTTCGGGGAACTCCCTGCCCAGATCTGTCGCGGCTTGCAAGCTTGCTAGGATTGCTCCTTAAAGACCTGGAATTTTACATTTTGAAACTGTATGCGCATATGCAGTACATGACGCTGCAAGAATTCCCATGCATGGCATAAGCCATCCCGGATGGGCCACGGCGTGCCTCATGCATTACATGCATGCCAATATATTCAAAGATATTGGTGGCCCATCTTTGCAGGAAGTCCTCCTGAAGGTAACTTTACTATACCCAGAAGCATATCTCTATAGCATTCTTCTATAATTCGATGGCAGTATTTCGTGAAAAATTGGCCAAGTATTGCCAAAATCAGTGATTTTGAGAAGGGAACACCATCAAGCGTAGAGTTGAGCGATCCGTTTGTGCTCAGCTGCTGAGCCTCACCATCACCAGCTACCGGCACCTTCTGCCAACGTGGCAAGGATCCTCCGTCCGGACGGTTCCGCTGGTATTAGAGTTCATCCACTTTGCACAATGTGTTTTGTAAAATTATCGACCCTTCATCGACTTTAAACCCTGAGTCCACCATTGCATGCCCCGTGAAAAATATTACTATAGAGGCCCCTTCCCTAAACCCTGAACCCATATTCCCGAAACCCTAAGGTCGGGATGCAAAAAGGCCTGAGGTGAAGTTACCTTGGACTTCCAAACTTTGACTTGCCCATTCAGCATCATTCGCTGAAGATTTGCTCTGATATGATTTGGGCTGTTATCATCCCCTAAGTGAAGATAGAGTTCAAGTCGCCCCTCATACCTTGAGTTTGGGGAGGTTAAGTTGCGCCCGCGCTCACCATGTTGGGCAACGATGTCGCGATGGCATTCTGCAAATATGGATACGAAATATTCGGGTTCCATAGAGCTCCATTGCAATATAACAAGCCACCACCATCTTCCTTTCCCTCTGTGTTCATGAGGGCCACTTTTGGTGTTGAACCAGCGACCATCCTGGCAACTCTACTGAAGGTTTCCGTTCCAATACCCACAAGGTATGTGTAGTCCGTTACTCCGTCAATGGGATATTGGCATACACTTCTTGATCCTTCAGCAGCAAAAAATCTGGGTTTCGATACTTTTGGATGCTGTCCGGTTGAATGCAGTGACCGTTATAACGCAGATGCTCGTTTGCCACATTGCCCGAGGAACAGCTGCTGCTACAAGTATACGCTCTGCTGCCTGTGGAAGACAAGGTACGACATTTCATGACCTGAGGCAGCATGAATCTGCAGCTCGTCAGAACCCAATTATCTGCAGTGGATGACTAGGGCCCTATGTCTCAGTTGTCATTCTACTCACTGCGTGTGCAGGTAAATTTCGCTTTCACCTGCAAGGCATTCCTGCCTCTGCTGCTCCACAACCAAGTGGATGTGGAGCTGAACCAGAAGGCAGGGGACCAGCCCAGGCTGATGAGCCTCACCTCAACCGCTGCCTACCTGAAAGATGCGCGGCAGCTGAGCAAGATCACCGAGCTGCACATGTTCAGCAGGTTCAAGCCTGCGCAACAGCCACAGGCTTCGCATTTGGGCGCATTAACACCTCTCCTTGGCCACATGCACACCCTGCGCCTGCATAAGGCGAAGGTTGAGCTGTGGCTCCTGGGCAACTGCAGCTTCGTTCCTCACCTTGAGGTGCGTCCTTGATAGCCCTAGACGGCAACAGGCGTGTTTCAGGTGCTCGCCTTCGAATACATATCAGCCCAGAAATACACAGCGAGCTTGAATCACTGATCATGATGCCATGGGCTCACCAATTATCTCTTGTACACCTCCACATGCAAGAGATGTACCACTTGAGCGCACATGCAAGAGGTACTTTCCTGATGATGTGCATGCTCTGTGTAGGTCCTGGATCTTACGGACTGCTCCATGGAGACAGTGACGCGCATGCGCAGCAACGGCGAGTGGGGCCTCCTGAGCAGCGGCTCAGAGAAGCTGCGGCAGCTGATCCTGAGGGACGCACGCATCACCGTGCAGGTGTAGCAAACAATCCACATTGAGGCTTTTTACCACACTCATCATGTTGGCCTTTCTTTCCGCTGTGACCTGCATGACTGTTGCAACTGCAGAGCACGCTTGCTGACAGACCCACATCTCTGCACAGGAGTGGAGGCCAGACGAAGCCTTCCAGAACATCAACCTGCCCCAGTTGAGGGACCTGGACATCACTGGGCTGGAGAGAGTCTTCCCAAGCTATGCCCAGCAGCCGGGAGCCATCAAACTCGTCAGCCCGGCCTTCTTCCGCGGCTGCCCCCGCCTCACCATAGTGGCATACAGCCAGGAGCCGGCTGCGGCGGAGGCATCGCCGCTGGCCGGCTTCCCCGCTTTGTGCGCTGCCGACATTCGCCTGGCACCTGCCGTCACAGCCGGGCCCCCAAAATTTCCACCGCAGCTGACCAGCCTGACCCTGCGCGGAGTCCCAGGAAATCACCTGGACGTTACAGCAGCTCTGCGCGAAGCTGCCGCATGCATCAGCGCCGGCATGGAGTTGCAGCACCTCGGCTGCTCGCTGTTCAGAGTGTCTGTGGGCCCCAGCCTTCCAATCGTTCTTCCAGGCGTGAAGTCAGTTCTCCTGGAGCCTTTGGACTCTTCCAACAAGCAGGCGCGTGTGTCAGACAGTCGGCTGCAGAAATCGATCAGTGGCGTGCTGAGCTGCACTCCGGACGTTGAGCAATTAAAGCTTGGAGCCTGCCCTAGCCAGCTGCTTGTGCCGGCATCTTGCGTGCGTCTCAGCAGCCTCAGCATCCGCCGGTGCCCCTTGGGCCTGAAAGAGATCTCCTGCGCAAGCCTGAGAAGCCTCAGCCTCTCGCACTCTTTCCTGCGCTGCGCAGTTGGGAGCAACCGTGAGCCCGACTCTCTGGAGGTGGACCTTAATGGCTCCATGATGGACAGCCTGGAGAATTTCACAGTCAGCTTGAGCAGCTACAGTGTGGGTGACACCTGCAAGTTCTCAGTGGCACCTGCGCCGGGCAGAGCGGTGTGCAAGGTGTTGGGGCATCAGGGCGATGCTGTGGGTGAGTGGGTTCTGTCAGTGGGCATGCATGGGCAGGACATCGCTGAAGAGCAGGATTCACAAGCAACACACATCAGCTTTGAATGTGTTGAGGTGCATGACAGAGCAGTGTGGGAGGTGCTTCCTAACTCTGTGGCATGATTATTACACCTTTGTCAGGATTACACGCGGAGGTCAGTTTTGCTTAGTCTCACGTTCTGGTTGTATGGCAATAAGGGACGCATCATGCCCGGGCCGGTCATAGTACTACTGAGTAGTACTCACACATTTTGCTGATCCTGGGGGAATTTTGAGAAAAGCATATGGATTTGCGTTCATGTGATGTGATGACCTGGGCTGGGTGCTTGTGCAACAAACGTGATACAGGGCCAATCCCAGCAGGTGAAAAATATTGTGCAGGAAGTCTGTATGCATGAGGAAGCAATTTTGACGAGGTACAAATTGCCAGATTTGGAATGGTCTGCAACTTCCACTTCAGTGTCCCTGTCGAGTTCCCGTTTAAAACCTAGCCTTCTTCGCTTCTGTCGTCAACAGTTCCAACTCGATTAGGCTACAAGTATGGACTACTGCGTCTGACAACAGCAACTTATTGGCATTTGTGCTTCGTCCTTGTTGGTTTAACTGAAGAGTTGATTTCTGACCATGTGTCCGAATACGATGCAGCTCCTTTGCAATACAACAAGCCTCCACCATCGTCCTTCTCACAAATGTATTTCGTATGTAAATTAGTCCTCGGACGAGGCACCGTGCTGGCTGATCTACTCAAGAACCCCGTTCCCACTCCTGAGAGGTTCTAGACCCTTTCGGAAGATCTCCTTGCATTCTTGAGATCTGTGCAGTCGTGCGAATTAACCTTGCCTGCTGGCACCAAAAACCATGTCCACAGCAGCATAACCAATCATGGGAATGTTTTACCGCAGGTGCTCGTTTGCCTTATTGCCTGAGGAACAGTTTCTGGTGGATATATACAAACTCCTCCCCATGGAAGACAAGGTGCGAGCGTCACGCAGGGCTTTCAAAATAATTCTAGCGGATTTAGCCGTCCCTTTCTGCCGCTTGCATGTCTGCTTAAGGGCGGGCCTCGCACAGCATGCATAGGTTGTCGGCCATATTGTCGCCCGATCGCAGGTTGCGATATGGCTGATCTTCACAATATCCTGATCCAGTCACCTTGCCAGAAAACGTGCATCGATGGTATTCTTGATTTCGCTGCAGACGAATTTCGCCTTCACCTGCAAGGCGTTCCTGCCACTGCTGCTCCTCAACCGCGTCGATGTGAAGCTTGGCCACAAGCAGAGGCCACAATGGGATGCCAGGCTGTCGGGCCTCGCTGCAACCGCTTTCTGCTTGAAGGATGCGCGAAAGCTTAGCAAGTTCCAAGAGCTGCGCATCTTCAGCTCTGCCAAACATGCGCAGCGGCCAGAAGTCCTGCAGTGGGCCGAGTTGAAGCATCTTCTGGGTCACTTGCACATCTTGCGCCTGCACAACGTGAAGTTTCAGCTGTGGCTCCTGGAGGACGTGGGCATCGCACGACAGTTACAGGTATCTCCATGATGGAAGCTTCCTTCATGTCGATGTGTGCCACAGAGGAACACTGGCAAGATATCAATCCCCTTTGTCCTGGGGCTCACAGGCAATCCAATGCTGACGTCTGCATGCGCCTGTTTTTGTTGGCCTAATTGTGTTCACGTGTTGCACACCAAAATATCGTGGCCTCATTTGCAGTGCTTTGTTCTTGGGCTGACGGCCTGCATGCCTTGCGCAGGTCCTGGATTGCACGGGGTCCACCCTGGAGACGAAGTATATTCGCAATGAAGGCGATTGGTGGCTCCTGAGCAGCGGCTCTCAGAACCTGAAGCAGCTGATCCTGAGGGATGCGCGCATCTTGGTGCTCGACTACATGCCAGACGCACCTTTCAACAAGGTCAAATTGCCCCAGCTGAGGGACCTGGACATCTCCGGCTTTGAGCGGGTTTTCGACAAAGAGTTCTCTGACGATCCCGAGCCAGAGGGCGTCATCAAGATCGTCAGCCCGGCCTTCTTCCGCGGTTGCCCCCGCCTCACCACGGTGGCATACAGTCAGGAAAACGCCACGGCGGAGGCATCGCCGCTGGCCGGCTGCCCCGCTCTGCGCGCTGCCGACATCCGCCTGGCACCTGCCGTGACGGCCGGGCCGCCTAAATTTCCTCTGAAGCTGACCAGCCTGACACTGCGCGGAGCGGAGGGGAAACACCTGGACATCACAGAAGCTCTGCGCGAAGCCGATGCTGCCATCGGCCGGGGCATGGATCTACAGCACCTCGGCTGCGCGCATTACAAGCTCGCCGCAGACCTGGCCTATGATCTCGTGCTGCCCGGCGTGTCTGTTCTGCTGGATCCTGTGGACGCGACAAACAAGCAGGCGCGAGTCTCAGACGGTCGGCTGCAGGCTCTGATCGGAGGTGTGCTGAAGTGCACTCCAGATGTTGAGCGGCTGGAGCTTGGAGCCTGCCCGAGCTGGCTGACTGTACCGGCATCCTGCGCGCGCCTCAGCACCCTCTGTATTCGCCGCTGCCCCCTGGGCCCCAAGGAGATCTCCTGCGCCGGCCTGAAGGACTTGGCTGTTTCGCACTCTTTCAAGGACTGCGCAGTTGGAAGCAGCCGTGAGCTTGAAACCTTGGAGCTGATTTTGGCGGGGTCGATGATGGATTGCCTGGAGAGTTTCACCCTCGGGCTAACCGGCCACACCGTGGGAGACACCTGCAAGATTTCAGTCGCCGCACCGTTTGGCAGGTCAGTGCACAGGGCGCTGCCACATCAGACGGATGTTGTAGGGAAGTGGGAGCTGTCAGTGGGAATCCAGGGGCAGAAGGCTGCTGCAGTTGAGGTACCCCAGCCGAAGGACATTATCTTGGCATGTGTTGATGCGCATGGCAGAGCAGTCTGGGAGGTGCTCTCTGCAGGCCTTGCATAATTTTGCTTATTGTGCCCCCGGTGCTGGATCTGCATGGATAAACCAAGACTCTTTATTGGATGTGCAAGTTACTAACTCTCTCTAGCTCTCTAGTAGAGAGCCTACCGGCTGGCAATGGTACTATACTTCTTAGCTACTGAGCTAACAATGATGAAGTGGAAACCAAGATTCTGATTGCATTTTCACATACTGTAATTCATGCAAATTGTAATCAAGGAAGTGCAAATGATTCTTATGATTACCAGAATCATTAGTCAATGTTGAAGTTCAAGCTAGAAAATTTTGCTTTATCTACGCTGTAGGACCGCTAGCGCTGTGAATCAAACACTGTCACCGTGTGCTTTTAATGCAACCTTTGATCTAAACAGTACTGTGATCAAGACCGTGAGGAAGCTTGAGGTTCCCCAAGATCATGGCTATTCACTCTCTTCTGCAACCCTTCAACCAAGCACATGCATGTCCCCTTATGTAAGCCTCATGTCAGGCCTGTGTACCGGACGTTGAGGCCTGCCCAGAGTTGTCATCGGTCTATTCTAGGCAGATGCTGTCGTCCCATCCGCACTGAAAGGACGTAAAAATGGTTTCTCCCCACACAGGGGTATCTTACATGTGAGCTTGATATCTGCGCAAGCACATGTGCCAGTTCCTGTGCACAACCTTTGCCAAGATTGAAAAGACAAGGATTGACTAGGCTGTGCTGCGTCCATTTTCATAGGGCATCCGTCAAGAAATCAACCGACTCAATATTGTTTATAACTTCAAGGAGGTATTGTGCAGGATAAGTGGAATTGCAGGAATGAGGAATCTTCGGGAAATTGCAGCCTAGGCAGAACATGGGGAAGCTTTAGCTGTCTCCATGCGCCATACTAGACATCTGAGGCAGCCGAGGCAATACAGCTGAAGATTCAAATGGCTGTAGAAACGCAAGACCAGTCGAATGCCGGGGGATCCGAAGCGGCAGACTCTACGAACGGCATTGCACGAAGCAGCTTCCGTGAAGGATCAGTGACTCAAGCCAGTTCTCTAACGGCCTCTCAGCAGAACAGCGACGATGAGTACGAGGGATCTGAACATTCCGAGTCGACATGGCTCAGCAGAGCACAGAATCGGACAGAAGAGCTGCGAAAGCTGTTCCACCTTCCTCCTGGCGAGGTGGGCCTTCTCTTCTTCTGAGCACAGTTGGCATGCAAGTTATCAGTGTAAAAGGTACTTCATGGTACTCAGCCTGAATACTGCTGCCAGCAACCCAAAGAAGGACTTGCCCAAAAGCCCAAGGGTTATTCCTCAAAGAACATGGGATAGAGCAGCAACTTATGCCAGCTCCTACGCTATTCGCCTTTGAATCTCCATTTGGGTGTGCTCAAGCTTCCAAATGATTCTGGCAGATTGCTCCTCACATTGCTAATGTGTGTGTTTGTTGGCCAGAACGTTTGCGACGAATTTGTGTGCGCGCTGCGGAAGAGGATCTTGCTGCAGGGGCGGCTGTACATCTGCGAGCACTACATCTGCTTCTACTCCCACCTCTTCGGCTACATGAAGGAGAAGGTCATCCCTCTCAAGGTGCCCGCCTCACAACCCCCCTGTCACTCGTTCTCATGCTCACAACACCAGCATCCAATCAAGAAAGGGCCAAAGTTGCTTTATGCAAAGAATGTGCACAAAAAGACATGCCCAACCTGCTGTTCCTGTGGCACCTGTCAATGCAGGATGCTGCATTGACCTTGAAGACCCTCGTCATCTTCTCAGCAGTTCTGCTGCAGAAAAGAGCTGATCTGCAAGTAAATGCGCAGGAGGTGACGAATGTGCGCAAGCGGCGCCACTGTGGCTTCCCAAACTCCATCGAGATCATCTGGCGCGGCGGCAAGCGCGAATTCTTCACCTCTTTTCTGTCTCGCGACGACGCGTACCGCCTCGTCATGATGGCCTGGCACCAAAACAGGTGCAGCTTCCCATTTCACAAATGCTGGCATGCGAATGCAATCTATCCCAATACAAACCTGGATGAGATCTTGGGCAGCCTACTAATGCCAAAAATAAAACCTGCACGGTTCTTTTCAACTCGTGCTGATCCTTCAGCATCCCACGCTGCCCAGTGTATGGCATAGGGATTGCCCAGGAGCAATGCAAGGGTGTGCAAAACTTCAGCATATCATCCTGGTCTGCCGACAAGACATGAAGTCAAACAATAAACCAAGTCGAAGTCAATCGTCAGAAAGTCCCAGGGTTGGTTGACACTCATTTAATCCCATGTACACAGCGGGTACGCGAAGCTGTTTGGAACGCTGTCGCCGCACGAGTCGGCGCGTCCGGTGGCGCTGCAAAAGGCGAGCGCTCTCATCCGCTCCTCAATCACCGGCCACTCCGCCGGCACCGCCTCCGCCGACCACAGCGACTCCGAAAAGGGTGCCGAGGCAAGCCCCCCGCTGCCATTCTATCCATGCTCTCATCCAGATGCCACGCTGTGTCTTTCCACTGATTCTTGGGCAAGAGCTGCGAAGAGTGTGGCCAAAGCTGTGGTGCTGCATCTGCAGGGCAGGTGGTGTATTGAGCCCTCAGCAGCATACCAAACATGAGCATCACTGTCTTGTCAACTATCACACATTTGATGAGCCAAGGTTGATTGCGGTTAGGACAGTGCCTCCAAACGGGAGTTTTGTTTGTGGTCGTGTTTATGTGCATTCAGGTGCGACTGGTGCGCAGGGAAAGCGGAGCAGGCTGGGGCAGATCATAAACACGCTGGCGTCCGGGCACATCGTCCCGATCGGCACGCGCCGCAACATCTTCCAGAACGGGGGGCACCGTGGGGGGGACCGGGATGCAAACGATGATGTCAGCTCCCAGGGCAGCGCCAGCTCATTCGCTGAGCGCAAGGCCGAGGTGCAGTCTGGGGCAATTGATGCATGAAGTTGCTCTGGGGTGTTGCGGGACGCAGCCATGTAGTGTCTATTGTGCAGTGACTGCATGGGGATGGAGAACTCTCTCGTACTCAGGCCTCTTGATCACCTAGAATAGGGTGGAAAGTGTCTGTGGGGTGCTGGCTCCACATTCTGCATGCTGATTTACACCCATGAGTACCCTTATTGCATCTGTCATTCAGACACCCACCGGTTTTGTGTATTGCTGCGCAGGTCTCCTGGACCCACCCTTCGGCCGCAGCTCTCAGCGTGGACGATTCCGAGGCATACTCGGCAGACAACAACGACAACGACAGCGATATCGCCAGCGATGCTGACTCAGAGGCTGGGGGTGATGATGAATTGGACTGGTCCCCCCAGCCTGGGCCGGCCCCCCCAGTCCCCCCCGACTGCCACGCTTTGTCCAAGGGTGTCCTCAATGCCGATGTGCGCGAGGTGTTCCACCGGCTGCTCGCTGACGAGGTGCGCACCTTTTCATTTCCCCAGATTGGCTGCTTTGTGGGTTTTCATCTCAGGTGGCTCTCCTATCCGACAGTGAGTCACAGCAATGGTTTTGCAAGTCAAAGTTGGCTCATTTGCATGTATGGAAATAATCTTGATTGCAGACCCCGTGCTTTGCATCCCCTGCACGTCTCGTTGCACCACCGCCGTTGTTGTGCAAGTTCTGTATAAGTCAGTGGCAGTGCATGACACTTACTAAGAGATGCGGCTCAGGATTCTGAAGTAGTCAGTGACAGTCCCCGTTTGGCTTGCCGAAAGTGCTGGCACCATTGTTTATCCGAGGACCAAAATAACCCTGGCTACCCTAGCAATAATTACAATTCCCATAATTCCCTGAAACAAATGCAATTTCCGCAGCGCTTCTTCCGCTCGTTCCACGAGGGCCGGGACGACCGCGACGTCCGAGTGTCGCACTGGCGCCAGCACCCGGCAATGGGACGAGTCCGCGAGCTAACATTCGTCTCCCCCGTGAAAATGCGCATGGGCATTTCCCCCTCCTCCGCGCACTGCCACCAGACTCAGCGCTATCGGCTGTTCGAGGGGGGCGCACATCTGGTTCTGGAGTCCAGCCAGACCATGAATGACATCCCCTTTGGGGACCATTTCACTGTAGAGAGCCGCTGGGACTTCTCGGCTCTGACGCCCGCGCCAGACGGCGCACCCCGCACCAAGGTGAGTGGATTTTCCTTGATTGTGCTCAACTTTTTGTTGACAGCTGCCATTCTGGAATCAGGGTCGCTGCAGGGCCCTTTGTGGGAAGTGCATTGGTACTGTGCAATCAAATGGAAGCACTGCATGCAGTGCTTTTGGTGGACGATAATTGTACGCATGCAAGCATGGATTATGGTACAATGCATGTTTATTAGCATGGCCGTGCAAAGTCAAATGGCTTTGGATTGAAGGAGTATTGTGATGATTGGTGGTGAAAGAGGTGTGCATGCACACGATGTGACATATGTGTTATGCTGGTGCACAGGCGGTCAACCATGTGAAGATTCCCTTCAACAAGCACACAATGTGGAAAAAGGCCATCGAGAAGGGAACGCTCGACAGCTGCAGGGAGGCCCACGAAGACCTGGTGAGACTTTTCTCCTCCTTTTCACCCTATCTCGTTTGGTTTCTTTCAAATCTGCAGATGCTTGCAGATCCTCCATTGCCTGCATACTATTGTTCTGGCGATTTTGTGCCAAGATTATTACATGGAATGAGACCTTGGTCTTGCTGTGCCCCTTTGGTGACAGTGAGTAGCCCCCGCTGCATATTTGAACACGGTAGAATTTTTTGCCACAAGAAGCTTCACCCTTCCTTTGTGGATGTCAGTGATGTGGAAGAAATGTGATTCAAAATGATCCCTCTTTGTGGCGTCCTGCAGCTGGTCAAGGCGCAAAAGCTGGTAGCAGCAGTGCCAGCAGTGCTGTCTACAATTCGTAGCTCTTCCGGCCGCGTCCCAAACGGCGCTCCAAACGGTGCCCCTGCGACGCCGTTTGCGGCCGGCGCGGCGGCCGGGATCCCCCCGCTGCACCCGGGGGAACCCAGTGGAGCTGCGGCGGCCGGCAAGGGGCCCCAGGGGTCGCGCGACGTGGAAGAGCTGCTATCGCGCATCCCCCCTGAGTACCGGCCGGACGTGGCGCGCATGCTGCTCAATTCCCAGGAGAAGGCTGCCGGCGGGTGAGGCTCAAAACACAACCTGGCATTTGTGGGGTTTAATTCTGACAAGGATTATTGGAGGACATACAGTTTCTTGGTGTACCAGGCAGGAGCCATATGCAGTGTTCAGTATTTGCCCCATTGACAAATAGCAGTCATCTCAAAGGGAAGGATTTTGAGGGACTGGGCTGTGTTTCTTGGCGCCCTTGCCTACATTTTCTGATGGCGGCTCCCCAACTCGCCTTATCCCTTGGCAATTCCTGTGGCCAGTTGTGCTGCTCTTGGCGAGTTACCTGGTCAGCATGCTGTGCAATGTTAGGGTATCAGCGCCCTTCATCCTGACCTTCCTGCTAAGAGTGGCACAGTGGCTGAGAGGAAATGCCCTGCCTTTGGACACCTGCATGGTCAGCAGTCAATGCCTCCTAAGTGTGACAGAACTGGATATGCATTGATCAGGAAACTGAAAAAGGATTGCTGGCTGTGCAGGTCTGGGGCCATCACCCGCATGCAAAGTGAGGCACTTGTGAGGGCAGCGACCATGCCTGGCGCGCTGGGCAGCGGGGGCGTGCCCTCTCCCGGCAACGTAAATTCAACCCACCCATTGGCTGCTGCATATCACTGGCTGCGCGGCTGCTGCGAGCCGCGCTACCTGCTTATGGGCTGCATCCTGCTCGCCATCCTGATCCTCCAGGTGCGGCAGGAACAGCCTGTCTTTTGAACTTGTGTGGTCAGCCCTTTCAAGTCCCCCTTGCTTTGTGCGCCTGCAACTTTAACTTTCAGGCAATTCAACAAGAACGCAGTCTGAAGACGAAGTCTCTGCGAGAATTTAGATCAACTGTCATGCCTTTTCGCCTGTCCACCGAAGGATCCTCCCCTGTGCAGCCATGCTTACAGACAGCCATGCGTACTATGCTTTGCAGATGTGCTTTTCCTTTCTTTTTCTGCAGTGAGCGTCTTTCTTCAGCAGATTGTGAGTCCTGGGTTTTCATGTCACGTTAAAAGTGACTTACATAATTGTGGGATTGTTGGTGTGCGGCAGATCATAATCCTGGCCGGCGTCGGCCGCGGCGGGGGCATGCGCATGGCGTTGCTGGGGGTGGAGGCGCCAAATCAGGCGCTGGCACAACGAGTGGAAGTCATGCAGCTGGAGATGGCAGCCCTCATGCAGCGCATGGAATTACTCAATGCTGAGCTGGCGGCCGCCGCACGCCATCTGGCAAACCAGACCGCTGACGTGGCATGACCCAATTCCCCACTCGTGACAGTTGCCCCACTGAGCTCACGAGCCCAGTTGGCACGGAGCATGGGGTTGAGCAGCAATCTGCCATGTCTAATCTTGAATGATGTCCCAGATATATTCGTCTTCTTCCTTGCCTGTGTGGCACCTTTGTGTGATTTGCGCCCCTCATGTACTGGTTTATAACTAAGGGGAGAGGACATCCGTGTGGATACAACAGAATAACGCATGCACTGCGTGGGATTTTGGGGGTGCGAGCCTATGGTGCCAGCATTGCAGCCAAGAGAGCTGGGGAGCACTTGATCTGTACGGATTTTCTCGTAGTGAAACAAGTGCAGTGCGCCACCCTGACTGCAGGCAATTCAGTCAAAAGGTCTCCTGGTTGATGCTGCAAGCAGCTGTGCCATTATGAGGCCTTTTGAATGTTCAACGTAGAGCAGCCATGGTGGATTTGAGCCACAAATGTTGCTTATGAGGGAAGGTTAGAGGCAAACGGCGCCGATGAGCAATGATATTGAGGGCGTTTGCGTCTGGCATCTGATTGGTGCAGAAGCACATTCCTATAGGCTGAATACGTATTGGTCTATGAAGTATAACTCAAAAGTGTTAGGAACTGTACACATGTGGGGCTGTGACGGCACCCAATTGTGGCATAGGAGACACTTTCCGGTGGAATAAGCTGAACTCACCAGGAACAAAGGATCTGGAACGGCAACTGTGTATTTGACAACCTGCAGGCAGCTAGCAGCAATGTGTGGCACAGAACTGCACCCAACGGTGCATGATCTGCCAAGGAAGATTCAAAATGCGTGAAATGCTTGGACCTGTACAGTTTTTAGGACTCTTTCCATCCTTGAAATGATTTCATCATCACCAATGGGTCGGGCTCAGCGAGAGCTTACTAAATCTGGTCTCAAAATTGCCGTAGGGTTTATATTTTGCATTTTAGGGTCTAAATTTTCGACCTTTCATTGAGGACAAAGGAATTATTATATGCGGGAAATATGGTGCTGACTATGGTATATATACTTTATATGGCTCCACGCAGTGAGCCAGAATGGCAGTAATCTGGCCACAGTAGCTGTGTACACTGTAGGGAGGAACAGCTGCTATGGTATTAGCGGATCTGCACTGTAGCTTTACCACTGTGTATCTAACGCAGTCGGAAAGTTTGCTGGAACCTCTGAAGTTGCAAAGGGGCTTCCTTGTCTTTGCTGTGCAATGAAACCATACAGTTGTCTGATCAGCAAGTGGTTGGCCAGAACTTGATCCGGTCAGCTCAATTGAAAGTTACAGAACAGTAAAATAAAAGCAAATCCATGGCCAAGCACAGGATCCTAAGATTAGATAGCCACACACCCATGCGACAGCAATGCAAAATTTCAATCAATAACCTGCCGGAAAGCTCCGTAGACTCACTGCAGGGACTTCACAGCTTTTGATTGCTGAAGGCCGCAGAGGGAATGTAGCATGCATGTAGCATACTGTCATATGACAGTAAAGCAGTGCTGCCACTGTACCTGATGCTCTAAAAGTGCATCCAAGCAATTGCATTCCTGTCTGGAGTGTTTGCCATTATGGTGCAAACGATCCCTCTCGAGCGTTCATCAGCAGCAAATTCTCCCACATGAGACAACTCACTGAAGACATTTGACAGGCAACACCACGTCTTTCCCAATAGTGCTGCGGCCGCAATTTTGCGGCTCGCTCTCCCCCCTCAAACTATGGCAAACAATTTGTGTCCCTCAGGACCTCGTTGACATCATTTCTGTCAGGTCTGCCAGCGAAAGCAAATGGCGCCCTCCACAGACACCTCACGCAGGCGACATGGGTCCACAGTGACAAGGCGCCATTAGCAATTCAGAGATCATTAGCTCTGGTAAACGCCGTCCTATCACCCTGTCTCAAACACGCACAGTACCATGTCTCCACTGTTCGAGGCGGCCGGCAATTTGGCGCGCTAGTGAGTGCCGGTGGCCGGCGCGGCCGGGTCGACGGCAGCGGCCGGGGTGGCGGCCGGCTCGGTGGCGGGCGTCGCCGCAGCAGCCGGCGCGTCAGGAGTTGCCTCGGGAGCTGCGGCCAGCTTGGTGACTACGCCGCCCTGCGCACAATGCAGACTGGGAAAGTCAGTACCGCGTATGGAAAAGTTGCTGCAGAAATGCTCGATGTGTGTGGTCTGTGACAAGCGGTTTGGCTTGGTGTTGCTCAGACAGGGAGAGTTAGCTATGTTCTGGGTAAGTTGCTGGCAGGGAATTGCATGCTTAATGTGTGTGGTTTGTGATAAGGTGCGCAAGCGGGTCTGCTTGGTGCCGCTCGGACAAGAGCCAGCTCAAGGCATGCATTGGCATACATCATCAGAGTGACAACTCAGAAGGATGCTCGTGCAGAATTGCATAACAGAATTGGCCCAAAGGCAAGGCTGAGGCAAGCATTGAGGAGGGGCGCAGGCTCCAGATCTCTCGTAAAGCACAAGGACAGATTAGCAGGCAATACTGGTCTCCAGGCAGTGTGCATGAGGCAGGGGCGCACAGTGGTGGCATTCGCAGAAGTTGGCACGGCAGCCTTTCCAGCTGTGGTGGCATTGGTGGTGCCAGAGCTGCCCAGGCCTGGAATGTTGACTCCCTGCAGAGCCACACACCTGGTAAGAGCAAACTCATGTACACATGCAATTAATTGCTGGGAAGCAGACTTGCATACTTCTGCAATTGAATACTTATGCGGCCAGAATGTACTTTGCATGGCTGCTGACCTCAAAGAGGCACAGCAGAAGTAGGTGTATGATCAAGAGTGTGTCAACACTTGTGCCAGGATGACTGTGTTTCATCAAATCTGTATGACAGGCCCTAGGGTGACAGCAGGAGCTCACGTAGGACTTCAGCTGGCCCTCCAGGTCCGCTGGGTTGATGTGGGCAATCTTGTCTGCGGCCTCGTGCCCATACTTCTTCACCTGCAGAGAATATTGTGAGTGTCTCAGCACAATGAGAATTCTGAGCCTGAAATTTCAAACCCTAGTTGATAAATATCAGGTGATGTCGAAACATAATTAAGACGCCTTATCAGCTTTACCATGCATGAGCAAAAACCCAGACACTTTGTTTACAAAATTCAAGACTAAATTACTGGCGGAGAGATGAAATGGGGCATAAACGCGTGAGATGTTTCCCACGACATGCTTGACAAGGTACGGGCTGGATAGCGCGAAGGAGCGCAAACTCGACGCACAGAACAGGAAACTAATGACATGCTTGATACCCTCAACTCTGGCCGCGAGCGCATGTCAATTTGCCTTTGCTGGGGCCTGTGAAGACAATTCAGATTGACAGATAGATAAATACCTGCTCTGCCCCGCTCGCACCGATCTTCGCCTCAGCGGCCTGTGCGGCCTTGTCAGAGGCTGCGGCGACCTATACACATGTAGAGTAACATCAGTTGTGGGCCAGCATGATAAACACGACAGGTGATGTACCACGATCTGAGTTCAGCGATCGATTGCTTCTCTGCGACAGAATGTCTGGCATGTTTGCAGGCTCCGAACGCCAGTCGTGCAGCGAATGCTGAAGGAATGTTTTCTACCAATAAGTGGAAGCACCTGCTCTGCAGCTTTCTTCAGAAAGGAGTCCATGATCTCGGAAGTGCTCGACGACTGTGCTGGAAAGCGGGTGCGTTTCGCTCGAGGGTGAACAGTGAACGAATGTCAGACGTGTAATCAAGCGAATTTCTGAGGCTGTGTTTACGAAGGGAAACAGGAACGTGAGCTCTTCTGCTGAGCTGTCTATTCTCCTATATTAGGTTACGATAATCGCAGGGGATTGCAATCCTGCATGTCCGAACTCTCATGAGCAATATTGTCACGATCCACTGAGCAGAAATGCGAACTCCGATATGAAATTAAGGTGCAGGTAGTATCAAAGCGTTATTCCTGTGCAGGGCGGGCCTCTCCAATTAAGTTCGAGGCAAGGCAATCTGCAATCGGTTGCACACCTCGTCCTCAAGAACGCTTCAGTACCGTGCTTCATATCCTAACAGTAGTATGAAAGGCGTACGCCACGTTTGTACGTTACCGGGAACCAATCCTGTGCCCTCTGGACGTGCCCCGGGATCACCACCAACACTCACGTCCTGCTGAAGACCCACGGTAAATGCTGGATGTTACCATTGCAACGGTACTATACTATCTGCTTTGCCAAACGAGAATTGCGCTCAGATGTGCCGAGCGCCAAAGTGCAGCACCGTCCCATACTCCATCGCAGAATATGCTGCACCCCATGCTCCAATTTAAGTCCCTTTCTACTGACAATGACAAAGCCCAACGCTTGTCTGAACAGTTCCATGCTTTTTTGCGACTTCAATTCATTATGATTCCATTTGTGTGAGGCAGCAGGGCGTGATGGACCAGCAGAAGGGGAAGGCATCCCAGCCCAAGCGCGGGGTGCAGGTCATTGACCCTCTGCTGGATCGCCTCAAACCTAATTCGCGCCCCCAGCCGCGGCCTCAGAAACCCCCAAGGCCCCCTGCATCCTTGGTGCAGTGGCCCCCGCCGGATGCTGCCTCCAACAGCATGCTCCCCGCAGCCAAGAGGCCCAGGATTGGAGACATGCCGCCCCTGCCGGGCCATGCTCCCAGTCAGAGTGCTCCAGCTGCGGCAGCAGCAGAATCGGTGCGTGTCAGTCTACTGCGAGAGCCTGCATGCATGTGCACCAATCGGACCTCCATCACTGACACATGCAGGCCTAGTGTGATGTACCGCTCGCGATGAGTTTGACGTCCCTGCTTGGGGGTGCTCTAAGACATGCATGAAAGCCACCTGCCTGCATTGGCTGCATGTGCGGCTGGTTCACAGGCTGCTTTTCAGGCAGATAGCTCCATGGACATTCGCTGCTGCATGCAATCTCAACTTCTCTTGCCTATTCCAATTTTGCATGCAATAGCTAATGACAAAGTACTTGATCATCGGTGCTGCAGGAGCCCATCCTGCAGCCCAGGAAGTCTGGCAAGCCGGAGAACTTCAAGCGGCCCACCGCGCGCAGCACCAAAGGGGGCCAAATCACCGCGCAGTCAACAGGAGGCCTGGACAGGCATGCTAACTACATGCTGACTTGCTGACAGACTAGAATCCTGACGAACGCTTGCTTATTGCATCAGTGATGGCTGTGTCAAGGGAGCGCTGCAAAGATGCATGGCCATGTTAGCAAGTGTGGTGACAGTGAATTTCAATACATGTCTGCTAGTTGGGTGCATATTAAATGGCGCATTGATCTTCAAACACAAAAAAGGGATCACTCCCCTGATGGAGGGAGCCATGTGACCTTGTTTCCCTATACAAGGCCTGATTGTCCATATCTTGCATATGTGCATGAAGGTCCGTCCCCACGGTTGATTGGGTCTTGCTGGGATCTGGCCAGTCCAACAAGGGGTAGTAATTCGGCAGCCTTTACATGCAGCTTGTCTGTGGACGCACCTTGCCTCTAGCCGAAATGGTGTGCAATATAATAACAATAATACTAACAATGATTGGAGTATTCATGATATTACAAGGAGTGAGCATCAAGACACCGGTCCAATGCAATGCAGGCTGGAGCGGGAGGTGCTGGGCGGCCGCCTGTGGCACGGCGCGTGCCGGCGCCTGAATGAGGACCTGCCGGATTCAGTGCCGCTGTCTTTCACGGACGCGGCCGAGTATGTGGGCACATTCGAGCCGCTGCTGTTTGAGGAGGCGCGCGAGTGCGTCCGCAGCGACTGGGGCGAGGCCTGCGAGGGCGCCCGGCCCAGAACATGGCCTGCCGCAGTCTCCAGGTCTGCCGCAATTTTCACCCTTCTGGACCAAGCTAATTGTTGTCAGCACGGGCCTTCACTGGACACATTTTTGGCTCTCAGTGTGCCACGGCGTGGCATGCCACATAGTCGGATATTAGCATATTTTGCCAATGTGCTGGGAGCGATTGATGACACCTTACCTGATATGAGATTGGCTGTGCTCTCAAGACCGAATTCGGCTTTCTTCAGACCCTGCAGGACTGCCATAATGCATTGCTTTCTCCTCAGTCCACAAAATACATGTACGGGCAACATGGAGGTTTCCAGATATTGATACCAAATTCTGCTTGTGGTCGCAGCCTGGAGGAGAGGCATGGTGGCTGGGTGGACGTGACAGTGACGCCGCAGCCGCAGCCGGGCGCATTCTCGCTGATCCGCCCGCCGCAGGCCGGCAGCGTTGTCATCCTCACCTCGCAGCGGCCCCCCGCCCGCCAGACCCTCGACTGGCTCACCAGGTGCACTTTTGCCATCTTTTATAATGCAAGAGAAAGAGGGGGCCTCTGTGAAGGGCAAGACTTTTGTTGAGGTATCAGATGCAGAGACGCAGCGCTACTGCTCAAATTTCATTTCAAAAGCAGTCAGGCAAACTTTCAACATTTGCAATGGGTGCATGAAAGATACGTGCGAAAGAGCATGACTGCTATGTTTAGACGTGATCTAGATTGGAGGTTGTTCGTGCATGCAATTCCAAATGCATGTCTTCTGCCAAGGCCCAATTCACCAGAAAGTCAAACCTTAACAGTACAGGACAAGCAATCTGATGTCCGCTGTGCATTTGCAGGCCTCCCAGGGACAGGGGCCAGCCAAGAGACAGCCCAGAACCCCCCCACGGGCCCGGCGGTGGCCACCGCAGCCGTTCCCGGTCCCCGTATACGGGCGCACCCGGCACCAGCCGCGCCGATTGGAACCGGCAGCAGATGGCAGAAGGGCTGGACGGCCTGCAGCCTCAAGCACCCACTGCTAGATCCGAGGAGACTGCAGGGCCTCAAAAGAAGCCAGCCTCCACAGAAAAGGGCCAGGCATCGGAGCATGCAAGTGTCTTATCAGCTGGTGCAGAACAGGACACCGTCATGGTGGAGAGTGAGGATGAGGAAGGGCAGGTGAAGGAGCATGCCGACAGCAATGGGTCCGCAGCAAAAGAAGCAGGAAATGCAGCAGAGTGTTCTGCAAGGTCAGGGGCTGAAGGTAGTTTAGCAGCCAAGCAGAGGAAGCCGCAGGGCCGGCCAGTGGCGAGCAGGTCAGCGTCCCCAGAGCCAAAGGCTTGGAATGGAGGGAACGGTAGAGCAGACAGGGGCGGGGGGTCCTACTCGCCACCCTTGGTCATCGCAGGTACGTCTGGATGAATTGAATACATCAGAGCCTGCATGCATGGAGTATGTTGATTCAGCACCCATAGGGAACATCCCATGATCAATCTGTGCCCGATGTCTGTTCTGATGTCCCTTGTCTGATGCTCTGCCGGCCATACCATGACCCTTGTTAACTGACTTTAAAGTTGTCAGAGTAGCTTGGATTCAATGAAGCATTTGTGTTTGTACACACGAGCATCCTTCTGAATCAGGCATGGATACGCAGGCATTGTGAGGACGGTGCCTTACAGGCAGGACGCCGGTGCCGGCACATTTGTCATCAGCGTCCATCCCTGTTGTCGCGCGCATGAGGAAGAGACATGCGAGGCTCCATGCATGCAGGTACTTTCACCGTCAGCATATTTGCATGCTGCTTTTTGCTACCTCTTTTTGGCAGCACCCTTGGATGCAATCAATTGCCATGAAGGCATTGTGCATGTCTTTGCAAACAGTTGCTAAACATGTCGCAAGGGCTAGCCAGCACATGCTGCGTGCTATTCTCTGCGTTCAAGCAATGCATGCCTCCTGCTTTAGTGCACAATGACAAGAAACCTGTGCATGCGAGAGTGTATTTTACAGGGCTCTGGCCGACATGCAGGCACTGGCGGAGCTGAGGAAGCAGGCCAGCGGCTGGTGGGGAGTGATGCTCTCGCCGCTGGTCACACAAGTCAGGGAGTACCAGACTATCCACAACCTCCACACCTTCCCGGTGAGCACTTTGCTTTAGCATTGGCGCTGTGCAGTCAGCAGCGGGTATGCGCGTGTGCCACCTTCACGTGTGAAACCTATTACATTGTCATCGACTCCTTTTCCATGTGGGGTTGTACACGCGCAAACTGAGCTGGTGCAGGCAAAGTGCATGCATTTTGATTGCCGACTCTCCACAACCGCCGACTCTCTACAACCTAGCAGACGTGCATCTCACCTCAACTGGCTGGTAGTCATGTAATGTAGTGGAGGCAGGTGTGATGCATCACGAGGCTCAAGAGCCAAAGGGCAGGACTCTTTGCAAAGCTTCTGTCATGATATTTTGTCTGTACATGCGCAGCTGGCGGCGAGCATCCTGCAGCCGGAGCGCCTGAGGGAGATTGGGGAGCGGACGCTGTCCAAGGAGGCCATTCAAAAGATGTGGCCCATTGAGGTGGCCCAGAAGGGCTTCATAGACTTCCTCAGGGAGCAGTACGACCACACCCAGCTGGAAGCCATCGAGGTCAGTCTCTGCTCACTCAGAACCATCATTTATATAGCAGCAGACAGCGCAGGTTTCAACTGTTCATACTTCTGCTCTGTGGGTATGTGCATAATTGCATTGCAAGGGAAGATGTCAGAAATGGGGGTTGATCATTGTCAGTCCTCAATCTTCTATATTTGCATCAGGATTAAGATTGCATTGCATCAGGTGCTTTCTGCAAGCGGATATTACAGTATGAGTGCCTTGCACATGCATCTGCTAGTAAGAAGGTCAGGAAGCAGGGTGTTGCTTGCCACAGCAGCAAGTGCCCAGAAGCAAGGGAATGGAGACTGTAAAGGATGAGTGATTGCTTCAAAGTCAAATGCTGCACAGGTGGCGACCTGTCACCTGGGCCAGTCCAGCAAGGCGGAGCAGAAGCAGGAGCTGCTGCCCTTCATGCTCATCCAGGGCCCCCCCGGCACGGGAAAAACACACACTGTGAAGGGAGTGCTCAACGTGTGGCACCTGGTGCACTACCAGCGCTACTACAACTCCCTCGTGGCTGTGCTCACCTCGGACGCCAAGGCCGGCATCAACATGGAGAGCATGCAGAACGCCATCGACCGCAAGTGCGTTCTCCCCTTATTTCAGCTGTAGACAATCTTAAATATCACCAAGTCAGACCCTTTCATTTCACCTTGCTCTGGCACAAACGGCTAAGGTTGCCTTTGTGCAATGGGCATCCTTTATTCTTGGCTCCGGGCGGAGGTTGTGCGAAGGAGTTTGTTAGCACAGGGCATGCTGTTTTGGGGCTTGCTCGCATCATGCAGATATTGCTTGGTGCATGTCAAAACAGAGATTTTGTTGCCACAAAAGAGTAACAATGGGGCTTGTACCCAGCATGCAGACTCTGCGTCAGCCATTGAAAGCACACCCCTGGTGCCAGAAAAGGATGTTGGGGCTAGCGTGCATTCTCTGCATGAGGGATATAAAAAAGAAGTCCCATTTTTTGCCACAAATAACGAAGGTCTGCGAATACGCAGGGTGCGAAACACAGCGCCGAAGCCGCGCATCCTGATTTGTGCGCCCAGCAACGCCGCCGCAGACGAGCTCCTGCAGCGCATCATGGACACCGGCTTCTCTGACGCTCAGGTGCGCCGCCAGCTACCTTGCTTTTTTTCTTCCTTGTTCTTTTTCTCTATTCCTTTGAAACATGTTTCTTTCTCTTCTTTGTTTTCTTCTTCATTTTGAGATATGCCTGATCATCTTTGTTGTAAACATGCATGATCCCGAGGTCGTGTAGATCTCTAGGGCCAGATTGTAGAGGATTTTACACCTCTGAATGATATTGCACTTCTTCTTTTCCTCTGAAGCACGGCTGATCATGAGGATGCATGCATGATCTCGAGGTCATGTGGATATGTTGGCTTTGGAAGGTTGAGGATATCATGTCTCTCGGTGCAATTGCGGTATTTTGGGCTTTTGCTGTGGTGAAATATGGGGACCGCTCCCAGGTGGCATTGTGATTATGAGGTGGAAGCCCTAGAGACATTGCCGGAGCCTCCACTTAGAAGAGCGCAGAGCCACTTGAAAGGGGAACTTGGTCGCCCCCTTTTCCCTGCTAGCAGCAAAAACATGGCGCACCAATGACCAGCAATTGTTTCTGGCTGGCGGACCATAACTGCAGGGCCTCGTGGCAGTGAAGTTCCTAGCGTACTCGTCTTTGCCTGGACCATGAAAGGTGGTCTTCAGCAGAAACTGCCAAAGTACCACCCAGCAAGAGGCAGTGGTGATGAAAGCTAGAATAAAATGCATGCACCAATGCAGGGCAAGGTTTATCGGCCGAATGTGGTGCGCATCGGTTCAGAAGAGGCACCGCTTTCGCAGCGCGCCAAGGACGTCTGGGTGGACGGCCTGATCAGGCAAGATCTGCCATTCGTACTTGAAATTCCACACTTTTCCAAATCTCTATGATGCACACTGCATGTCTTTTCACGAAAGAAGCACCATCTCAGATGGACTAGCATCTTGAGGTGACACCATTTCACGCCTGTACTTGTGATGGTGTCACCTTATGATCCCTATCCACCTCGAGTGGGGTTGATCCAGCCTCTTTTTTCCTGAAATCTTCTTCTCACTAGTTCTCACAGTACCCTGGGTTCACTTGCAAGAGGAGTCCCTGCCTACCGCAAATCTCAGAAGGTGCCCAATTCTTCAGCACCTGCATGGGAGCATAGACTCATGTTGATGCTTTTTCCCAGCTGCATGGAATGATTGAAATGTCTGTTAACTACCAGCATGGAAACATGACTAATTATGAACCTGATTCCCCAGGCGCTACATGGGCATGAGCGTGGCGCAGTGGCAGCGCGACAGCCAGCGGTTCCGGCACGAGGTGCTGCGCCTGTCGCGGGGGATCATGGAAATCCAGAGCCGTATCAAGGCCGCCCAAAACGATGCGCCGGTGTGTTTCAAATCGACTTACATCCTGTGTTGGGTGGTGATGTCTCAAGAAGGGTGGCTTCTAATTGGAGCACTTCCAATTCATCTATCATGCTTGCAAGCCACTCTTGGGCGAAGGTTTCAACAGTCTCGTTCGTTTTTTACTCAAGAGGCTTGTGCAATTTCGCATCACCAAACACTGCTTGGACTGTAGCAGTGCAATATTGCACTGCACCCGATTAAGACACTCTTTGGGTCACAAATCTCTTGATCTTCAGAGGCTGCTACACTGCCACACGGTTTCCCATGAGACAAGATGGCGCAATGTGCTTGACATCTGAGGAGCACTGTCGAGAGGGCCTGCACACGCGCGCAGGCGGAGGTGCACAAGTGGGGCCACGACCTGGCCAACATGGATGAGGCGCGCGATCGAGCAGTCGTGGAGCTCAACCGGCTGGACACCGTGCAGGGCCTCGTCTGCCACCCCCAGGGCATCAACAAGCGCGAGGTGCAATTATCACAAGCTCTGCTAGGTCATGTGTCCGATGGCTCCACGGCAACTCTTGCATGCACTGAGGTGCTACTTTCCAGCATCCTGCAGATGGGTGAACGACCTCGTGGTGTGTTCAAGGGGCAATCTTAGCCCTCCGCCAAAGGCGCACCATGTGATCTTGCAAGCCAAACCAGCACACCGCAGCTTTGTGAGCCGTTATATGCAAAGGCATGACAGGGGATGCACATGCTGCGCGCAGGTGGAGTGCAGCCTGGAGATGTCGTTTGTGATGGAGGCGGAGATGGTGTTCACAACGCTCAGCAGCACGGGGCGCCGAATCTTCCAGCGCCTGGAGGGGACGCCCTTTGAGACCGTGCTCATCGACGAAGCCGCCCAGGCCTCCGAAATCGCCGCGCTGCAGCCGCTCGTCTTCGGCGCCAAGAGGTGCGCCCAAGAAGCTTTGCTAGCCCATTCTGGACTACCTCAGATAGTCATGCAGCTGCTTCTCCTAGCTATATCGCTGGCAGCATGATTTTCCTTATTAGGCTGCTATAGGCTCTCTCAGAAGAAATTGTCTTAACAGCAAGTGAGGCTTAATTCCTTGACAGACACAGCAGGATGGACACCTTGTGTCAATCTGCTTCTGCAAAAAAGAAAGCAAGTCCTGTAATTCCATTAAATTTGATTAGAACTGGAAAAGGAGGTGCACATGCAAGCGCAGGGCACGACACCTTGTCTAAGTCTGTTTTCTGAAAAGTTGCGACCAAACCGCTAGGAGAGAAGAATGCCTGGGAGGAGCAAATTTGGCTATCAAGACATTTTGCATGCATGGGTGCGCAGGGCGGTGCTGGTGGGCGATCCGCAGCAGCTGCCGGCAACGGTGAAGTCGGCCAAGGGCAAGGAGCTGGAATTGGAGCGTTCCCTCTTTGAGCGCCTGCAGCGCGCGGGGTGCCCCGTCAAGATGCTGAGCGTGCAGTACCGCATGCACCCCACCATCCGCGAGTTCCCCTCCAACTACTTCTACAATGGTCGCCTGGAGGACGGGTGCGTGATTTCTGCACTTCTTTGCTCGGCAGAGTGTATTTGTTCGAAAATTTCTAAATCCTGACACTGCCCAGCAAAGAGCAGTTGCAAGGGGTCCATGTGTAAAACAAGGCTCCAAGGAAGCCCAGTTATCGCTTAGCGACCGTTTGCTACCCCACATCTTGATGGGGCTTCCTGGAACCTTGTGTACACATAGACCGCTTGCGAGTGCTTTTTGTTGGACAGTGTCCAGCTCATTGCTTGCTACCTTACGCATCCTCTCGACGGCTGAAATTGGGTGCCATTGCCATCGAAGGCCATGCTGCATGGTATAGCGCATGTGCTGTTATAGCAGGGCTAGGTGCGTTTCCAGCAGTGCTTGCATTTTGTGTTACATGTGACAATCTGAAATGTATGTGTGGTTTTTCTGCTCGGACAGGAAGTCGGTGAAGGAGGCAAAGCCGCCGGTTTTTTACGAGCACCCGCTGCTGAAGCCGTACGTGATCTTTGATGTGTCCCACGGCCGTGAGCAGCGCGGGGGGTCCAATGGGGGATCCCTCAGGAACCAGGCAAGCCCGTTTTTTTACTCCTGCTTCTTGACATCTCACTCAATATTCTCTGGCTGGTTGGCCATGCAGCGTGGCTGTCCTGCGGTGTCTGAGAGCATGCTGCTCATCTGCACGTGTTCCTGCAATTGCAAGGGGATTCTAGACCGCAATGATTGACAGCGCTGAATCAGTTTTATCAGACTTTTGTTGTACAGATGTCTACCTTTACTGCACGTGTGGCCTTGCCACAAAATTGCTTTTAAAAAAAGTGGCAGATGGCTTTTTGTGATAAGCTGAGTAGCCTCCAGCTGCCGGACCTACTGTGATGTGGCGCTGACTGAGCGTGCTGACATGGCGCAGGCGGAGGCTGACCTGGCGGCGGCGCTGTACAAGGAGCTGACTGAGTTCCGGGCTGCGGCCGAGCGGCGCGGCGTCAAAGTTGGCGGCTGCGAGGTGGGCGTAGTCACCCCCTACAAGCAGCAGAAGACCTGCCTACGCGATACCTTCCTGCGCGCCGCCGGGCCCGAGGCTAGCGCCAAGGCACGGCCCCTCCTTACTGTAAATTTCTCATCATCATTTGATCCGTGGGTTGATGCAAGCCTGGTCGTGCTGTCTGCTAGTGCTTTTGCTGAGAGAGGCTCCTGTAGTTTGTGGAGAGGCAGAAGAGGCTCACTGTAATGGGGGCAAGTGAGAGAGAGGCAAGCCGTGCTGTGCTTTGGTCCCGCTTTTTGCGGGTCAGCCGGGAACTTGCATCATGCAATATGCTGTCTGATTCTACATGTCCCTCGCGATGCCTAATGTCATATCATGACAAGAAGAGACAGGCACTAATTGTTATGCCGCATACTGAAAGGACAAATGAGGTTCTTGGGGGCGCGCAGGTGATGATAGAGACGGTGGACAGTTTCCAAGGCAAACAGCTGGACGTGATCATTCTGTCGTGCGTGCGCGCCTCCGACCGCAAGTCCGGCGTCGGCTTCCTAGCAGACGTGCGCCGCATGAACGTGGCCATCACCCGTGCCAAGCAGGTGCCTATTTTACACTGCTCTCTAAACCCCAGGAAGTGACATGCCACAAAGTGGACACTTGAGCTTTCTGGCTGGTCACGTTTGCGCATGGGTTTATTTAAAAGTGCTTGCCGTGCGCTGTGAAGGTCTCTTGCGGTTGCGTGACCAGCTGCAAGCTGTGAACCCAACTGACACTTGCAAGCCTTTGTGTTGCTTGGTCCCTGTCAGAGATACACAGCTTAAAAAGCTGTCTTCGCCATATGCTTGCGTACACCTGTGTTTGGTGGAGCCTCCTAAGACCAATTCCATCCACTCCGTTGCCTTTGAGTAAAATGAATGGCAGCATTGTGATTAGTCAAACTGCCATGTGGGACTTTTGCAGGCGCTATGGGTGCTGGGCAGCGCAGCGACGCTGGAGAGGAACCCGGTGTGGGCGGCTCTGCTGGCCAACGCACGCGAGCGGGGCTGCGTCATCAAGGAGGCCAATGCCAGGTGCCTCACTTTTCTACCTCTTGATGAAATGTAGTCCGCCAAGAAAGTATGGACAATTTCTGTGTCTAGCGTCTCTCTTGCCTCGCAATGGGATACCTGTAGTGTGATCTGTGTGAAGTATAAAAGCTTCTACGGCAATCCTCCAAAGGTTGCATTCACTGTGCTTTATATTTCGTGTCAACAGCCGATTGCAGCAGCTAATGCAGACTGTGCTTTGTGCAGGCAGCTGTTCCCTGACCAGAAGCCGTACAAGCCTCCAGTCTCTATCCCGACACAGCCGGGGGCGGCGGCCGCAGCCGATGCGATGCTGCAGAGCAGCGCGCAGCAGGACTTGCCTCCTCAGGAAGCTGCCGGGCAGCTGCTGCGCGCATCGGCTGCCGCAGAGAAGGAAGCCGTGCAGTACCTGGAGCTGCGGCCGGCCGACATCCTGCCGCCCCAGCCGGCAGCGCAGGCGTCCGGTCGGCATCCGCACAGCATGTCCAGTCAGCAACCTGCAACACCCGCCGGTGATCCCAGGCTCCAGCAGCAACAGCAGCAGCAACATGCCTCTGGGAGCCAGGCAGCTGCGGTGTCTCAAAGCGTGGTGTCAGACCCGCGACTGAGACAGCAGCAGCAGCAGCAAAGTCAGCCGCCACCCTCAGGGGCTGTGCCTGGCCCTGCAGCAGGAGCTCAGGGAGCCAGCATACCTAGCGATCCTCGACTGAAGCAGCAGCAGCAGCCGCAGCCTGTCTCTCTGGCAGACCCAAGGCGGCCATCACCTTCAGGCAACACTGCTGCAGCAGGCCAGACAGCTACAGGGCCGTCAGATCCCAGGCGGCCGCCGCAGCCGGCCGCCAGCCAAGCAGCTGCCGCGCAGCTGCCCACCCCCAGCGATCCGCGCGTGCGGCCAGACCGGGCGCGTCCTGAAGCGCAGCCACCAGCACACCTGCCCAGGCCAATCATCCTGCAGCCCCCAGGTGCTTCTGGCCAACCATCGCGCGCCGGGAACATACAACAGCATTTCTCCAACCAGGGCCCAACACCAGTAACGCTGCAGCCGCCTGGTCACTCAGAGCAAGTAGGGAGCCATGTCAGTGTCCCCAGCAGCCAGAGCCGCCCCATCACCCTGCAGCCCCCCGTGCCGGGAGCATCTGGACAGATGGCAACGCAGTCAGACAGTGTGCATCAGCATCCAGGAGGATTGCATGGGAGCGCGAATGGGGGTGTGCCTCAGCACATGCAGCAGAGGGGGCCAGGGCTGCAGGGGCAGGGTGGCCACGGAGCAGGGGTGGGGAATGCGAGCAAGGGAGATGATGCGCAGCGCGGGGGCGCGCCAAAGCCGATCACACTGCGGCCCCCACAGCAGGGCCAGCAGTTTCAGGCGCACACGTTTGAGTACCGGCGGTAGTGATTGGATTTGCAACGTAGAAAATGCGTGTGCTTATGTGCCAGCTATACTTGCTCAACTGTGGATTGAATGTACGGTAATTATGAACCCTTCAGCATCAAAATTTAAATGTATAGTGGAGAATATGAGTAGAACATGTGTAGCCTCAAGAACGCGTGCAAATGTTCAGGTTTGCCCCTTGGTCAAGAATGTGCACACCGATGCAGTCTACCTGGGTGCTCCCCGTGTATCACCCAGCAGATTTTAATATTGCATCGAGGTCAGAACGTAGCACCCTGCCATGTGCGCTAGGCTTATTTGGAAGAAAGTGTAGAAGCAACTACGGACCGTAGTCTACGGTACTTGATCATAAAAAGATGAAAATTTTGCAATAGATGGTGCATGCATGCATATGCGTATACGTCCTGGCCTTATAATTATACAAGATCATCTGCAGATCATGCTTGACGAATACGGAATACATAATGCTCATTGATGTCGACAGCAACAGCGCTACAGATGTAATTGTAGATTCCATTCTGATCAGAGTCTGACCGCCGCCCAATCGGCTGCGAGCTCGAGCCGGCATTTGCACCATTATTATTATTACATGCTTTTCCTGCCATAAGCAAAGGTGCGTCTGCAGACAAGCTGCAGTAAATGCTGCCAAGATCCTACCCCTTGATGGACTCGCCAAAACCAAGCAAGACCCAATCAACCGTGGGCACGGTGCTCAGTATTTATACCGCCCCCCGCCAGCCGGGGCCAAATTTGCACCATTACTATATATTAAATATATTTGCACATGCGCGCAGCGGCATATATCACCTCTTGTCTGGCATTGCACGCACAGCTGCTCTCCAATTCTACATCACGGTAAGTTTCTTGAAGCACGTCCAACAATGACATCAAATCTTCAAGCGCAATGCAGTCAACATGGCACATCATGCATGATGCCAGTGATCATCACAGCCGTGGTGGCCCTCGGGTCATGACCCCGCCGCAGCGTGACCCCGGGTCAGGTGCCATCAGTGAACGGCAGGTAAAGTGTCAAGGCAGGTCCTACGCGAATCTTTGCCATGCTTTGGTCTCTAGACGTGAGTTTGCTCCTAAAGGGGCCTCGAGGAGGCTCCTCCATGCAAGCAGATGGACAGATGTCTGCTAGGCGTTCCCTTCGCTTTTTTCTCGGCAAGATAGTCTGTTTGACAAACTGGTGGCATCATGCATATTGAAAGCGTTGCGACGCTCCGATCTGGTTAAGACTTCACCGACCATTGGAAGGAGTGAAATTCATGGATCATCAGGCCCCCACTGCCGCACATGCATCTAGTATCGATGGCACGCGTCACGTTGCCAGGTTATCTGACTTGTCAGACGAGCTTGTATGGGATATATTTCAACATCTCAATTTTGAGGAGCTGTCAGCAGCGCAGTGCGTCAATCGCAGATTTTACAGGCTGCTATCACGCCCTAATCCTTGTATCAAGGTCTACGGATCTTACTCCCTCACAATGGACAAGATACACGCGAGCTCATCGCTCGCGGAATTTACGAGGTATTTGATGTGGCCCAACGTTTCTTTCAACTGCAAATGCGGAGACCTGATCTGCGCACCAGTACAGTTCTTATTTGCACATGTGCTGGCAGGTACCTGCTGAAAAGAGCCCCTGGCTTCAAGTCTGTACGCCTCACGGTCCCGTCCAAGTTCCAAGGCAACGAGGAGTGGATGAACACCTTCCTAGGCGACTGTCTTCCACAGCTGACAGGATTGTTCGTGGAGTATAATGTCAGCTTGGAGTTAGACCTACAAGAGGGTGCGGAATGCCTTTGCCGATCAATGTCTCAAGAGATTGTATGAACTGTATTCGTGTCCAGAGTTCCAGGCTGCAGCTTGAAAAAAGAGCCATTCACTGCTGTGCAGGAGCTTGCCTCCTATTCCCAGTGCCTGAGGACAATCATCAAGAGGAGGATCCAGATTATTTATTCAAGGGAGATTACTGGCAGCTGCTTGCTCCATGTCTGACGAGCCTGACTCTGAACCTGCACAACCTGCCGCTGGAATTTCTTCTTACATCTCAGATGGAGTTGCTGCTGTTGCTGCACAACTTGGAGGTCCTGGAGCTCACAGGTGGGCTTGCCCACAGCTACAACCATTGCAAGATAGAAAGACAGACAAGGCAGTGCGAGCGCCAAGAAGGAAGAAAGGGCTGCCTCGCGGGCTGACCATACGCAGTGCATCAACAAAAGAATATTCTGCCGGCCCAAAAGCACTAGTGATCACATTGCAAGCACGCATTCCAGCCAGTGTGGCTAGGTGAGGGTTAGGACAGAGCAATGCATTTTCTGCCTTCCATGCTAAAGCGGCAGTGATGGCCACACTCTGAGACACAAAGCAGGACTGCCCCAACTTCAGCATTGAGCGGGTTTTCGTGTGCGCAGGCGACTCAGCTGGCCACATAAGTTTGCCAGCGCAGCTGAGCTGGCCAGCCTTGCGTGAGCTGAGGATCAAGGATTTTGAGATGCTGGAAGCCACTGACCTGGCCTGCCCATCCCTGGAGAAGCTCTGCCTCAATGGGTTCATGTGCCTCGCCCTGCCCACAGGCCTGGCCGCATCCCCCCGCCTCTCTGTCCTAGATCTCTCCGGCCCCACAGACACAATCATCCCCAAGGCAGACCTGCTGGCCATCCTTGAGGGCGTGCAAGCCTCCCTGGAGGATCTCACAATCCAGGGGTGGGAGCTCGAAGCTTTACCTGCGTGGTTTCCCATGCTGCCGCGGCTGCACACGCTGTGCATCGCAGACAGCCAGCTCAGCGTTGTGCCAAATCTCCCAGCCTCGCTGAGATCCCTGGACCTGCAAGGGAACGCCCTCACTGAGGTGCCAGCGGCGCTGGAGGCGATGACTCAGCTCACATATCTGGCGCTGGGCTCGCGGGCAGGGGAGAGAACGTTCCAGATCTCGCGGTCCCTGGATGGGCTTATTAATCTGCCAAATTTGGAGGTCCTGTCACTGGCGCCAGAATTGGAGCAGCCGTTGGGCAAGCGGGAGATCTGGACCCCCCAATCGCTGCAGTACCTGGGGCTTGCACAGCATAAGCTCTTCAACAGCGGCAGCAAGCTGCAGCTGAACTTCTGATGCCTCATTTGGTCTCAATATTGCACGACAAATCCTGCAGGTGGATTGAGCCATGAGCAAGAATGCCTCTTATGTGCATGCAGCATTGAATCTCAAGCATTGTGTGTCATTCAGCAGCTGTGTCATTTTGTTTTGGTGCTTATTCTGTGACTTGCATGAGTGCAGTAGGCGTTGCTCACGCTCAAAACAAGGTGCAGATCCTCCAGAGCGCTCTTCAGTTGCCAGACATGTTGATCAGGTAACATTGGCAATCAGTGTGCTGATGGTGTTCAAAATTTTTACACAATCACTTGTGAGCTTCCTCCGAGTGAGTTGAGTGTCCAATATCATATTGTCAATACGTGTGGCATTCTCCCTGGTTCCGTTGAGGGCAGTGGGTGACATCTACTTTCAATCGGGCCAGACCAGCATGGCATATATGTCAAAAGGTGAAACATTTCAAGATCTCATGGATATGAATTCGATTGCCACTGACAAATATTCAAAATGCATGTACCGCCGCGGATCCGCGCGGTGCCTTGTTGTCGTGTACTCAGGCCCTATGTGCCGAGCCGGGATGCTGGTGTGTTATGATTTGCCGCGTGTGGCCCCTTGTGATTGTATTGTATATTATGTGCACCGTGCATGTGGAATCGATGAGATCTCTGACATGCGTCTGCCAATGTCAAGATCACAGTATGTGTGAACTGAAAATCATATTGCAAGCTGCAGTGGCCACCTGCTCGGCCAGTACTAGCAGCCATTGACGTCATGCTAGCGATAACATGAAGGATTGACAAACACACGATTCTCGATGACTGGCAATGGTTGGCGCACGCCGCAGCGCTGCAGCTGCGGCCTGCATGCGCAGAGTTGCGACCCGGGATCATGCTCAATAATTCAATCATACTTTATACCAGAACTTTCTAAAGTTGTCATCCTCATCCGCGGTCGATGGTCAATTGGGGCTGGAGAGATCAGAACTCCTTGCATGCAGCAGGTGCACCCACGTGGGGGATGCCTGCACGTGCACTGTGAGCTGCAGTATATTAAAGGCTGCCCATAAGGCTTAAGGGCTTAACGGCTGAGGGGGAAAGCTTGTTGGGCTTGCCAGATCTAGACCAAGACCCAATCAACCTTGGGCACAGTGCTCGGTACTTCTGACCACCCCCGCCAGCCGGGGCCGATGCCGCTTACTAAGTAAGAGTACTAAGTACTATATATCATAATGTATTTAGGGTTTATGGTACATAGGATTTGGGGCATTTGGGATCTGTGCTGAGAAGGATTGCATGCGCATGCTGCAACGTCACGTCACGAACGGTTCATGAACGTGTTGATCAACGTTTACGTTGTTAATTTGCATTGAATTCATTATATATGATGCATATGCAGATACTCTAGCCATGCTCTTCACTTCGGGACTATCTTCAAGGAAAGACATGCACATGTGGATCTAAGTCTGCCACTGTGGATTTCTTGAGGCTTCCAAGATGCCCTCGTGGCTCAGAGAGCCAATCAGGTGCCACTGAGCCCCGAGCCAAATCAGGATCTGCTGGACAGCACCAAAAAATGGGAGTCCACGGTGGGAGGAGGTGTTTATTTGCCGAAAGGCGCTAGACACGCCAGCCAATATGTCCGCTCACATCTGATCTGAGAGTCCGTGAAGCACGAAAAGCGCCATGTGAGTCTTGGTGTCGTGTGCCATTTAAGGCCCACCACTTGCCTCACGTCACTCACTTGAGCTGATTCTCCCTTGTAGACCAGTGGAGTCGTGATCCTTATCGTTCACATTACTGCAAGTAATCTAGTTCTCTCTCTGTGCCTTGGATCATAGAGACAAGGGCTGTGGTGCTTCTTCTGGGTAGAGCCTGGAATCTAGCCCACAGGAGTGCTCATCCAAGGAGAGTGCTGAGCTGCTATAGCCCATGCAGTGGCAGCCAGACTGCTCCAGTCTGGTGAGTCTGTCGGGGAACGATGGCCATCGCGGGCAGGGACGGGCTCTGAGGTCTTTTTTGGCCTCTAAGAAGCAGTACAGTACCTGGAGTTGGGCAAGATGATTATATATATCGCGCACAATGGAAAGAAGGTGGACATACAAGCACAGCCGTCCACAAGGTGAGCGAATGCACTTGAGACTCTGAACAGGATGCGTAATGCTCTTCACATGTAACAAACAGAGTTTGTCCGCAATTTCTAAAAGTGTGTGCCAGACTGTGACTTCTTGTAGCTATTTTTGCACGGACGCAATGGCTGAGAAGGTTGCCCGTGTTTTTCCTTCTGTGTATGTTTGAAGGCATGTGTGTATTCTGGTGAACTGGTGTGGACCAAGTTCACCACTGTTATGGGTATAATTTCTCCGTGGCATCCTGTTCTAGGTTCTTCTGTTCTCATTATGTCGGGGTGAAGTACCGTGCCAGAGGTGCACTGCCTACTCATCTCCTTAGCTTCTGCTTTACCATGGCTTTCTGCTGCTCGTCTTTCCACGTATATTATGAAGGCCACCTGGACTGTGCTAGGGGCTCCCTGCTGACTGTGACATGAGATGGTGTCCTCTGAAACGAATCATTCTGGATTTTGGCCTGAAGATAGCAGACTGGCATGAGCTGCGACACCATTGGTTGTTTTGTGTACCTGGGCCTGCCACACATTTGGCCAGTCCAGCTCTTGACTCTGTGCGGCAGCAGTGCCTGCTGACAGGTGCATCTGGAAAGCGATTGTAGTGGCATTCGAGATGTTTTATTAATGGTGTATTTCTGTGTTATGGTGGATTTCTGTGTTGTGCAGCGTGGAGGCAGTGCAGAGAAAGCTGGCCTCTGTCATCGGCACGCCAGTGTCAGAGCAGATTCTCATCGTTAATGGGACGCCCCTGGATCCGCGCCAGACCTTGGACACCTACAAGCTCCCGGTGAGCCATGCTCGACCACAGACTCAGTCTACAGTCCACTCGAGAGCATTTGCTGGCCGCGCTCCTGTTACCAAGTTTTGTGCTCCTCAAGTTACCAGTATTGTGCTCCTTGAGGCCATGAAGATGTGCTGCTTGTCTTGCCTCATGTGGCATTGCACTGCCGACGTGAAGGCCAGGGAGGGCAGCGCAGAAATAAAAGCGATGTGGGGAACACTCTCTGGACAGGGAAGAACTTGATTGCCAATGTCTGGGACTCATGTGTGCGGTCTGTTGTGTGTCAACAGGCGGACAGCGAGGGGGGACAGCATGGAGGCGATGTGTTCCTGTATAACAAGGCGCACCTGCGCTCTAACGCGCCCTCACCAGAGCCGGAGACCCTCAGGCCCATTGTTGTCAACTGTGAGTCCCTGCCCTGAGCGTGCATGTTTCTTTCTCGTGCCTGCCTCCTCTAGCTCAGCAGTACAGAGTCTTCTGGTGACCTGTGCTCAAGTCGTGCGACAATTGCACTCTGACAGACAGTATGTTCCGTGCCGCGCTTCTCTGATGCTGTCTGCCGCGGTCTGAGGAGTGGAGAGCTGATGTGGGCAACCTTCTCAAACTTATGCTAGCTTCGATTAGACGCACTGCTTGATTCAGCTCTTCTGGCAGTACGATCTTGTTGGTGTCATTGAAGCCCCTGACTGGGTCAGGCATCAAATCAACCCAAAGTTGGCTAGAAGCAATGTTACCTGACTAGCTCAGCGAGAGCCCTGAAGCTGGGAGTTTGCAGACCCGAGATTGGAGCCTGAATGTGCTGTTTTTGCATGCATGCAGTGCCGCAGGCTGGGCAGGTACGGTACGAGGCGCACCTATTGGACTCGGCGGCGTCTCCGCTGGTGGCGGCTCTGCCGCAGTATGAGCGCGGCTTTCGAGATCACCGCGCCGCCGGCCGCGCCTACTGTGAAGCCATCCAGGTGCGACCTTTGGGCCTAAATATAATGTCTGCGTCCCTTAAGATTCCCTGGGAAGGCATGTGCAGTATTGCTTGTGTCACACCTCTTTCCTGCAAGGTGAAATGTTGAGGTTGAAATGCGCATCTTCAATTACCAGTTTGAGGGGCTTAGTTTTATAGGTGTTCCCTCCTAAGTGCCGCCAGAAATGGCGCGGGATCTGCATTCTGATAGTGTAACAGAAATCTCTATCATTATGACCATGATGGTGGCTGGGTCACCCCTGCATGCATGGTGCACATGACGTTGCTCTTTGCATGACAATGCAAGCAGAGGCAACAAGTCAAGAGACGTCCCAGCGCGTCCCAGAAATGTTGACCGCCCCTTTGTGCGATCAGGAGCGGCTGAGGGACGCAGAGCAGCTGGCGCAGGAGATGGCGGTGCAGGCATCCGCCATAGAGGCGGCGCGCGGCAACGTGGAACACCACTACGCCTACATCTGCACCCACTTCCAGGACTTCATGCACGGGTGCGCGCCTCGTCACTCTCGCGCACCTGCCCTTTGCTGCCAACCGGCTCTCTTAAAATAGCCGTTTGCGCACGCTTGATTTTCAGCACATGCCAACTGCATCTTCTGCTTGGATGTCATAACCGGCGCAGTGTGATTGGAGAACAGTGTGCACCGGCACCAGGGAACCTGCAGTCACTGCCATGCACTGCAACAGCTGCTGCTGCCTCGTGCTGGGAGCCGGTCGATGCAATCACATAGACCTTTCTGGAGAGGCTTTCCACGGCTGGGGCCGTCCTGCAATGCTACTGAACTGTAGTCAAAAAATACAGGAGTGAGTATGTGTCGAATATTAATCGCAGGTACACCGAGCAGCGGCGGAAGCATGCGGAGGTGCTGGGGCGGTTTGAGCGGGACATGGAGGCTCTGTCTAGCGTGGAGATCCCTCCGCAGGCTCGCACGCCAGATCTGGCGCGGCTGAGTGACCTCGTGCCCGGGCAGCGCATGCGCGACTGGGCCGCGCAGTGCGCCTCCTCCCACCAGAACCTCTCCGACAAGGTGCGCGACTGGACATCTGCATTCCCATCCTGGTGGAGTGCGCAGCACTGCGTTTGCTTGACTTCATCTTTTGCTGATCAGGATTAGATGGCTTGGGTATCGTATCTGGAGGCAGAAGAAGGACATTAAGAATTGCAAAACAGGCATCCGTACTGAATACTGCAGCATCTTACACAAGGCCTTCGGCGTGCTAAATGGACAGACGGCCTCATTGCGTGCACATGGCTACATTAGCAGTCCTGATCCAATCTTCTCTAGCAAGGAAGGGGTTGAAAGCTACATCAGATCCGTGTTCAAAGCATGGTGGGTGGGAAATCCTGGGGCGTGTCATGCAGGCAGTGCCCCTGTTGATATATTATTGACGAGTGACATTGTTATACCAATGGCAGGTGGGTGACGTGGAGGGGGTGTTCAATGCGCTGCGTGCTGACGTGGAGGCCCTCTTCATGACCGCGCCCAGCGTGAGCCTGGAGGCCGTCGAGCAGGGGCTGCGCGACATGCACGCCGTCACTGACGAACAGGTTCGCGCTATTTTCTACTTTTGTTTCATTTCTGCTAATATGGGGGCCTATCCTGAAAATGTAGTAAGGTAACCTGGGATTTTGGTGGCACAGTGCAGAGTGACAAGGATGACCACAAATCCGAAACCATGTGTTTGAGAGCATCGGTGATGACCCAACATTGCTGAGTCACTCTTGTGATCTTTCTCCTCAGGCAGACGCAGCACCAGGACCTTCATGACATATGCGTGTTTATAGAGTAAGAGGGGTGGGGCAAGGCTTGCAGTTACTAGTAGGTAATGTGGCTGCTGCAGTTAAACTGCAGGAGAACTAATCCTTACATAATGTTCCTCAAGCTGACAAGACATTGTCCGCGCGCAGGAGAGCATTCTGGCGGTGCTGAACAGCGATTACGGGCAGGTGCAGAAGCTGGTGGAGGAGGCAGTCCGCCAGCTCAGTGCGGCGGCTGTCTCCAGCGCGGTGACGCCCCTGGACAAGTGCCAGCTGATGGAGCAGATGAACGACAACCATGTCAGCCAGCTGCTGCCGCGGCTGCGCGCATGCGACGACCACGTGGCCGCCTTTGCGCAGCGCTGCCTCGATGATAAGGTGACCTGCCCCTTTCTGCTCATCCACACTAATGCAGGTTGTGCTAGTCAATGTGAATTGCAGCCCCTTCGCTGCTCATCCACACTAGTGCAGGTCGTGCTACTGTTGGGGAATTGCAAAGCCCCTTCTTGCTCATCCACACCAACGCACGTCGTGCTAGTCTAGGTGAGTTGCAAAGGATGAGGTGTGTATTGGCTCTCATACAAAGAGAATGACAGTAGGAGGTTGTACGCATTGTTGAGCGTGGCAACAGGAGGTAACAGGAGGTACAGGTTGCAGGTGTCCATCAAGAGCAAGTTGCAGCCAGCAATTATTGTTGCTGCGTTGCTCTGAGGCAACAACTGGGGCAATTTGTATACATATCCACTGGTTCACAAGCAACATGCCTATGCGACTCACATGTCTTATATAGCTTGACACAGCACGTGTGTACTTGTCATTGTAATGCATTCGAATGAAACTGAGATCATCCTGATGCTGACGTTGCTCCACTGTGCGTGTCAACACAGAACCAGATGATGGCGGACGTGCTGGCGCACCTGCGAGCGATCAGCGGGCAGCAGAGCAAGATCCGCGGCCTGCGCTCCAAGCTGGCCATCCTGAAGGAGGCGGCCGCCAAGCAGGAGGGCGCCACCTCGGAGCTGCTGCTCGTGCGTCGCATCCCCGCCGTCTACCGCCAATGCCTCGCCGAGTGCATGCGCCGGTACTGCTCATGCGTTACTCTTTTATCTGGACACCTATTCGTGGCAGCGCTAGTTGTTCATGGGTGGTCTGGTGTGCAGCTGCCAGTGCCTCACGCAGCGCATGCGCTGGTGCCGCCGCCGACACTTTCTCGCTGTTGTATACCTCAGCACTGCGAAGCACCTATGTGTTGGGAAGTGGTCTTGCACGATCCGCCAATTGTGTATGCTGGTGCAGTGCTATTTATTGCCTCAAGCATTGCCTTTGAAAGGCAGCACTTGTTGATTCTGGAAGATCTGCATCTTGTGGCAGACATGTAGGAGTTTCACTGGTGAGACGACCTGACTGACGTCTTGAGACCTGATCTCCCTCTAGCTTTCTGCAAGACTTTTGTCTGGCAGCAGACCCGAGCCTTCCACCCCGCAACATTTGCTGCAAGTCATAAGTCTTGGAACGTCAGCCTTGTCAGTGCTTGCCCTATATTCTCACACCGTCGAGTTTGGGAACCCAGCTGTGACACGTCCTGTGTTTCTACGCCTGAGCGTCTCATTCCGCCCCAGGGGGGTGTATGGGGAGTCGTTGCTTGCAACTGTCTCTGCGTGCTTTGACGGCACATCAGGCCCTTGCCTTGTGTTTCATGCATAGTGCATCCTCTCTCTGGCAAAGTGGGCACAGGTGTGGTTTCACCAGATCCTTGCTGCAGGCTGAACATCGTGTGATTTTGGGCTTCTCATGTGCTTGTGCCAGGGAGGCGTTTGGGGAGCTGTATGCTGGGCAGGCGGGCCAGATGGCCGAGAGAATGGGCCGGCTGCGCGCCAAGGAGGTTGCCAAACGCGACGCCTTCCTCAAGCACGTCGAACGCTACATGCCCGCACCCCTGCTCGCCGGTGACGCCTCGTTTTGGCGATTGGATAGAGTCTGGACCATGCCATGCAACTATGCAGGACTTTATCGTGCTTGCATTCATTGTACTTCCTGGTCGCTCGGTGTTATGCTTGCTTGCCCCGTGCCAGTGTGGGGCGCGCAGTTCGTGCCCTGCAAGGGAAGTATTTGCAGAAGCTCGCCGTTTGTTATGTAGGATGTCCTCAGAGCGACAATTGAACAGAACGAAGCAATTTCGAGAGCAAGCTGCTTGGTTCTGCAATTCATCTCATGACATTGGCATGGGTTATCCGTGTGAGGATGAAGGGTGGAATTCTGTCTTGCCCTCGCATTCTGCTGACAGAAGGGTTGCATAGCCAGTAGTCTGCAACTGCCTGACTCTCAAGTCATCGGCGCAGGCATGGGGCTGCTGAGTCAGCCGCCGCACTGCCAGATCAGCGTGCCCCCATCGGAGGGCGGCCTGCTCAAGGCCACCATGGAGGACATCCGCGCAGTCCCCATCTCCCTTGACGCATCGGTGCGCGCCCCCTTTGCCACCGCTGACGCCATTTTTGGGTGCAATGAAGAGCACTGTCTTGTGCAATCTAAACGACCTTTTATGTAGCATGCACAGGGTTTCAGTGCTGTGGCATGGTACCTGCAAGTTCAGTGTGTTGTGATACTCATTATGAGCACACTTCCAGCATGGATCATCTTGCAATGCAGGCTCACCGTCATATGAAAGCGAGCATGCCTTCTAATACTCATTTGGCCAATGCATGTCCAGAGCACATCCCTGACGATCGACATGTGAGTGCATGCAGGCGTCGGAGTCTCTCAGGGGGAGTGTTTATTTCCAGCGGCAGACGTCCACCCCTGGAGGCACCCCACGCACGCACTCTCAGCCAGCCGCAGAGCCTGCAGAGACAGGTGGGATCTTGCTCCGCCTACCCTTTGAGCAGCTCTTAACATCTGCGCTTTGGGTGTCTTGTTCATTGCTTGGTTCTTAAAATGAATGGCGAGGTGTTGAGGTTTGATGGATTGACAAGGGACATGGCTCCCCACAGACCTTCCCAGTCATGTTCACTTTTTTAAACTGGGAGATCACTGCACTGCTGGGCTGTAGAGTACACACAGGGGAGCCCGGGCTTGCGCATGCTCTGCCCTTCAGATTCAATTGAGACTATTGGGACCTGAGCAGTGTGCAGGAATCGGAAACTCTGGTCTCTGGTGGGTAGGGTAGACCTTTGAAGCTGCTGAGAATCCGGAGTTCAATGATGTCCTCAGGAACGTGCTGCGCTGTGCTGTAGGCGAGGCGGAGGGTGAGGGAGAGCAGGAGCTGGCGGCAGCGCCGGCGCGCTCGTTGGAGATGGAGAACGCGCGGCTGCGCGCAGAAATAGCGACGCAGTACGCAATCGAGGCGGCGCGCGCGATGGCCGCGGAGGGCGCGCCACAGCAGACCGCGCCGCCCTTGTCCGCCTCGCAGCGCAGCCAGGGCCGCAGCGGCCAGCTCGGCTCTGAGGTGGGTCGCTTGGTTAGTACATTTGACATACCACTCTTGGAAAGTGCGTGAATGGGTGATGTTCACTGGGAGCTAAGATTTGACGGCAATTCTCATCCTTTATCAAAAGTGCCAATTCTTAATCCTTGGCCTGCAATCATTGGCTGTGAATTTGCACATGCAAGGAAGGTTGTCAAGTGTAGACAAGAGAGGGCTGGAAGTGGTGGATTTTTTGTCATCGTCCTCCTGTACTCACGCCCCCTTGCGGCACCATTTCTCCCTGGGGATGCCTAGGGTGTGATATTGCAATAAGCTGGCTCTGTTGCAGGTGGGCGATGACGGAAGGACACTCTGCTGCTTGTCATATCAAGGACCCAGACCAAACAAATGAAACAGCACAGAGGCCCATCATGTATGTGCATATGTATATTAGAGCTAGGGCCTTGGCCAGTTGTCTCACTCCGAGTAAGACAGTGGCCATGTAGCGAGCTCTGACCCATGTGGTAGCTCCCAGTGGAACAACCATAGTACTCTCCGATCGCACCCTCGAGCAGGACCAATCCTCCAATGGACAGTTGAACAAGGAAAGCCATAGCGTGCTCTGACCCTTTATTGGTGCGTCATAACAGGCGGGCAGTGTGGCCGGGGATGCGGCTGCGGCTGCGCGTTTCCGGGCGGCGCTGGCGGCCAAGGAGGAGGTGGAGCACCGGCTGGAGACCGAGCTCGCCGCCGCGCGCGTGCAGGCCGCCTCCTACGAGCACCGGTTTGCCTTTTGCAATATCTTCAAATTCCTTTTCTGCTCGTCACTGTGGTCAGACAGTATTTCTTGACATTATTCATGGGCCATTTTGGTGGTTCTCAACGCAACTGACAAGCTGGTGAGACGTGTCTTGACCGCGCCACACATGCACTGCTTTAGCGCCCGCTGTGCTCTCTTGAACATACTCGCGGGTGGGGTTTGCTAGGCGATAGGGGCATCCAGATTTTGAAAATATTTGAAATAGCGTTTGGTGTCTAAACAGGATACGTCAGCTGGAGGGGCGGCTGCTGCGGTCGGTGGTGCGCACGTCTCCCAGCGGCTCCCTCCGATTCTCCATGCGCTCCTCGGGAACCGGCAGCGCCAGCATCCACTCCGCAGGTGCGCCATTTTCTGCACCACTTTCCCACTGTTTTTGTGCCTCACCCTTGTCAATTCTCGCTCGCAAAACTCGCTCGCGCAATGACGCCCACCATTGATGCGCCTTGCTTCTCTACCCAGGCAACCTGTGCATAGCTGTTCCCTTTTCCTGTGCCTTGACCTTCGTTGTGCCGCTCAGACGCTAGTGTTGTTATTCCCGACAGCACTGTTGAGCCCACCATCGCTGCAGAAGCGCCTCGCTCCTTTTGTCAGGCAGATGGCAAGTGTCCTGCCTAGGTAAAGAAGGGTGGCGCTTTTCTGGTGATGATGAGTCTAATGCTTGCCCAATCTCTTTTTGCTGATGCATTCTCCGGTGTCACCATTTGTGACTGCCACTTGTGTTTGTCACCCTCATGCATGTCACCCTTACGCCGCAAAGACTGTTTTGATCATGTACAAGGAGGTGGATTTGAAACTGTTGTGTGAAGGTAGCGGCTTATTTATTTCCCTGGCGCAGGTTCCATGCAGCTGGCGCCGGTGAGCGAGGCGCCAGAGGGAACCTCCCAGGAAGCTTCCCTCAAGGGCCTCGCGTCCGGCACCGTCACCCGCAGCGCCGAATCCGTCTCCTCTCCGCTGCCGGCCGTCCCACCCGACCGCTCTCCGAGCGCGTCCACCGAGGCTGTGGCGCCTCCTGCGCTTGCCATGACCGCACCTGCAAAGCCAGACCAGGTGGTGGAGACTGCAGCAGTGGCGGCTGCAGAGGAGCCCCACAGAGGGGAGGAGGCTTCGCAGGGGGACACTGCGCCTGAGAAGGATCCGGTGGCTGAACTGACGGAGGTGGCCGGGCAGCAGGAGGAGGAGGGCGTTATCCAGCAGCAGCAGCACCAGCAGCAGCCTGTGCAGGAGCTGGTGGTAGGGCTTGCAGCCGTGCAGCTCAGCGCAGATGTACCCACCGAGCTTGAGGAGCAGGATTTGGCGGGCATAGATGCTGCGGCGGCGGCCGCCGAGATCGGCCGGGCGGCCACGCCGTTTGCCGCGGCCGCGCAGCAGCGGCCGGAGGCGGCGGCGGCGGCGGCTGCCGCACCCGAGACGCCGGCTGCTGCGCAGGATGCCGATCAGCAGCAGCCATTGCCGCCGAGAGACGACAGCGGCGAGCGGCCGGCTGCGGCTGCCGCCGCGCTGGCGCTGTCGCACGGCGGGTCGGCGCTTCCGTTCGCCCCGTCGGTGGCGTCGGCGCTGTCCGAGGCGGTCAGCCTGGCGATCCCGTCGCCGCCGGCCGCCGGCATCGCGCCTGTTCAGGCGCGGGCCCCCCCCTGTCCCCTCGCCGCTGCCGTGGCCGAGAGCGCTGCTGCGACTTCCGGTGAAGTGGAGGAGACTGCTCCAGAAGCAGAGGATGAAGGATTGGAAGGGAGTCCAAGTCCTGCAGCCTTCAGCCAGTCAGGAGGCAGCGACACATCTGCGGAGCAGTGGTGAGCGCTTGTCATGCCTGGGTGGCTTTGATCAGTTGCTGGGCTGCAAGAACAGGGCAGGAGGATGACTGGCTGCCTAGCAAATGCGGGCTGCATAAGCTAAATTGGATGAACACAGCTGCAGCTGCGTAGAAGTAGAGTTATCAGAGTTCTAGCACAGACGGGGATGTGCAATGGGTGCCTTTCTTGGCCGATGTCTGCACATAGACCGAGTCAAGCCGCCAGTGTTTGACATTCCCAAAACAAGTAATCTTGAGGCGCGATCTGCTCCTGCAACTTGCAAGGTCAGCCTTCAATTGGATCGGCCCATGCTGCATGGGGCAGCACTGACAGATTGCACGGAGAAATGCAATGCAATTTGCTGTTACCGCAGTTCCATACAACTCTTGAACACTTATGGCACGTTGTTGCGCAAGCGGGGTTAGTTCCATGGGGGGTTTTTATTTCCTGTGCCTGTTTCGTGCTCCAAGCTGCTGTCAACGCTTTGCTGTGTACCAACCCCTGCAATCCCGGGGGTGACTAAACGTAACAACATAACATAGGGCCTGCCCCCCTGTACATTACATGTGTTTATTGCCTCCCGCTTTTTCTGCAGCTTAGACTGATTCTCTGCTGGGCACAACCAATCCAAAGGCACATGCAGCCCTTTCCAGCATTGGGAGATTGCTGCTGAAATGCGCCTGCGGATATGCAGCTTGATCGGATTGCTGCCCCTTGTACAAAGTCAGTCTGGATGGTTTGCTCGCAGTGCCGTAGCTGTCACTTGCTGAACAGGAAGGTTTGCAGCGCCATAGATTTTGATTGGGAATTTATTGATGCAGCAACAGCGTCCTGCATGCATCAAGATTGAGCCCGCTTCTTACTAAGCCGGTATAAAGAGCCTCTCCTGTTGGGGCTTCTTCGCAGACTCATTGGGAGAATGGCTGAAGCGGCCCTTTGTAGGATCAATAATCTTACCAGAGCAGCTGGGTACTGCCATGTAAAAATCTGGCTCTCCCTCTAGCAGAAACTTGGGCAGATCGATTCTTGCATGTACTACTAAAACTTTTACGGTATATTGAAGAGTGCATATGGTCATAAACATGAGCAGGCACGTGCTTGACATGTCAGTCTCAGTGCATGATAAAGCACATGTGGCTAGGCCTGCAGCGCTGACAGAAACTATCTTACATGATCCGGTCTTGAGACAGTCATCTAAAACAAAGTGTATCAAAAAGTCTGACAAACTCCCAACACGAAAACAATGTGATCAAAGCATCCAATGGATCTTCAACTTGTCAATTGTTGCAAAAGCTTGAATAGCACAATGAGAAAAGCTTTTACTGGCAAGGCGCTCTGGTGGCTTTCATATCCGGGGACCCAAATATTTTGACACGAGGCCACAGAGCCATCATGCACACAAGCAAATCCAGTGGCTCCCCCACCTGTCACCCAAGATAATGATGGCCAGTGAATTCCCTGCAGACCATCGAGTGCTCTCAGACACAGCTGACTGCATAAGGCCGCCACCAAATGGTATCTACATGAAGTGCTGCCACAATATGTGGCCCAAAGTGTGTAGCTTCTGACCATCTCCCATAAGAAAAGCTACAGCCTGCTGCAGCAAGGCATGCTGACTCCAATTCTGAGGATTGGGTTTGTCCCTTTGGTTCCAACAAGAATTTCAGATTGATAGTTCCAGCCTCAAGTGCCCAGCTATATTGATCCCAGTGGACACATATTATCTCTCTGCTGCGCCCATATGGAGCAATGCATGATCTGATCAGCTGATTTATACACGAACAATCCTGAGGACATCGGGTTGACCTAATTGTGCAGGCTTCCATCCATGAGTATGAGCTGTTCTACTGGCTTTGTGGAATTCCACCTTCCACAGCACAGTCTGTTCTCTTCTTGGGGCAGTTTGCACCCATCTTGCTGGGTGCGTCGAGAGCCCGCAGCTGCTAGGTTCGATTTGGATTCGAATTCAGGCGCTGCCGCTGATGAGCAGAGCCTGGCCCCGTATGCCGCCAGGTACCTGCTGACAGCTGCAAATTTGAATTTCAAATTTGAGATCAGGCGCTGCGGCCCATGAGCGGGGCCTTTTCCCCGTTTGTCATCTCCCCGGGGTGGCGCTCCAAATCCGCCTTCTGCTGCGCGGCGGCCGCCGCAGTGCGCGCCTTCATGCCCTGTGCATGCGCGAAATTCCTTTTACAGATGAGTTGAACATGCTTTTTGGCCATTCGCTGCTAGCTGCATTCCAGCAGCAATTCTTTGGGTTGCTTCCAATAGTCTGTTCATGGCATGCAGCACCTGTTTTCTGGCATATTCTCTATCCAGCATTCCCCACCAAAGACACCTGAGCACAAGTGTATTAAAGTCTGCAGTACTGTTTCCTGCACAATCACGGGTGAAGATTCTCTGGGTGGCAAGGGCTGTCTGAGAGCCAATCTTTGGTTCATATAGTACTGACGCAAGCCCATGCAAGTGCACCAGTACAGCAAAACAAAGTGGTGTGGGGAGTGATCTACACACCTGCAGCTTCTTGTAGTTGTACCAGCACACGCCTGCAAATGCCAGGCTGTAGCCGCCAAGGTTGATCCGCGTCACCTGAACAAGCATACACAGAATTTTCCATCCTTATTCCCTCATTTGCAAGCTGTTTGCCCTCATTTCTCTCGCAAGCCAACAGCCGGGTCTGCTAAAGGCCTTGCAGTCTTTCACTGCGTTACAGAAGATGTACCAGCCCACTGTGTGTAGCGCTTGTTTCCTTCCAAGCCACCAGGGTCTGCTGAGCAAAGAGCTTGCAAACTGGAACAGGTTGCCTTGATCATTCCTACGAATTCTAGTGCATGATATCCCAAAGCGTGACAAGTGATGCCCTGCATTAGATGCATGCTGCCGACAATGCATGCAGGCAATGTATCTCTGCATACATATCGGCATGCTCAGGTTCATATCAGCTCCAACAGCCTACAGTGTCAAAAATCTCTGTGCAAATGCAGTCATGCCTGCGTATCATTCGCCTCGCATGCATGCGCCAGAAAAAGAAAATGTCTGCAGCTTGCCTGGGCTTTGAAGATGAGGACTGAGAGGCCGATGAGCAGCCAGTCCTTGATGACTCCCGCGATGTTCATGGTGAGCGCACTCGTCTTGCCGATCAGCAGAAACACCGCCATGTTCAGGCCGAACGCCGCCGCCGCGTTCGACACGAAGATGTGCGCGTCAAAGTGGATCTGCACACATTAAAAATGCATGAAAGGGGCTGAGACAACTCATAGCTGGGGCAAGCCAGTACCAGGTTGATGACTGCAAACATATTGGCTAGCCATGCTATGGGAAGGCTTCCAGTGGCGGTGCTAAATAGGAGAGAGAAAGGCATTTGCTGGCATCTTCAGGCCTTTCACCTGACTTGAGAAGCTCAAAGGTCAAGCAATGACCAAACATGCAGCATGGAGTAAGAGCGAGCATATCGTGGTGTCCAATGAATCTGGTGACCAAGCCAAGGGGTGGCGCACTGTAGTATCTGCGAGCAGGGGGCGGCATTCGATGAAGAACCAGGGGATGGAGAGGAAGGCGAAGGAAGCCGGCGCGATGTAGTACATGGTGGTCACCGGGTTCAGGCTCAGACCCCGCCTCTGCACACCCAGTCTTGATCAGTTCCATTCTTAAAATTGTATTCTTGATTAAAACAAGCTGCAGATGCAGGCATGCGAGCAGGTGCACCTGAGCAATTGCATGGTCTTGTCGTTGCATGGACTGAAAGAGCCCAGACTGGTGCTTGCTTGGTAGCTCTTAATTGGCATGATCAGTAAATTTTTTGTGTCGCACAGGGTGTGCTTGGTTGTCCTCTCTAAGTTGGGAGGTGAGCAGACAGGGAGGATTGGCAATGGCAACACAAATGTCTTGCTGCCACACTGGCATGGGGGCAATATGCAGAATGCATGTGTTAACAGGTGGGGCCCTATTGCGCAGCCAACCATTTCCAAAACAGCTGCAAAAAATCTAGCACCCTTCCGGTGGACTCTGAAGGCAACCTGTCCCGCATGCACCGGGCAAGATACAATGGCAATGACTTGCCAAATAAAGTTTCTGCCCACCTGCAGGAGGATCTGGACCATGGTGAGCCGCGTGGACTCTGTCAGCACGCTGATGAGCTGCAGCACGACGCCGATCACCACAAAATTTATCTCCCCATACGACGCTATAGCGACCCCCGCCGTCACCACAATCTGCGGCGCATATCTCCTGGTGACTCAGCATTCAGCAATTGACAAACTCAAAACATCGCGTATCACACATAAGTTCAGGGCCCTGCATGCACCGCTGCACCAGAAGACCCCTTTGATTGCTGGGCTGTTCTGCATTACACTGAGGAGGAGGACCTGCTAATCCTCACAATCATGGTCATTGATGCAGTTTTTATTTGTAACCCAGCCCTCAGAGATTCCATTGGATCTTCTACCCACTCCTGTGTTCTTGACAGCTCATCAGGGTGGCAGGAAGCCCTGGAAAACCAGCAAGTCTGTGAGACTCCTGTGAAGTATGTGTCTTGGAAGTGCCATCTACAGAAGTTACTGTTACCGTTATGTGGAGACAGCAGAGGCCCGGGGGCGCACCATATTGGCAAGGGTGGATGTTGAGAACGACTCGATGCCAAACGCGCAGCCGGTCGCAAAGACGGCCACGGGCATGAGCGCCTTGAGCATCTGGATGAAGGATACACTCAGGTAGAGGTACGCAGCGTTGCCCAGCCACAGCGTGCCTGCACGCATGCACACAGCTACTCTGACTGTTCATACAGAGTCCTGTTGTTTAGGGAACCTTGCATGAACTTCTAGCATGGCATGCTAGTTTGCAATTTCCATTGCGGCCCGTGATCGCTTTGAAGGCCACTATGACAGAGTGTTATCATGCAGGAAGCTAAGCTGATCAAATCATGTGGCCCAATTGGCTATAGCAAACCCAAAACAAAGCCTGATTGCCCCTAGTCTCCATACCGTTCTGTTCTGAGAATAACGCCCCTTAAGCATGATCTTAACGTGCTGTATCATCCAGCACAACTTGGGTAGCTCGAGACCTTCTGCATGAGCAACATGGTGTCCCAGCACCATTCTCCTGAATATTAGACGTCCTGAAATGATCAGCCTGATATCAACTTGAATGCATTGAGTCACGTGTTCCCTTGCAGCCCCAGGACCGCGTCACCACATCTTGATGTACATGCATAATTGCTGAGGCGAGCGCGCACCGGCGAAGAGGGCCCCGATGGGGACAACGGCGCGGAAGTAGGTTGATGATCAAGCCTTTCAAACGATGTGCTATCACATCCAATTGGCACATTGTGCCCTAGACTCTAAAACTAACCACACCGCTGCGTCCTGGGAATCTCAAGAATGATCACTTTAAAGCAGAGCACGCACCGGCGAAGAGGGCCCCGATGGGGATGACGGCGCGGAAGTAGGTGTCGGCGGTCATGTTGACGGAGGGAACGTAGTCCGTGCGAACGCAGAGGAACGCCAGTGCAGACGAGAACAGCATGTGCCACATCGTCAGCGTTATCGGGTAGGGGAAGCCATAGTAGGCCAGGATCCACTTGTTGTACATGATTACTGTGCCGGAGAGGGTGATCCACAGGGACACGTACAAGGCGTTGAGCACCACCTGCATCAGCACACATGAAGCCTTTAGTCACCAGAGGTTGCAATGCAGTTGTGTCACTGCAGGTCTACATTCGTGTGTCTTCTTGTAGTGCCTTGGCAACCTTGAAGGGAAGCACTGGCACATGATGGAGTAATCGCTGATGGGTGTAGCACAGGCAAGTAAGGAAAGATATCCTGGGTGTGCAAGAATCGCCCATTTCATTTCAATGCTGCAAGCCCAGTTGCCCCTTGCGCGCATGTCTGGCTGTTCATGCATGGGGCATCCACTTGTCCTTCATGCACTGAGCAGGGGTTGCAGATGTGCTGATAGCACTGTACCTGGCCAAAAAGTGCTTTGTCGGGGGTCATGGCTCCCTTGTCACTCATGTTGACAGCCCGGCGCCGCGCTCTGGTGTTGCAGGAAGGTGTACTGTGATGTATCAGCAGTACCTGCAGAACCACAGCACTTTGTCAAAGGGTGGCTGTGCAAGGACAGATGTAGTGCAGATCTAAAGAGCGCACACACATCTAGAGAGCACATACACTACTGATGCGCCAGGTACTGATGTGCCAGGAGCACAGTGGGCCTCATTATACAGCCCTCAATTCAAGGAGCAGCTACCGTATAAATGGCAATATCTGGAGGAAAGATGCGAGGATCTCGTCTTGTATGTTACCTGGGCTCAATACTGATGATATTTGATCGCCATGGCTGCTAGAGAGACCCTCCAAGGGAGCTCCAGTTTGTCCTGATTTGTGCTTATGACAAGGGACCTTCTCCAATCGTCGATCGGCTCAGGTCGCAAAGAAGATGGCTCTGGTGTGCGCACTTCGACAATGAAGCAACGGCAACGATGGATCAAGCAGCACCTGGCAACAGGAACGCAGGCTCAGAAAGTACTAGAGTCTTGCGTTGGCTTACTGCAGCATACAATTATGCCTCGCACGGAAGGAATGTTGCAGAAAATTGGATTTATGCTGTCATGCAGCCAGCTAGTGGCCCATTCAAGCGCTGTGATCAAGGTTGTGCCACCTGCCACTTTTCTTGGACAAGGAGACGTTACGCCAGCATCAGCGCCAAGTGGCGCTGATTTGCTCTTAACATTGAAAGCAGATATAACCTACAAATTTTCAACTGGGATCACTCATCCCGGAGTATGCCCAGACTTGCAAAGACAACCAGATTAGCACTGAATGCTCAAGAGCATTGACAAATATAATACTTCCATGAATTTTGTTTCTGCGCAGCCCCAAAGACGAGTGATGTATCAGAGAACCAGTAGACACTGTATGGCGAGCTTTAACGCTCAGATCGCAGCCTCGAGCATGCATTTGAGATCGACTTTTGTGAAGGTTAGGTTCTGTAGGGTTTAAGTCAAAAATCCCCTGAGCCGCAATTGGAAGGGGTCGCTGCTCTAATGACATCGAAAGAGCTCCTTCGCCTTCATTCCTCAAAACACTTCAGAACACTTTGATGACAGCACGCCTGTTGCTCAGCTTTGCTCACTGCCAGACGTGTTGTTGCCATTTCCGGGCTGTGCGAGGTGGTCAGCCGGCGGTGGAGGCAGCAGGAGAGTTATAGGCCTTAAGCAGCAAATCAGCTTCCCAGCTTGTTTTGTGAGCATCTAGTGCCCCGGTATCCTTCAGACGGACTAAGACAATTTTACTCTGGCATACGCAAGCTTTCCCTGGGCGAGGTGGCGCTCGTTGAGCCGTCAAAACAATACCAGGTCTGTGATTTACACAACGAGGTTGCAGCACCTAAAGAAGTATTGCCGTGCCCAGCTTCTCGTCCTAAACCCCTTGGCATCTGCTATGTCACCCTATCCGTAGACGGTCGCACTGGTTTGCGCTGTTTTCTACACGGACATGCGCCTCTGGCGTCCCTTTCGATTCTGGAAGTAGAAGCTCGCTTCGCTGTTACCGGAATCCGTTGATACACCGCTCCATCCTCTCTATGACCTGCCGGAAACGGCTAGGATCTATCGCGCTCGCGCACTGCTACATTCGGTCGCTCGAACTGCTATGAACGCAACTTAGCGCTTTCTGCGTGCCACACTCGGACGCCGAAGGACATCTCGCTGAGTCCGCTAATCCTGTAGAGTGTGCTGCGCGATATTTTCGTCGCTTTGTGGAAGAAGCGGCCTTTCGGCTTTGCATCGCATCGTTTTGCGCACTGCAGCGAAGCCCTTTTCTGCGCACCGGACCTTGTCTTTGTCCTGATGCCAGCGCTGAGTCGTACTTTGCAACGAATCCGCATCCGCCCTGCCTTGTCTCTGTGGTGTTGCCTGTTGTAGACTAGTTGCAGCCCGGTTTGTGCGTTGACTATTTATGCGCTGCGACAGATCTGGCCCGACGCCCGTTTCAGAACCCTCAATGGCATATCTGCGGAGCTTTATTCGGTGTTTCCCTTGCATGCAGGCAGCACTAAGCAGTAGCGTATTGACAACATCAGCGCATCAATCTCAGTTGCCAGGCTCCAGGTCTAGTCGCAGGCTCCAGGAGTGCATCGCAGGCATGAGCTAGCGGCAGTAAGGAGATCAGCTGATGGTATGCTATGATCAGCTGCGCGGCCACCGATCATTGGGGCAGGTTGTCAGGTCTCAGCAGACGAGCTCTTATGCTCTGAGCATGCTGGAGCCAGAAAATTGCGGCGACAACTCCCCAGCTCCCTCTTCAAACATCTCTTCCCTCGACATAGAAGACTACGAGCCGCTCAGCCCAGCAGAGTACACCATCAGCAGACAGGACACCACATTCATAATAGACCCCAGGCCTGCAGCAGACATCACACAGGAGGCAGCACGAGGCATGGACGACATCGATACCGGTGCAGACGCGCAGCAGCAGCCGGAAGCAGTAGCCTCAGATCAGCCCGCGCAGAACAGCCAGGCAGGTGATAGCGATGCAGCCGCCAGTCCCACAGCAGCTGTGGACGATGACAGTGAACGGCGTGAGTCTGGCGCCGCTGCCGGGCCGTCGCAGGACTCACCCGTGCAGATCCAGGACTCACCGGTGGAACTTGTGTCTGACAGCGAAGACGACCACATGCCGCTCGGCGCGCTCATGTCACGAGGGTCCGTTGACCTTCAGGAGAGCGACGTCGTGCAGCGCCCGGAGGGGCTCGCGCCAATCCGCGTCAACGGCGCGCCGCGGCCAATGTCGGCCGCCGAGAAGCTGCGCCTGACGATGATCGACTCGCCGACCCCGGCGCCGCCGACGCCGGGCGCCGGCGTGGACACCGCCGCAGATGGTGCGGCTGCGTCAGCCGGGAACGGCGTTGCAGACAGGCCGGCACAGCCGGCGGCAGCCGCCGAGAAGCCGCCGTCGCCGGCCAGCACGGCGGTGGACACGCAGGACGGCAGCAGCAGCGAGGAGGAGGAGGAGGATGACTCAGCGCCGCAGAGCGGGGCTCAGTCGGCGCGGCAGGGGAGCAACCAGCGGAGAAAGCGGCGGAATCTGCTGCCAGTCGTGCGCAAGGCGGCGCGCTGTGGGAAATGCCACACCTGCCTGCACCCAAAGGCGCGTGCCTGGCGCTCGGCACGGCGCCCTGGAGCACTTGTGCTGTTGTTTGTACCTGTGATCCTGTGGTGTGAAAAGGGACATATTTAAGTGCCAGCGAATGCTAGATGTATTAAGAGGGCTGCTTGGCCATCAGTAGGACAGATCCAACTACGGTACTGCACACATACAGTTAATGAATCGGCTGAAAATATGATGACAAATTCTTGCATGGACACAAATGTGCTGTACCTCGCACTCCTGGCTCTTGCATGCCACTCTGTAAAGCAAGCTGTCTATCCATCCCATCAAGCTGCAGTCGTACCAAAGGCAAACGCACAAATGAGTCCAGAAAATGCTGAAAGAAGGCGTGTTGTGGCCTGCCGCAGATGAAGAAGGCGTGCATAACAGTGCGCGAGCAGATGATCAATGAGATGGGAGAGAAGGGGGAGCTGCCGGTGTCTCTGCTGCCAAAGCTGAGCCAGAAGGGCAGCAACATCCTGCCTGCATCAGCCCCCTCACGGCCTGCAGCCCAGGACTTCAGGTGTGCTGCTGATGACTCACCACCTGCATCTGATGTTTGGATCTTGAAGTCAGATGTTGTGGGATAATGTAACATCCTCTGATGCTTTGCTTCCCTGCTGATCTGTGCTTGCATGCGCCAACCGTGCATGCCGATGATCCCTCCGTTTCAGCCAGTATTGGGACAACCCATGAGCAGTTCTGCAGTGCTCATGAAGTGCACCAGGGATCAGTGTGGTGCGTTCTTTGGCTTGTCACTGCTGATGCAGTCCGGCATGCCCAATCCACCACGCCTTCAGGGCCGATTGGCCACATCGGCCGTGCCTGGTCAAACGGCGCACCATTGCTCCCGTCCTGCTCAGATTCTCAGATTGCAGATTGCGCGTGTGTTTGCACGCTCGGAATTGATTGCATGGTTAGTAAGATTTTGTGCTGCTGCACAGCGCGCTGGACAAGGAGGAGGAGAAGAAGAAGCTTGACCCGTTCCAGGAGACGCTGAAGCAGATCATCGGCCGCTCCGGCGGCGTGGTGCATGCGAAGCATCTGGATCGGCTGCTGCGGCTGCTGGACGACTCCAACAACACCCACAAGCGCCTTGTCATGCTCACGGTGCGCAGACTGCTTTGTTGCATCACTGCTGATATCAGCGGTGTCGTCAGCAATTCGCTGATGTCACAGATTCAAGGGACTGCGATGCTCTTCCGCAGTATCACACCCTTTCGAGCTGCTGAAGTCCCGATAGGCAGCCTGGCAATGTTTCCCCTGCAAAAACAAGAACTTTGTGGCGAGGATGAGGTCAGATGCAGAGAGTGTGACCGCTTGTGGTTCTGAATGTACATCTCTGCGTAGTTTGCTAGTGCATGACTTTTCCATCTGTGCAAAGGGGTGGGTTCTTCAACTCTCTGCACCTCTCTGAAGCATGTCAGATTCCCCGCGCATGCCAAAGAGCCAGCTGCCGGTTTTTGGCAACCCCACAAGCCCAGCACATCATCATCTGCATCCCTCAGCGGCCATATTGCAGCTGCCTGTGACGCAGTTCATGTACGAGGTTCATGTACGAGGAAAATGCTTAGTTGCATTCACGCTGTGTGTCAGGTGGTGGAGGGCAGCAGCTCGGAGGTGAAGGCCGCATTTGTGCACAGCCGCGGCCTAAATAAGTTACTAAGCTGGCTGGAGGCGGCGGACGGGGGCGTTCCCAATTCCATCGCCCTCGCCAAGAAGGTGCTGGTCACCCTGAGGAAGCTGCCTGTCGACGTGGAGGCTCTGCAGGGCAGCAATGGCGGCAGGTGAGTTGTGCATGCAGCCTCAGAAGTCATGAAACGTTCTCTGCTGGACCTATAAGCACCAGGGACATGCCCTTGACGATTGTAGAGAAGTCCTTCAAATAGATTATCCCTACGAGAGGATTTTTTTGCATTGGCACAACCTAAATGGGACCAGAACATTAAGGCATGGCCGCAAACCTCATTTTATCCTATGCTGCATGTGCTTCACGAGCGCTTGGGCAGAGGGTCGCTAATGCTCTTAACAAGGTGGACCAAAATTTTAGTGAGCATAATCAGCATTGTAAACATTAGTGAAATTTGCAGCAGCAAATGTCGCCTGGATTAGCTGTACGCATTAATTCCCCTTCACGAAGATCCTGGTGCTGTACCTCGCAGGCGCATGAAGAAGATGAGCAGGACTGGGCCAGAATCACTGCGGCAGGGGGCTGCGCAGGTCTTGGAGTTCTGGGTGAAGCTGGTGGAAGCTACACAGGCCGCTGGGGGACCAAGCAAACGGTGCGCTTTTGAAATGTGCTGTCGCTGCAGTTGCGCTGTTGCTGTACATTTGCTGCAGGCCACCAGGAAAGCAAAGTTACGAAAGCATGCAGCGAGAAATTAATGTTGTGGGACTTGTACAGCTGTGCACAGTGGCTGTGCATGTACCAACTAGAACTAATCTTGTAGTGTCCTTACATCATGCCTTGTAATGGGTTGAGCTGCTGGTGGAAGAAATGTAAGAAGTGAGAAAGAGGAGCTGAATCTTAGTCATGTCTGCTTGCAGGCCGGCTCCTGCTGAAAGCAATGGGGTTGCTCCAAAGAAGCCAAAGACCGAGGCATCCAGCAGTCAGGTGTGCACACATTTCCTTAAGCATAACCAATCTAATGCGTGTCTTCTCAGATATCCCCTCCCCAATGATAAGAACAGTTGCCATCTCCACAGCGTCTCCTTCCAGGCCAGTCTGCATCTCAATTTAAGCAACCATATTACCCTTATATATTCCCATATCTGCATGACGGCCCTTTAAGGTCTCTGTGACAAAGACAAGAAGGCCCACGAGCAGCTGATTCGGTGTTCTGAGCATGTGCTGCCCTGCAGGCGACAAATGGCAAGCCAGGCACGCCCAGGGCAGGAGCACAGCCGAAGCAGGCAGACACCGGCAAGACTTCTCAGGCGAAGGCCGCCGCGCCAAAAGCAGGAGCCGCCTCCGCAGCCGCGGCACAGAAACAGGAATCTGTGCCGCATTTGGCTGTGCTTGCGGCTGCTGACCTGGACGAGCCTGTGAAGGCTGAGCCTGCTCCGAAGCCCAAGCCCAAGCCTACTGTGCGAGACGCGCTGTACAACCCAAAGAAGGTGAGTTGTGGTTGTGTTTTTCAAGAGTCAGCTCTGGAAGGGATTGACACCGTAGGTGTGAGCGAGGAGGCACAGAAAGATTCGCAATGATCAAGCACAACAAGCATGGGCTATTGTAACTTGTCAGGTTGTCTTTGCATGATGGCGTTGTGTTGGGAAGCATGCTGACATGAGGGTGATATTGTCCTTTTTTACCCAACGAGTGTTCAGGTAAATACTGCCGAGATATCAGCAAATCTCTGCACGTGTCTTGCACTTCCAGGCTGGGTTGGTAAGGCTCGGTTGTCTACAAAACAACGGGTGATGACATGCTTGTTAATGCAGTAGTCAGTGGAGTCCTGATGACAGCAAATGCGCATGCCTGATGTGAGTGGTTGCATGCAGGTGCATCAGCTGAAGGTGCTGGACGACGAAGCCGCCCAGAAGCTGGCGACAGACCGCGCCGAGGCAGCTGCCCAGAAGGCGCCGGCAGCTGACGATGCCGCTGCGTCAACCTCAACCGCTGGCGCCAATGGCTCCGCTGCTGCCTCCTCTTTCAGCAGTAAGCTCTTGCAACACACTGTCTTGCTGCAAACATGTAAACGTAGAAACGAAGGCTTTTTGTGTGCCTTCTTCAAGTCCTGTCTTTCCACTTCATGAGCTGTGTGCAGCGGCACAGTCTGGCCGTCTCTGCGAAGTGGTTCGAACAGGCTGTCAGCGCATGCATTCAACTGTGACAGTAGAGGCAGGGCCTAAAGATGGCATGTCAAAGCGGATGCCTATGTGTAGCTTGCAATGGATGTAGCTCACGAGGCGCTCAGTTCTGAACATTTACATGTTGCAGCCATTGTTTTTCTTCTGAAGGGTTTTGCGTCTCCTGTGGATACTTGCACAAATCCTACACCCCCTGTGTTCCCAGGTCCCAGCTGAAATCGTGAGCCAGTATGGCCATTCATGTGACACAATCTGGACATACCGTACTGCATGAGCATGCATTCAGCTAAGGCAGGAGAAGCTGGGTTTGAAAGTGGTATCTGAGAATTCTTTTGATAGTTTGCAACGGAGGTGGCTCGTGGGGAGCTCAATACTGAGGATTGAATGTGTGCATGTTGCAGCAGCAGCAATTGGCGGAGCAAGCCCATCATCCTCTCTTTTGGGGCTGCCAGCTCCTGCCAACAAGTTTGGCGCCACCACTCGCATCACAGCGTTCACTCCCAAATTCGGTGCGCTTCCCTTGTGCCTCAGGAATTGTTGGGCAGCGAGCTACACACATGGAATGAGCGGCAGTCTACAAATTTCACTACTGTCCAAGTGTCGAGAATTTCTGAGCCCTTAGGGAGGCATCTTAATAGTCCTCCCCAAGCGGCTCAGGGGTGTACTGTGGGCCATATGCTCTGACGCCCTCATTTAAAGAAAGAGGAATTTGCACCCCAAGATTGCTGCATCATTTGTGATGTCTCGTGTGTGAGCAGGAGTAATTGTCTAATGTGATCATTATTGAAAATCTAGCCGAAGACTCAAATTCTTAATCTATGTGTGATTGCAGGATCGCTGGGTGCGCCGAGCACCGGGCTGGGGGGGCCGCGGCCGCCACCACCGCTGACATCAGCCGCCACGCGGGCGGCGGAGGCGGCGGCACGCGTTCCCTCTCCCGATCGAGAATCGCGCGCGCCAAAAAGGAAAAAAGTGTCCTGGGTCGCCGAGCAGCAGCTGGTCTCCGTGCGCTGGTTCAGGAAGGTGAGATTCTTATGATGCATGCTTGATGTTGTAGTCCATGCTTGTTGAGACATGAATGCACGGCCTAGGTGAGGACCTCTTGATGTCAATTCTTCATGTCCTTTGTTCAAGCTGGATCAAACATGGCCTAGGCATGCTTGTCAGGGGAATACGGACTTGGTGCAGCCTCGCCCAATCGAATTTAGTTGAGTTCCACTCTTTAGAGCTTGTCAATTATGGAAGTGACGGAGACATACTGTATCTGGCTAAGTCATGACAAGTCCAGTTTGGCGTCCATGCTTGAACTGCTCCATTTCAAGTGGTTGAAGCAGGGATCCCTTGCGGAACTTATCGTGACTTTTTTGTCAGTGCCCTAGCAAAAATTAATGGACCCACTTTGGCTCCAGTTGAAAGATCACCCGATGTCCTTCCTCTTGCACGCATCCTCATCATCAAATCACACGATTCTTGCCAAAAGAGGCAATGTGCTGTACCAGAATGGTGACAAGAATTTGAGCAAGCATCACATGACTGCGCAGGAGGACCCTGCCTCGACTGTGCGATCGGAGTCTGCCCTGCGCGAGGAAGTCACAGAGCCGCCGTCCGAGGCGGCGGAGCAGGCCGTTAGTCATCCGCCGGGCTTCGAGTTGGCGGCGCGTGCGGAGCATCAGAACGAGGCGGCGGCCATCCGGCTCATGGCCGACTCGGTGCGGCGCCCTTTCCTTGTGGGGATTTTCTAGGGGATTGGACGCAAAATGCACTGGACCTGAAGGTGCCAGCTTGACCCTGGTAGGAAGGGCAGGAAGCAAAGAAAGGCCTGTCTCGGTTATGGGTCTGCTTAGAGAGGTCGTTCCTCTTGGGTGTTTTGCATACTCATTGTTTTCTTAATCATGCTTTAGTATTGTGGGCAGTCAAGTGATCCAACTGTGTAGATGGTCGGATATTTTGGATGCAAACGGGATGCGCCTTGATTATATGATTGCATGGTGGGAGTGGCATAGTATCTGATAAAAGCCCATGGTGCCGAGCTGCAGGAAGGCTGAGCTGATGTAGCCAGACTTGTGCAGACTTCATCATTTCAGCGAGGCATGCCTTCGTCTGAATTGAAAGAAGTGCTTGCTATGTCTTAATCTTTTTCTGTGTCCTGGGGCACTGAACGCCGTATGACCCTTGGTCTTTTGACATTGCAGGCTGAGATTGACGAGGAGGAGGTTGAAGTGCCAGAAATGGAGTTGCACCTGAATTGGCATGCGCCCCCCTTCTGCCGGGTCCCCCCGGAGGCAAACAGCGCCCCTACTCCTGAGCCCAGCTGCGGCGAGGAGTCGAGAGAGAAGGAGCGGCTGAGAGTGCGCTATGGCTACATCGAGCCCGTGCACTACGGACCCGGTAGGTTTTCCGTAATCCTCGCAGATTTTGTATCTGCATATCTATCTATGTTGTAATGTGGACGGTCACCCAAAGGCAGAGGCTATACAAATGGGCGGCTGCAGCCATATCTGCAGGGTAGCGATTGATTTGCTTGGTTGACACCCCTCCGGACTCTGGAATCCGTAGAAGCAATGTGGCGTATGACGTGACATCACCGGATGGTTATAGAAGACAAGCCTGGCCGAGTATTGGGCATACCTGCAAGTCGTGCATTTGCACATTCTCTAGACCGTTGCAGAGACAGTGAAGGCAAAACGAGGCAGGAAGAGTATCCAGACAAGTTGTCTGGCATATACATCTGCAGATCTGCTTCTTGTGCATGAGCCGCGTGCTGACTACAAGTAGCCGTTTGCACCACTTCATGGTAGATGCTAGTTCACTGATGGGAAATCCAATCGTGTGTGGTACATTTGCATTGCAGGTGGCCGGCATCCGCCGGACTCCCCAGAAGAGCCGCCCAATGAGGCGCCCTCTTTGGTGCAAGAGAAGAGGATGCCTCTGCAGTCCATGGCCCCGCCAGATCAGGTGTGGAACTTTTGTCATTTCAGCTGATCTGACACTAGGGGTGATCACTATACTAACTATACTAATTACTAAAGTTAGTATAGTAATGACCCCTATCTGACACCCTTGTCCACGTGCCTAATAGTTCCTCACTCTGTCTGCTAATCACCGGTGTGGCTTTCTCAATGTCATTCCTTTGCTTCAGCATTGCGATGGCAAATGACTTTTATGGAACGGCGGGAGAGGGCCTCCTGTGCCGTGTGATAATTTCACACAAGCAGTAACAGAATGCATTGTCATGGCTTGTAACGCATGTCACGCTTTTTCAGTGTGGTTGTCTATTGGTGAGCGCTTGGTTTTTGTCACTGCAAACAGGCTCCTCAGCTAGCTGCGCCAGTGACATCTCCTCCCATGCAGCACCAGCAGCCTTACTACCAGCAGCCGCCACCTCAGCAGATGACTCAGCAGCAGATGACTCAGCAGGTGGCCCCCCACCAGCCAGCATACCAGCCCCCCTTCTCGCAGCTGCCGCCAGCTCCCCAGCACCACATGCATCAGCATCAGACGCATATGCATGCGCCAGTGGACTATGTGGAGCAGCAGCTGCAGCAGCTGCAGCAGCTGCAGCCGCCGCAGCAGCAGGGGTTCCCCCAGCAGCAGCAGCAGCAGCGGGGGATCCTGGGCCACCCTCCAGTGGCCACCGCTGGGGGGCCCCAGTCCCTCCAGCCCCTCCACGCCGAAAATGTCATGGTGCCCACTCCTCAGTTCCCGCTCATTTCCCTCTTGCACCTGGTCACCAGTGTTGAAGACCCTCTTAACAGAGGTGAAATGTATACTCTCTGTCAAAAAAAGATGCAGTGCAGCTCTTCGAATTCTTCTGGTGCAAAGACCATGCCATACTGGGGCATTATACCAACGTCATTAAGCAGCTTGTTTGCTGCTTCTGCCCCATGCGCGTGCTTGACCAGCCTGCAAACATGTGATTGTTTGTTTGCTTGAAGTGTGTGCCTGAAAGTCAAAGAATGGCACACAGGAGGAGGCGAGGCCGGGGGGTCCGGCAGGCAGGGGAGCCCGCGGTGGCCGGGGGGTCCCCGAGAGGGAGGACCGGCGGCCGGATAGACCGTGGCAGCCTCGGCCCTGCGCCTTCTACAACCTGCACCTGGTGAGCCAAACATGTGTGAGATCAGCTACAGTAGTTCTTTTATTTTTTGGTTTCTGGGTGAATGCTCATTCTTTGGTCAGCGGGGAGATGGTATGTAACTGATGGTGCAACATGAAGCCACATGGGTGCAGTAGACTGGTCTAATGAAACATGAGCCTTGAATGTGTCTTGAGGCGCTTTTGCTTTTGTCTACTCATACCAGTCCTTGAAATTATCAGTGGTGTCACTCTTCTGCAAGCCTGGGATTCCAGCCTATGCTTATTGAGGCGTTGACTGCTGCTCTTTTTGCGGACTTGCAAGCCGCTGGCAGACTTCTTATTCTCTCTCTGATCCGGCCAATCTTGTACTCCAACAAATTTTTTTTCCAGAAATCGTGATGTTCGGATCGCCGCATGCAGGGATGCTTCCGAGGCGACCAGTGCAGGTTTGCCCACGTGGCGTCCGATGAGAGACCGGAGGATATTGAGCGCCGCGCCCAGAGTGTATCCTCGGCGCCGCTCCAGCTCATGCGCAATCTGGCGCCCGGCGAGCACATGCACATCCGGGTGCGACTCATTGAAATTCATCAGTAACCTTAGTCACCTTTAGTCACCCCTGTAACTTCTTCTTGGATCTCGCAAGCCATGTCCGGTTTGCTCAGAACGTTCGCCAAGAAAGCTGGCAAAGCTTGCGCTCTGATGCCTTGTAGCATTTGTGTTCTTGTGTACTCCTTGTGCTAGGTTTGAGTGCCAGTGGTTCTGGCTCGGGTGCAATGAGCGTGATGGTTCAAGGGTGAATTGTGTGGTGCAGGGGCCGTCGATTTACAACCCGGATGCTCCAGTGGAAGGCAGGGGGCCTATGAGAGGGGCAGGTGTGCTGCGATGCGCCGCAATTAGGACTTATAGTATCAACATTGCTGCTCTTGCTTGTGTTTGGAAGAGTAATGTATGGGTGACAGAATGGTTTCCTGGTATCCCGGGGCCACATCAGTCCGTTACTGTCAGTGTAAACACTATGTACTGTATTCATCATTCCTTCACTTATCATTATCAGACCCATGCAGTCACAGTTATGGACAACCAAGTATTTTGAGGCACTTCGCAAGCTCATCTCCACATTGCTGCAACAGCAGCTGTGCATGCTCGCACCATACTTGAGACTGTAAGCTGTACACTTCCGGGTCGCTGAAATGCGAATTTGCATTCTGTTGCTGAAATTCGAATTTGAATTCTGTTGCAGGCGGCTCATCAGGGGATAGCAGGAAGAGGGGGAGGGATCGCCCCGGGCCGTGGGAACGCAACCCACAGCCGCGCAGAGAGCGGGATCGGCAGTTTGATAACTGACCTAGTCGATTCAATCTTTATATCAAGGGGTCCAGGGGTCCAGTGGATGCACCCTTTGGCGAGATCAATCTCAAGTGGCCCATTGGACCCTAGCGCGGGGGTCAATGTCTCCCAGTGGATGTACCCTTTTCTGGCAGGGTCAATGTCGAATGGCCCAGTGGATACACCCTTTGGCGTGATTATTGTCAACGGGTCCTGTGCATACACCCTTTGGCGGGGTTAATGTTATGGGATCTAGTGGATATACTTATTGGCGGGGTCAACGTCAAGTGGCCCAGTGAATCACCCTTTGGGGTGGGTCAATGTCAAGTCACCTAGGGGATGTGTCCTTTGGCGGGGTCAATGTCTTATTTTGGGAGCGGCTTGTCATGAGCCATGCTAGACGGTCTTCTTGCAGCTACCTCTGGAATTCATCTTGAGAGGTCAATGTACCAAAAGCTTCTAAGCCCTGAGGCAGCAGCTCTGCAGCTCATCCACCTTTTCCAAACTGGGTTGATCAGTGATAGTCAGCATGGATTTCGTGCAAGTGGTTCAAGACATGTCTATCACTGCGGGACTGCTGGTTTTTTTAGCATGTATTCAAGCGCAATTGTCTAGGACACCTTGTGTTCAGCACTGATGATTGTCTTGTGAAGTGGAGGGAAAATGGGGTGCTTATGGCAGGAGGCTTTAGTTTCATGTGGCAAGATCTGCACCTTTCGCTAAACTTCTCCGAGTATGTTTGCATGCTTGCTTTTATGGTTTTAGGGGATGGCGCGATTGCTCGAGCCTTTGAATGTTGTGCAATGGTCGCACCATATATATTTGGTACCAGGGCCTAGCTTATCCTCCAGGAGTGGTCCCTCAGGGACACAGGGACTGAGAGGGAGTTGAGGCTGAGAGATAGATCTAAATCAGCCATGCCTGTAAATCTATAGCGATGTGTTGCTAGCACCTGATGACGCCATCTTGAAACTGGTAGTCAAGCCCAGAATGCTAGCTTCTGGCTCCTTCAGATGATATACTCAGAACATCTGTATAAATGAGCTCGATGGAGGCCCTGCCGGGTGCGGCCACTAGCAGTGGCTGTCGGCCGGCATATATCTAGGTGGCGACACCGTGTCGGTGACCGTGTGGTGACCTATATAAATTATATATAGATCTATTACTAATAGGTCTCCACTGCAGCGGCTGCTACGCAAACTTTTGCAGTTGTGATGCATGCATCTCAGGGCGCCCACGCTTCTGCATCATGCCTACACATATCACAAACGGTGGCACAGCACTGTAAATCAAACCGTCCCAAGTGGAAGGCCATTCCTGCCCGTAGACGCTGCCCAAAGTTGGGCTGCCCGTGCCACGTAGCTTTCCTTGGACATTTCCACATCGAATATAGAGATGCCCTTACTCAGTGCATACAGTGACAACTGGAGACTTGCGAATTTCTTACAGGATTTTCTGATGCTGCCTCTGCACATTTATGCACTCTTTCTGCTTCTGCTATACTGAGCGAATCAGTTTGCTTGTCTTCAAGTAAATCTCAGAGACTCTGCGAGTGCCGTTCCTATCCCGTCATTTGCTTCAAAGACCTGAAGAATATCCTCTTCATAAGTATCTGCAAAGCTGGGGATGGGATCCAACCGTCTTCACAAGTGTGGAGGTTGTGATCCCAGTGGTGGCGATGGGAACATAAAGCCTCGTGATAAATGCTCTTTCTGCGCCGCGATGGCAATTGTTCCGCAAGAACGCAGCACCGCAATGAAATTTGTTATTGAGGGAGAAGAAATCCAGATCGAGATGAGGAGGCTGCAGAGGGATGCCCCTCATTTTGGGAAAATGCCAGAAGACAGAATTGTGCTGCAGGTAATTCTCTCTGTCTTCTACTGGCCATATGTATGCAGGCACTTTCTTTTCGATGCAGTGCAGAGCGATCAAGGCAAGGCGATTATGAATTTAGGAATAAAATCGACAAGACAAGAAACATTGTGCTGTTGTGCAGTTGCTGGTGAGGGTGATCAAACTATGCCTAAGGACAATCTATGCAGGCTATTCTACCAGTAGGCATCCCATTCTTCATACTGTCGGTGCACTTGTGATCATGGGCTGTCAGGTAGTGCGGAGCCTTGTTGTTTAATTGTAATGCTCTTTGTATGAGATGAAGTGCATGCTTGAGCTTATGCATGCAGTAGATAAGTTCTTGCATCTTGCATCTTGCAGGAGCCAAGCCAGCTGCATGCATGCCTGGTTTCAAACTGCCTGCATGACCTGCTGCGTTGATCACGAACCTGTGCTTCAATGCAGCGTACATTTCAGACGATGAAGGCATGACATACCACGATCTGAGCAGCTCTGAGGGACAGGCGCACATTGCAAGCCGAGCAGCCTCAGTGACTCGCATGGTGGAGCTTCTGGCATCTGTTCCTTGTCTGTTGACGCACCTAGACTGCGAGGACTTCCATGCAGCTACCATTGCTGCTGCAGTGGCCCTGCATGCACTGAACTCCAACCGTGCCAGATGGGACGCTCTGCTGCAGACGTAGGCTCCCGCTCTATGCAATCACATGCAGTCTCTTGGCACAAGAGTCCAAGTGATTAGCGGCTTGCAAACATGCACATTGTCCCCATTTCTAAGGCCGATGGGGGGCCCCGTTGGGGGCTGTTCAGATGTATGATGGCATGAGGTGATATTGAGCATGCATGAGTAGTGCTCATTGTAACTTTGCAGGAAGGGCTTGTCGGCCAACAAGGTGGAGGAACTCCTGCGTTCCGGCCTATCGCAAGCTCTCTGTTCACTATTACAGGAAGGGGTGAACCACCAGGAGGAAACCAGGATCAGCAAGGGGCAATTGAGCAACATGTACAGGGTGAAGGAGCTGAACCCCGCAGGCCCCCGGAACTGCATGGCATGGGCTGAATGCCAGCTGGTCATGAAGAATCCCTGGCAAGCCATGCAGGTGATGTCCCTGCATGCGCTGGTGAAACATGCGCTGTGTTAAGTAGCGCTTTTTCTGTTGGCGCTATAATAACCATCTAAATATTGCAGCATGGGGATACCTGTTTGCAGACTTGACAAGCACATGGCCGGGTCCATGCAGACACATGAGAGAGTGTGAAAGTGTGAGTTTGTGCCCAGAGTTTCCCTTCTTCACCCTCAATACAACCCCGTGCACAGACTAATTTGACGTCCAGAGAATCACATGTCTGCTTAATGTTGCCTAGCTTGATGTCTGTGAAATGGTCGCCGGCAAGGTCTGGTCCTTTTTGGTGTATTTGAATGTCCTCTTGTCACCAAAAATTTAGTCATGCCTGACATGATGGCCATACTGCCAGCGCTGAAGTCAGCAGAGGTCCAGAAGGATGATCTGAAGGCATGCAGGCTGCAGTGGATGTACTGCCGCATCATGCTGCTGACTGGCAGCCGCCCAAGCCTCCCATTCACAGTGTCCACCTTCCAGGCGCATGTAAACCAGGTGAGTTGCCACCGTCATCCTGTCAACTGTGATATTCATTGCTGTTATATTCACACGTATTTCCATCCTTCCAAGGCTAGGTGCCAGCAGTACTGTGACGTTACCATGCCAAAATGTTTGCACTGTGTGATGATCACACTGTGATCAATGCCTCATGATTTAATTTCACTTGACTGATGGGTGGCCTTAAGAAACAGTACAATGTTGACTGACACTCAAGCGAACCAATGCATGTTGCGCAAGAAGGTGTTAAGGGACAACTCTACGCTTGCACTGCTTTCATTTCTTGAATTCCAAGAGGAGCCTCACTGTAACATCAAGAGTAAGGACATGTGGCAGCCGTTAGCGCAGTTTGTCTGCAGACGCACCTTGCCTCTGGCAGCAACAGCGTGTAAGAACAATAATTGGAACATGTGGGATGTCCTGCAGGGAAAGCAGTGCAAGGCAAGGCTGGACAGCTGGGGTGAATTCCCATGCGCACACACAGGCGGCTGGACACCTGTGCCGAGCATCTCTCTGGCTCTGCCAGACACATACTGGGATTGCCTGGGCATATCTGCGCACTTCAAGGCAGCCATCAAGCGCGACCCTGCCTTTGCAGCCACAGAGCTGCCCGCCTTCACTGAGGTGGCTCTCAAGGAAGCGCGCATGCATGTCAGGTGATCCCCTACCCTGACAATTCGGTCTGTATCCCTCCTGAACCAGGATCCATATACTTCAATGGGGTGAACATTGGGTGCTAAGGCAGATGTCACCTTCCCAGAGCCTCAATAGTACTTGACAGAACGGAAGCTGGGCTCTCTACAGCCATGCATCATGCATGTCAGTCACTCGTCTTGATCTAGAATCAGGAGCAGGGTTGGTTGGAAGGCTTTGTTGTGCAGCTTCAATCCCAGATTGACTTCACATGCTAAGAGTTTTGGCGACTGCATTGGACACCTATGGGCACATCTATCACTGTGCTGATGTCACAGCAACATGCATATCATGTGTGTGATGCATGTTTGTGATGTCCTTCAGGTGCCACTACTGCCAGGAGCTGAACGGCGAGCTGATGTTCTGTTCAAGGTGCCATGTGGCCAAGTACTGCTCCAAGGACTGCCAGAAGAAGCACTGGATCAGCGTGCACAAGCAGCTGTGCATTGCAGCAGCATCTTGATTCATGATGATCACAGTTCTAGAGGGGTGCATGGGGTGATAGGGTGGACTCGCTGGTGGTGAGGGCTATTCTGTACACATGTGTCCACGCCGCATGAGATGCGTGCCATGCGGCATCATGATGAGATTCATCTTTGTTCCATGATCATAGGACGATAGGCACTGGAATCGCTGGCGGTGCATGCAGGGCATTCTGTGCATTGCAATCAGCCAGGGCTGAGGCATGCTGGCAAGTACTTAGCTTCAAGGACTGCGTACCATCATGGCATCATGCCCATTTATGATAAATTTATGCTGGAGCACTTCCGGTGTAGCTTGCTCTGTTATGTAGATCAATTCCAACCGCAATGGTGAGGAGCTGTTGGTCATGCTGACAGCTAATGTCTCGCTAAAAACATAGGTCAAGCTCTTTTCAGCCCTCCTCAAATTTCAGTATGAGCATGCATGCTTTTTATCAATCTTCCACCCAAACGCACCTGTGTGTTGCCTGCGTGTGTTGGCACGTGCATCCGACTAATTCCTGGGACCGAAGAGAAGCTCCCAGAATGAGGACCTCGACACCTCGCCCATGCTGTAATGCTCTTTTCAACTTATTCAGACATGTGAAGCCAAGAACGTCCGTGCATCGTCGTGCCTTGACCTCAATGGCCTCGAGCAAATCGGAGCAGCTGAAGACACTGTACCAGAGCTATGCTCATGAGTTTCCAGAGGTACTGAGTCCAGCACATCACAAAATTACGCAAGGTAAATGGAGGCGATTTTGAATACTTGATCATCGTGTGTTGCGATGCACAGGTGAAAAGCATTAGGGCTTCTGAACTACATGCTGAGCTGGAAGAAGACAAGGACAGCAGCAAAATAATCCTGATTGATGTCAGAACTGCAGAGGAACAGAAGGTGAGTCCCCAGTGTGAGCGTGAGGAAGGAAAGCATATGCTTACGATGGACTTTGCTGATCAGTGACTGTTGATGTCCTCGTCCAAGCGCAGGTGTCCAGGCTTCCAGGCAATGTGCTGACCAAGGAAGAATTCGAGATTTGTAAACAGAGATACTTGAATTCACCTCTTGTCACCTACTGGTACGAGACGACTGCTCAGGCACCGATGCATGATGCTGGGGTTTTCTTGTACTGGGATAAACGACCATCTAAGTCAGCGTCCTCACTGGACGAGAGGCTCTGAGTCACAAATAAGATCATCCTGAGCTCTCCCATTTGACTGCAGCACTGCAGGTGTGCGGAGTGGCAGGTATGCCAAGGTTTTACAGGAGGAGGGATTCAAAAATGTCCGCAACTTTGAGGGCTCCATTCTGGCATGGGTAGGTTTGGACTCTCATCATTTCTTGTTCACAAATCTTTCTTCTTTTGGGAGATATGCAGCATTGTGTTCGTGCTGCCATAAGGTGAATCACTGATATGCATTGTGCTGCAGACCCAAGCTGGCTATCCACTGGTGACACCTGATCAGGAAGCAACCAAGCAAGTGCATGTGTGCGCGGAGCAATGGGCGCTGCAAGGAGATGACTACAAGCCTGTTTGGTTCTCAGGTAAGCAGTCCCAATTTTGCCCTATGCCAGCTGTGTTGAAGATTATCTCGACTTTCACATTTTTCCCTCCCTTTCTTATTTCTGATGTACACAACGTTCACACTCATGTTGAGATGATCAGTCAATGTCTGAAGCCGCTTTGAGGCGGCAATAATTGTATCTTGCATGCCATATTCATCGCACCCCCGGCAACCCTGCCTTGACTATCACATGACTGGTGCAACAGGTTTGAAGGGTGCTCTGTTGGCAGTTGGGGGTTGGGGGTCCAACATCTGGAAGAAGGCCTTTGGAAAGAAATGAACGAGATGTGGCAGAGCACAGTTTTCACAGAGGAGAAACAAATTGCATAATTAGATCGAGTATTGAAAGTCAGTAGAGGGCGTAGAAGTAACCCCAATCCACTTGTACTCTTTTTGAGTTCTCTGTGAGTTTCATGTGCACAGGCTGAGCGGCCCCCATGAGACTGCTGCCAGAGGGGAATCTGCCCAGGGGGGTCTATATCTATGGTTAGACATAGGTCTGCAGCGCTCATCATAGCCATAGATCCCCTTGATCTGCCAAGACCCAAGGGTCAAGGCCTAGGCATGTGGCTGCTCAGTCTCAGTTCTGGCACCGAGGCAATAGATCGCAGCTGGAACTCTTGGAGCGCTGCAGTATGACCACTCAACGGTGGGATTGTTTGACCTTACAGATAGAGGAATGCAGACATCAAGGCAGGTGCAGAGTGAGCGCCAGAAGATAGGAGAAAGGGGTGTATTTTTATCTTACAAAGTCCCCTTTCTATAAGGCAAGGATGTACTATACCTTCTTGGATCCAATGCAAGGCGTGCGGTGCAGATCTGGGTCTTCTGTTAACTGACGGCCCGTCGAGCAATCACTGCTGCGATTGTGTTCGCACAGTACTGGACGGTCATGACAGTACAAGACAAGATGAATTCCAAATGACTCACTGTGATGTTTGTAGACTATCAGACGACAGCTGAATGTGGAAGTGGTGTGGATGAACAAAGGGTTGCAGCTGAAAAGCAGTCATACCTGACATGACTTGTATGTACAATGGAGTGGTGACAGCTTCATTCACCTTAATAGTGTTCAATGTACAAAATTACATACTATGTAGGACTGGTACATTCACTGGTTCTCATAGGAGCAAAGAATGCCAAGTGTAACATCAACGTTATTCGAGACAAAGTGCGCCCCCTTGCCAATGGCAACTTGCCATGCTGTTGACAAAATTGCTGATGAAACACGGCCGCAATCCTTCTAAATCAAGCAGAAGCAGAGGCAACCACACACATAAATCTTGAGTCATGGTTAATTTTGGCTACACACGCCGACTGCTTCACTGAAGCATGAAAAGCAGGTCTAACTGGCAGGATGGACAGCACAGAGAAGTGAAGAAGTGTTTGGATGTTGCCCTGCAGCATTGAATCACACAGCTGAGCGATAACTGGAAGAAATTCCAGAGAAGTACCCATCGCAAAACACAATTAAAGACGGCTGAGTGGCTAATGCAGCCTTCAGCAGATGTTAATCCCCCACTAGAACACCCAGCTCTCCAAATTTCTCATGTTTCATTGGCTGGGCCAACTTCTTTGTGACATTTGTTGATTTTGCCAAGGGGAGCAGAAAATTACAGTCGTTCTCCCTCCTCTCTTACTCCCTTATGCCTGCAAGGCTTGCAGTGTGCAGCGTGGCATTCCTTCATCAAAGGTCCTTCAAAGACCTTCAATGAGCCTGAGGTGGCTCCCAAAAGGCCTCTAAAATGTAATAAAAATAGTCAAACACTGGAGCTTTGATGTGAATTGCTCAGTCAAGGCTTTGTGACTGGTGCATTCTCAGCTGTCGCTGCACTGCTCTTCCCGTGGGATGATCCACGGAAGCTCTTTTCCAGCAAGTCCTTGAACTTGGAGCCCGTCAGCACCTGCGCGCATGCGAAGCAACTTGATCAGCACATGCGCACATTCTGCACAGCTCCAGGATTTTGCCACACAGGCATGCCCACATTTGATGCCAAATTTCGCTGTCACATTGCATGTGATGTGCACAATCGAAACTGATATCAGAACTTGTCTTCGACCTCAAACACACTTGCAGGCCAGAAAAACATCATACGCTTGACTGTAAAGCCACTCCTCCAGCCTTTGGAAAGCGTACAGACAGCTGTCAGCGGTACAATGGTGGCCCACAGGGAGTGCATGCATGCTAAGAGCTCACCTTGAGGAAGAGGCCGCGGGCTTCCCACAGAGGCAGGAAGATGCCAATCAGACTCGCCACAATGATGAAGATGAACGCCAGCACAACATAGAACCTAAAGTATCCGATGCTCCAGGTTCCCCCGGCCGGCGCCATCAGGCAAGGCCACAGAATGAAGACTGCGAGGTAGCCGGCGATGGTTGCGATCCAGATGTGTCGCCGGTAGCGGCCGATGGTTTCTCGGTCCTCTTCCACTTCGATGACTGATGGGTCGATCGCGCCGGGGCGAGTCACCTGCGCCGCATGCATGCAAACGCCTGGCTTTTCTATTTTTGAACATTCGATTCAAATCTGATGGTAGTGCACAGGGGCGCGACACCCTTCAACGGGCAGTTCACTTTCTCTTCGCTGCATTGAGGACAATACTGAAAAATGTACACCAGTCAGCTCAATGATTCATGCCCCGGTTGTTGTTGAGAAATAAAAAATCCTCAGAACTGGCATGGGTACCAAATGTTGAGTGTCTGCAAGGGTGCCCCACCCCTTCAGGCAGGCTCTTTGGCACATGCAAAGACCAGGCCAGTTGGTCTATTGCAACATACCACCATGCAACATGATATGCAACATAATACTGCTGAGGGATTGTCAGAAGGAACCACAGAGTCAATGACTATCAGCGGGCCAAAAGTTGAACCGCACCGTGTCCTCTGTCTTGGTGATCTTCTTGTTGAGCTCCTCCCAGTTGAAGGGGGTCTTGTCCGGGAACGCCAGGCTCCCCACAACAGTAATCAACAGAGACAGTCCAAGGGACACCACGTTGCCGGTGAGCAGAGGCATGTTCAAGCCTGTAGTGTCCACTGTAATTTCCCCAAAGCCGATCTTTGCATATGCCAGCCACGATGCTATGCCGCACGCGCTGCCCACCACAGCACCTGCACAAGTAAGATGAATATTTGAAATTATGGCAGAGAATGCATATTCTAAAGGGGCTTAAGTGAGGGTGAATTTGTGTCTCATCAGCAGCACAAAGGACCATTCATGTCATGTTGCATCCTGCTATGTGAAGCCTTCTCTGAGGGCTGACTCCCATGTGACAGAATGCCTCTTGACAGGCAGGTTTGGATTTCCAAGTCAAGGCAGCCATCCAGCAAGGAAAAGTTGAATGCAGATTTGTCAGTGACGGAAAACAGGAGCAGCACGAAAGAGGCCTCTTCCCTCAGTGCATGAGGAGGGTGAGTATGATTAGGTGCAGCACAAATTGGTGATTATTACTCATCAATTAGTCATTGGGGGTGACTCACCGGTGGTGGCGGCCGGGCCGGTGCAGCCGCGCCACACCAGCACAAACAGGAGCGGGGGAACCGCTCCACCGCTGAAAACTCCAATGCTGTTGATCAGCAGCACTATGTTGATGTTGGCAACCTGCAGGAGCGGATTTGAATTCTGAATCACGAACAAAGAAGTGGTTTTCACTGTCAATCAAATCTGTTTACCTGCCAAAAGCGGCGTGGTGCATGTGCAGGCAAACTTCAGGCAACAAACCCCCATGGATCCAGCCCTCGTACATCACTCTTGTCAAGCTACACAGATTATATCGTGCAATATTTAGGCCGCTTCTAAAGGCAGCACAAGACTTGAATAGGAACTTTCTGGGGTAAACCAGTGAAAGCAGAGGAACATTCACCTGAACGACTGTGAGGGCTATGCCCATGATGATGGACCACACCACAACGCCCAACCGTGACACCAGGATCAGCCTCGGGCCCAGCGCCTGTGTAGGACATAACAGCTCCTCTTGATATTTCAGACCAAGTCGACAAGCAGGCGCATCTGTATTGGTTTGAACACGGATGACACAGGCCAAACTCGTGCGTGCACAATAATGTCCCAGACAGAGACACCCCCAGGGAATTCATACAGAACCACCTGACTTCCCCAACACTGCATAGATGCTACAGAGATGCACGTCGCTTGCTGGCAAACAACCTAGAAAGTGTGGGCTCTTTTCCTGCGCCCCAAAATTCCTCCGCTGCTCACAAGCATGCCTTCCACGCTGCGTGTCTGTCTCCCCTGAGCATTTCTCTTCCACCATTGCCCACAAGTAGAATATTGTCTTTCATGACTCAAACTAAACGGGCGTCCCCATGAACCGAGCCAGGACTCTCATTAGGCACCCCTGCTTTGCATGTCCTTCTAACAGATTGAGGTCATCTAAGGTCCTGGGGTCCAGAGAAATAGAATATTTAGGGGACTCCAAGCGAACTTAAACTTCAAGTTATTTCAGAGGAGGTCCTGCGTTATACGAGTGAAGGGAGATAAAGGGTCAGAGAGCCTTGCCTTGGGGTTGATGTACTTGCGGTACACATCGAAAGTGAACAGAGAGCTGATGGCGACCATCTCTGAAGCGCCACTGGAAGTCACAGCCATGAAGCAGATGATGACTACTAGCACCGCGCCTGCCGGCCCGATCAGCACATAGGCCGAGGCCGGCATGACAAGGCCTGACAGCGCCTCTCCCACGCTCAGCTGCATACATCAGCAAAATGTCATTGGCATTGTTACGCCTTTCATGTCGTGAAGACCACAGTATTTAGCTCTGAATTTGAATTGCATGCCTCAAACAAGAGACAGCTCTGCATTATTGATCGAGTTGCTGTGCTAGTGGACTCCACTGCTTCATGTATTGGAGCATGCATGTCTGGTTGCTTGCTAAGGTCTCGGCACACCGCATTGCTGCTGAGAACAGCAGCTTCTTGACATTCTCAGAGTCATGCTTTGTGCCTGTGATGCTTGAGGTCAGGCCAGCATATGCTGCCTTATCATCATGTCAGCAGCAATGAAAATCCAAGTTTAAAGCACTTTGCAAAAATCAACGATGCAAGTTGAGGGCGTACCGGCAGGTTGAGAGCCAGAGCTCCCAGTCCGAGGCAGATTGGCAGTGAGAAGACAATGGCCAGAAACAGAAACGATGCCAGGAAGTAGCCCTGCACCCCAGGCACACATCTACGTCTCAAATCAGCTTCAGATCAGCGCATGTTTTCTGATTTCTGGCAGCTGCAGCGCTCCTTTTGGGAGCAGGCAGTCTCTGACTCAGCCAACATGCTCTAGAATTTCTCTCGACTGATCTGCATATAGTCCAATAAGGCATGCATGGTGCAAAAGAGTGGTGCTTGTACATGAGAGAGATGGAGGCAAGGTTTGGTACCCAGTCATACCTTGGCAGCTGCAGTCGGCTTTGCAGCGATGGCGCTCTGCCAGTAAGACTGGTCCACCTGTCAAAACAGAGAATTTTCCATGGTCAGGACCTCTCTTTCTAGCATCAGCAGTACTCACACATGTACATGCTCTGTACATCCATGGTGCACAACTCATGCTCATGGCATCAACATGGACACATCGCAGTGAAAGAGATATGCAGACATTAAGGAGGAGCGAGCGGCAGAAGAGAAGAAAGAGGGCTGCTTTGCCTTCAGACTTGAAGGCTGCCAGAAAATGAACAAGCGAGAGCACTTGACAGCAGCAAGATCAGCAGGCAGATGCGCACCAGCATTTGAGAGAGGCCGCTGAGGAAGAAGATGAACATGAACTGGATGCCGGAGTCAGAGGTAATGGTGAGGTAGCTGCCATCCTTCTGGTCGGCCACTGGGAAGTATGAAGCCATCTGCACGAGCCTGTCATGCACCTGCAAGCCACAAACCATTCCTGCTCAGCATGCATGCAACACAGGATCAAAAGCAAATGCATGCATGCCATTTGTGAACGCCTGCCATGCACATGCAGGCCACAAATAGCCCTGCCCATCATCTCTGACATGCATGCAGTTGTTCAGCCCACAAAGGAAGTAAATACGCTGGAAACAATGCAACTATGCAGTGCAGCTTGCATGCCTAAAATATGAATACTGGGCTATTTCGTAATGCCTGCCATGCACCTGCATTCATGGACACCCCTGCTGAGTGGCTGAAAACATGCATGCAATTCAGCCTCCAATTGCACCCAGGAAACAATGCAGTGGAGCATGCATGCCAAAAATAACAATACCGTGTTCTTGGGGAATTTCATGATGCATGCAGGTGCTTTGTTTACTTTAATGATCACCCTTGCTCACTGCCTACATAATGCCTGCAGATGCTTTGTTCGTTTTAACAGGTCACCCATGCGCATTGCAAGACTTCAAAAAAGGACAAACAAGTCACAGAAAGTTGACGCATGTCACAACTATGCATGCTATGCATTGGGCCAGAGGAGCTGCTACTCACGTCGTCGATGCCTCCAAAGAAGTTGTTTGGCACGTAGACTTGGAACATGAAGAACACGCAGACCACAAAGATGATGACCGTGTGCATGTAGGACGTTGTGAAGGTGGCTTTCAGGCCCCCCACTGCCGCGTAGACCATCGTTGTGATCGGAATTATGAACGCCATCGCTGCACCGTTGCAACACACACATTATTGAGACTCTATTCCTAATCAAGAAGTACAGGACCTCAACACAGCGGAAATTGCTGCAACACTGCAACAAACACGTATTCCAAGACTGTCACTGCTGTAACAAAACCTCAAGACTTTCTGCTGCAATCATAAGAAAAGACTCTGAGGCAGTGTTGTGAGAAAGAAGGGCATATCTTCACTGCATGGCTTCAGATAAAACATGGCTCTGAGGACTGCAGAGCGATGGCTGCCTTATAGCATCGTGGGACTGGCATGCTTCACTTCGACTGCAGAAAGGCCATGAACATGGCAACCACATGCCCAAACTAGACTGGTCCGCACGGAGGCAATTATAACATTCTACTTGACATCTATTGCGGTTGTTTGAGCACCCCAGCCCCTGTTTTTGCAGCTCGATGTGCATCTGGGCCGGCCAGAACAATGATGCCCCAAATTTTTCAGGTGCTCCTCTAGGTTGGGCGGACTAACAAGGAAAAGGAATAGGTGACTCACCATAAGAGTTGACTCCTGTGAGAGCGTTCACCACGGCGACGCAGCCTTGCAGCATGGAGGTTGACACCAGCAGATTGGTGACCACCGCAAACACAAAGAACACCTGCATGCCCACCAGCACGCCTTTTGCATTTCTGGGCATAATAAAGATTGTCTTTGCAGTCCTTGTCTGCTGCATATTCGCGTGGACAAGTTGTGCTCTTCTGCACGCCTTTGCATGCAACCATGGCAACACCATAGCATCTTCAATCTGATGCGAGAATGGCCGCCAGCTAAAGAAACATTCCCTTAGAGCAACTAGCTGTAGGCTGAGCAAATGTCATGAATGGCAGAGCATGGTCAAGCTGTGTTCTTTGTCCTGCCCTAGTAAGCAAGCAAATATTCATGTGTTCTTACTAAAAGCCAACAATCCATACATCAAAGAGCGGAGGCAGCTCACCACATGCGACGCCTTGCCCCACTTGACCTCCACTATTTCCAGCATGGTGTGCGCGTGCGGCGCTCTGTACTTGAGCTCAAGAGCCACCACAGCAAACAGCCACACGCACATCGCCCCAGACACAATCCTGCACATCCATTAGACGATTTTCAACTTTTAGTATCACATGCTGTTCCTGCCAAGAGGCAAGGTGCGTCTGCAGACAAGCTGCAGGTAAGGGCCGCCAAAATGTAATCCCTTGATGGATTCGCCAGATCCAACTTAGATCAAGACCCATTCAACCCCTGGGATGGGGCTCAGTACTCATACGTCCTATTGACCCCCGGCAAATACCCTGATTAGGAAGCCGAGTTAGTGCACTTTGTCAAAGAGATTCCCTTGAAGAAATTCTATAAAGCTTACTCTAAATTTGAATATAAGTTTAAACTGTCAGGCTGTGCACAATTGAAAATTTATAAGGCTGCAGCATGCGTGCATCCAGGCAAGCGCAAAACCTCTGGCATAGTGCTGCTTGGCTCTGGACATTCCGCCTTTCTGCTTTGTCTGAACTGCTGCAACACGGCACATTTGCCATGAAGATGAAGCAATTGGGTGTATGCTTCCGCATGCATGCGCCACGCATGCAAGATGCTTGTTGCTGGTGCACGTATGCAATATGCTTATTGCTGGTGTAGAAATCTGCAGACAGGGCAGGCAGGACCCACCAGTAGGAGCCTGTGGCGCCATAGAAAAAACCGTAGGTGACACTCTGCAGGAGGATGGAGGCCCAAGTCCAGTGGCTGACGATGTCCACAGCCAGCAGCCCGGTCCCTATGCTCCTGCCTGCTGTATTGAACTGGGAACGAAGCACAGATGTGGTGATGGTTGGCCTATTCGCTGCATTAGATCTTACAAAGAACGAAATCCAACGCAAAGCCCAGCATCGGCTTGATCAAGTCTGGGCAATGCCCGGCAAGGTCAAGGCGTGATCAAGGGGCTGAGGATCATGCCGCAGGATTGGGCACTCACATGCATGATATTTTAAAATTGCAGTTGAAGGCGCACTTGTTCAGAATTGTAGACCGCTCCAGAGTATGTGACATCCACCCAGACCAGCAGGATTGCAAGAAGTGCAAACAACGCCCCGAAGCACAGGACAATGGCCCAGCCGGCAGCCTGAAGCCATTTGTATTTTTATCAATACACTCTCACTGTTCACGCCACAAGCAGACACTGAGCACGCATGGTCCTAGGGTTTCAGGTCTAATTGCCTTGATCTTCTGTCAGGAACAACCAATTCTGGTATATCGGTCATCATCGTTCATTTTCGTTATTCCAGGCGTCATTAAGATACTAGACTCCTAGAAAAGAAATTCCGCCGGACCACTGTTGCATAACCCCATATGACGTCAACCCCCATTCAAAGATGCCAGAAGCCCCTACCTGCGGCAAGAGGAAGTCGCCTGTGAAGAATGCGGTGGCTCCATCATACTGATGTAGACCAAAAATATTGACCTCGGAAGCGTTCAAGCTCCCAGGTGCAGGAGGAGCTGACATGCCGCGGTTTCAAAACCAGCAGAGCTGGACACGGAAGCACGATCCTATGCTCAGCTGAGCTGAAGAAGTTCCGTAAAATTCAACTTGGTTGAAATCTTTGCAGATCGGTGCTTTATGAATTCCATTTTTCTTTCCAAATATCACGCAGAATTTTCGGCCACCTGAACGGCCGTATACGTTCAAGGGAAAGGTTAGTTGTCATATTAATTGAGATCAGAACATTCATGCCAATACTTATTATTTAATACTCGGAAGCTATGACTCTCAGAAATACTGGAAGAGACACCCTCTGACAGGCTTCCGAAGGCGTTGATCTAGGCCCCATGGGGTTTGCATACGTAATCAGCCTGGTTCTTGCTGTGGCCTGTGCTGTGATCGTTGGCCTCGTCTATAATGTCCCGGAGTTTTCAGACTTCCGAGGTGCATTGTACCTAGGAGGGAAAGAGCAGGCTGACTTCAAGCCACTGGGCCATGGCCTCTACAAGATCGAGATCTTCTGGCACATGACACCCTTCCACAACGAGGTGAGCCTTTGTTCGCTGCTTTGAGATTAATTGCATGCGTTTTGCGCTGCGCCATCGTAAAGGATATAATCAGAGCTCTGAGAAGCACCACAGAGAACTGAATATCGCATGTCTAATGGCAGAACCTGGACTTGTATCTGATCAACGAGGACAAATCCTGGTATCTATCGGACGCTGGCGGATTTGATTCCTGGCTGGATCCGCACGCCAGCAGGATCGTGAAGGCAGTCCAAGCAGTCATTCCGCCTGGGCAGAAACTCACCTATGTCATTTGTGAGCCCCCCTTGGCATGCTAATGTGCATCTTGGCAAAGTCACCTTTTCCACAGTCAGACCTTGGCAGTAAAGCTCTCTATAAGTGCTGTGCACTGAGTCCCTTGGCATGGAGACCCCATCTGTTGAAATGCATGCAAGAAGCCTGCCATGAATAGAATGCATGCAAGGAAGGCTGACCCTGTCCAAATGCTCTGCCTTCAGGTGTGCAAATCTCCTTCTCTAAATAGCTCTGCCAAGCAGCTGAGATCTGATCGGATTGCAAATGCAGTGACACATGGGCACCTGGATCATGTGGGCGCGATAGAGCCACTCATCAAGGCATACCCAGACCTCAAAGTGATTTTCCACGAGACAGAGGCCCCCTTCCTCCTGGGCACTGCCCAGCCGAGCTGCTATAACTACAAGCCAAACGGCCTCAGCGCAGGCTTTAAGCTGCTCATGCTGCTGAAGCTGCTGCCGCCTTATGTGCAGTACAAGGTGCGATCTTGGCTCAAGATTTAACTCAGTTGCAACGCATTTGTGAACTAAGATGCCGGGGTGGTGGCGTGTTTGTTTGTCACAACACATGTGGAACTTCATGTGATTGGTATGATTCCCGTTTTGCAGAGGAAGCCAGGCTGCAGCCATCCTGGGCTGACCTGGCATGTGGATTCAACTGTGTTCACAAGTGTTTGATTGACACCGTATCTCTCTGTCTGTCCTTTCTTTGTTTGCGGCACCTTCGCATTGCGCATGAGGTTCAATATGCCCTGAGGGCATGTCTGCTTGGCTCTGCTAGGATCAGCAAGAACCCTCAATCGAACGGAGAAAGAGCCCATCATGACCGTGATCACGGCAGGTCACCCCTGACAAAGTTTGTGGATGCAGATGCCAGCAAACAGGAGTCTCATTCTGGAGGGGCCGGAGGGGGACTTGTCAAAATACGGCGTGCATGATCTCAGCTTCACACATGCGCCAGGGCACTGCAGAGGCCACGTGGTGTATCACCACAAGCCCTCAAACTACATGCTGGCTGGAGACTTCACAGATGTTCTGCAGAAGGAGGATGGCGGCTATGCTCTCAAGACAATGTGTGCCACAACTTGCAACATCACCGAGGCGAAGGAGACTGTGTGCAGGTGAGTTTGGTCATTGTTGAGGCTGCCTTGAGGTTGCAGAGTTTGACATTACTTTCAGTCGGTGCTTGTTGGATCCTAATTGGCCCAGAACGGGGCAACAGCTGCCAGATTTGGCCCAAATTTGGGGTGAAAATACCTCGATCAAGAGGTAATTTCTGTCAGCCAAGACCCCAAGAAGATGGCCTAAGCAGACTGCAGACGATGCTAAGCTTTTCTTTCACTTGACCATCCTGCAGCTTGCCATTTGAAGTAGGAAAGCATTGCTTGTCTTCTGACAAAGCCTCAGAGTTTGCAAGTTCCCCTGCAGTGGTTTGCCCTGCAAGTTGTGGGCACAGTAAAGCAATTTAAAGGGTGACTGTGTGCAAGCAGGGTGGTCCATGGCATGGATTACAAGCTGCTGCTGCCCTACCACGACGCCAGGAAGTCTGGCTGGACAAAGGAGGAGCTCATACCACTGGCAAAGGAGTACGCCGGTTGTTCATGACCACCTGACCAGAGATTTCAAAGCGCCTTGTTAGTTCGGCCTGGCTTTCATACATGCGTTCTTACGACGGAAAGAGGAATGCAGACAGCTTTTCCAATGCAAAACAGTGAGGCTCACATAGTGAGGTGTCCCCGCCATGTGCCTGCTGATGTCAGCAAACTGATGACAGCAGCTTGCAGGCTAAACCATTCTAACGCGTGCCACAGTGTGCGCTTGCAGCTTGTGCTGTTTATTTTGCGGAGGGGTCAAGTGATAGTGCCTCTTTACTGTTGGGCACATCCACGGGTTAACAGCACTGCAAATGGCTGGCTTGCACAAATGGATGCCCTCAAATGAGTCCCAGTTATTAACAAACCTTTTCTGTACAGCCTGATGATTCATATTTGATCTCGATTCTGACACTCATTATCATTGACAATGACTCCTCGCTGTGTTTGTTAATGAAGTGCAGCTCACAGCTGTTTGACATTCTTTACAAAATAGAGTGTAATCAAAATCTTATTTGAGTACCAATACTCTAGAGATGTCTAGCCAACAGAAGATGCACCAGCCAAGCACACGCATGCATGACTCGCCGCAAATGACAGGGCTCCCAATCAAATGCACAAGCCAAGAAGCCGACACCAACCCACATACCCAGCTGAAAGCAGCCTAAGCCTTCAGCGAGGGCCTGCCCAAAATAAATTTCAAAGGAATTAGATAAAGCTTTTAGATAAAAGCTCTTGAGAGGAATGCAGACATCAAGGCAGAGCGAGCACCAACAAGATAGGATTCGGCAGCAGCGAATCACGCGCGCAGCTTGCGGATGGCGGCGGCGACCTTTGATCTCTGGTCCTCGCCTGCTCCGCTGTCTCTCTCCTCTTCTGGGCCGGGGCTGGGTACGAGCGAATCGAGGCACCAACGCCAGCCGCACCTGCCCGGCTTGCCGCCTGCAGCAACCCCAGCATAGACCGATAACCGGACAAACTCACTCGTATGCATTGGATTTGGAAAAAGATAGCGTCCTTTCAGAGAGACTCAGATTGTGATTGCATAGGAGCAAGGGCCGATATTTCATGAGACTTCCTTTGTCGTGACTCTTTGCGTATAGAATGCAGCTGTCTCGTTGGACTGACTTGACTTGCATAGCAGGACATCGTTGCAGCGTTACTCAGCAGTGCAAGCAAAAGCATGTGATGCCAGTGACTGCTGTCCTGTTAAGCGCGACACCAGGAAGGTCTCCGTGGAGTGATCTGAACTGGACATGAACAGCGTCACACGCTTCCGCCTGAGCTTGAGCGCATAATGATGCGATGCAAAGGAAAGAATATAGACCTTAAACACACCACGCGGCCATCTTGTGCAGCTGCTCTCAACAACCCAAAGGCAATGCACAAATACTTGCATGCACTCGATTGCTTCAAATGACCAGGGATGCCCTTGCACCTGGGGAAGAGCCGGTGTCAGTGCCGGTGTTGACCCAGGGGCAGAAGGTGCGATGGAACAGCAGAGGGTCAAACGCCTGCACCGACTTCGCTCCCCTGGGCGAGAAAGGGTCCGCGATCGGCGGCGACGGCTGCTGCGGCTGCGGCGTCGGAACCTGAACATGGCCATCAGACATGCTTGCTTGTGAGAACATGCAACATATCGTCTAGTGAATAGGCTTGAAATCAGTATAAAGGCCATCACAGAGCCATGGTGACCAGAGATACGGTAACACCCTCATGCATACAGCAGGGCGCTTGTGCAAGAAAGAACACTCCTCCAATTTCACGCATGTGATACAAGGATTGCATAATGATGAGCTCACCTCGGCAGGGAACGCCATTGGCAGCGGCGCAGCCGCCCCCGCCGCAGCCGGCAGCACCGGGAATGAGAATGAGTTATCCCCCTTACCACTCCCCTGCTGCTGCTGCTGCTGTGAAGACTGCCCCTGCTGCTGTAAAGGCTGGTGCGACTGCTGAGAAGAATTTCTGGCTCTCTTGCTGGGCGGAGGCTGCACGTTTGTTGTGTCTGCGTCGCCTTCTGAGCGCTCAAAAGGGCGCTTAGTTATCGGAGGCGCGCCGTTTGCGGATGCGGCTGATGCCTTTGCTTGCAACGCGGGGAGGCCAAACACTGGAGACGGGGTGTCTGCAGCGTTGGAACAAGCTCTTCAGCGCTAACTGTCAGTACTGGCAATATTGCATTGTCCCTCACTATCAACGCTCAACCAGGCACGATCAAATTACACCATGTATCAAGCATGCATGCAACATTGCCATGGTATCGAGACCACATGACGCATCTCACTCATCTTGACATCCTCAAGGGGTCTGCAACCAAGATTGCCTGGATTGTTTGTTGTCATTCTTGTCTGCAGCATTATTTAAAAACTAAGCCTTACCACTCTGTGACCCAAAGGGCCCTCCATCGCCGTCGCTGGTCCCTGTTGGCTGGGCTGCAAAAGTGGACAGCCCAAAGACAGGCGACTGGGCAGCAGCCGACTGCCCAAACGGGCCTGGGGTGGATAAGCCCCCGATGCTGAGTGATGGACGACTTATGGATGCTTTAGGAGGAGTCGACGAGGAAGGGAGCGGCGGCTGCAGTGCAGGGGTGGATGAACTGCTAATAGGGGTGGGCGCGCCGAAGGAGAGGGGCGCGGGCGAGGGTTGGCCGAAGGGTTTTCTACCCCCGGGGACTTGCGGCGCGGGGCTGGGGGTCGGCACGCCGAACGCAAGGGGCGTCATGGAAGCTGAGCCGAAGGGGCCTGGGCTGCTGCTGCTGCTGGGTGGCGCCTGATCTGGCGACAGGCTGCCCCCGGCGATTGTCTTTGACAGGTCCACGCTGCGCGCTGCGACTGGCGGGGACCGGTCTCTCCCGCTCAGGCCTGCATACAAAATTCTTCGCTAAGCACCAGCCATTGGTGGCTGTCTGCTAGAAATCGTAGCTTCGCACCCTGGCCTAGGAGAACTTCAAATTCCACAAAATCTAAAAAGAAGAGAGATGCTAATCATGACCTGTACCTTTTCTAGACACTATAGGAGATGGCGAGAATCACAAATGAACATGGTATTGGTGATCTTGAAGTGAGCAAATTCTCAATGTACATGTCGTGTCCATCGGAATGCAGAATTCAGACCAAATCCACGACATCGGTCCAACCATGCATTCATCAATCCAGACGAGTGATCCTCAGCGAAGGCAGAGCTGTGTACCTGCAGTGATCAGCCGGCTGCCCGACCGGGCAGCGGGCACCATCCTGGGCACAAAGTCCCACAGCCCGGCACGCGCGCCGCACATCTCACAGCACAGAGCAGCGCCTGTCGCATCCAAAACGGCGTCCCCTCTGTGGTTGTCCCGGCCGATTGACCCTGGCGCGGAGGGCGAGCCAGCTGACCTGGCGGATGAGTCAGCGTGGATCTGGAGGACCTCCCAGCCGCACAGCGCCAGGAGCCTCTGGCGCCGCGTGAACTCCGGCGTCCCTTGACCTGAGGGATAATCATGCAAGGAAAATTCTTGGATTTGCACGGCAGTCATATGCGTAGTACAAAGGCCAACATCAACATTGATGACCATGAAGGAATGTTATGAGTGTGATCTACATTACATTACAGGAGGGCTCGGCAAGGAGGGCTCAGCAATGATGGTGTATGAGAGTGATACTCAGGGAAATCGCTTTGGTTCAACGCGTTCATGTGAAGCAGCAAGCCATAGCACGCGTCGTTATTGTGCAATGCGAATGCCAACAGTGGCGCACATGCAATGCCGGATGACGGCTGCTGGCTGCCCACAGCTCCGCTGCTCATGCTGGGCTCCTCTGGCTGTCTGGCTATCTCAAACCCCTGGAAGCTGCCATTTGTGTGCACCCCGTTCCCCGCGGCCGGTGAGCACGGCGAGTCTGGTACATCTATCTGCAGCCTGGGGCCTGCCCTCTGAGGTCCTTGCACTAGCAGCTGCTGTAGCCGCGACCTGCAAACAATGAAAAAGATATTCTGTCGCTAAATCACTGCTCGGAGCATTGTGCGAGAGCACGACGCTGAGCAGCTGTGTGCTCCTTTTAGCTGTGGACTTTGACCTGCACCACATGCATGAGGATGCAGCAGAGTAGCTAGCACGAGGTTGGTCTGCTCCTCTAAAAGCCGAGGGTGCTGCCATCAACCAACATCGAGAAGGATAAGGTAAAGCCAGATGGGAGGAAGTCACACACAGATGAGAGACAGAAGCACTTCAATGTGCTCAGGGATAGCCCATGTCATCCACCCAGTGACTTTCTGCCTCCTCAGCCGGCTCTTAGTGTTTCCTTGATGTTCATCACGAGCAGCACCACAATCAGATTTTCATCAAAAGACCCCTATTCTATGCTCTGGTTGCTCACCTCTTTCTGTTCTGCTCAAGAGTCCTGCCAGCATATGGCTAGGGGCCTTCAGAAATTGAGGCCCATCCAGATGAGGCTGCACATGTCAACTGGCTGGAAAACATGAGCAAAGCGAGACATTCAGGGCTGTGCCATGTTCCCGAGCCAGTCAACATCTGCATCCTGGCCTGGGACTACCCAGACTTCATTGGCCCCCTTGTGACTGCCATCAGATTCTGTCAAACAAACAAGGACATGCAAAGGAGCACACCTGCGGGCGGTGTTGATGCGTGCATAGGCGTCCTCGGAGACCGGCGGCAGCACATTCAGCCGGCCAAGCGCCGTCGCGCGGTCGGCAAAGCCGGCAGCCACAACCGACCTGCAACCAGACAACTTTGTGAGAGCTGCCTGCTTCCCCTCAGGACCCAGACTCGCCGAACAGAGTCTTGGAGGTTGCACAGCCTGATAGCCTTTTTTAAGGGAGACTTGCCAGACAAACCTAGCCACCCAGCTGGAACCGCGTCATGCATGCACGCACTTCAATTGCAACGCTGTATGCAGGTGCTGTGAAGTGAAGAAAGCAACGAGTGGCGAGCTGCAAGGTGAGGATGCTCTGCGATGATTCGGCAGAGGACAGACCGGTCAAGAGGAGGGAACTGCGCGAGAGACGGGTCGCAGGCCGCCGTCCGCCAGGGGCAGCCGCTGTCGTGCGCCGATGCCAGCCGCGCCGAAAACTCCCGGCCGATCTGCATGCAGCAAATTTGAATCCAAGTTCAATAGACTTGGAGCGTACATTGAAACCATACAGCTGGGTTGTATATCCCCACATCATGCTGTCTCGACCGTCCGCGTAGGTGGCTCTTAGCCAATTGCAGTGAGCCGCATGGGTGTCTATGCAAGTGCATCTCGAGTGGTAATACTTCCACGGTTCTGGAGGTATCGTCAACAACAAGCAAAGTTCTAGAAGTGTGCATACATCACAAGTTGTGTTGATCTTTGCTGTGGGAAGGAGTTTAGGGTAAGGGAGCACCTCTCTGATCTCCTCTGGCGGCAGTGTCGGCGGCAGCGGCAGACTGAGCCTGGCTCGGCAGAACTGCACATGCAAATAAGCTCATGTTCACTTTCTACATACATTCACGTCCTGGACCATTCTCATCCCAATTAACTCCTTGATAAGAGCTGAAAGAATCCAATCCATACGAAGCTGGCAAATCACCAGCATTTGCATGTCAGAAGTACAGTGCGGTCAAGCCGAAAGGAATGAGATGGTGCGCACCTCGCAGCTGAGCATGTCCATGGAATGGTTGACCCATCCCCTGCGTGCGCACTCCACAGGGCCAGCGCCAGCGGGCTTGCAGAACCAGGTGCTGGATTTGAAGCTGTGCAGGCGCCGCAGCAGGTCTCCCCGGTCCCATGTCCTGCAGGGGTGGTGGCTGGCGCCTGTGCAGCAGCGACCAGATATCACCAGCTTTCCCTGACTAATAATATTAGACAACCATCGCTCCGTTGCAACACTGCAATGGCTTGGATGTTTATACAGACAACATGCATGTATCACAGAGGTCCAGGCTACAAATTAATACCAGAGCTCTGTGATGCGTTTGCAGGGTATCAAAGTGCTCATTGTGGTTTTACACAATTTTCACCTGTGGCAGGACTGTTGGTAGAACCCTCTGATCTGCTGGTCTGCCCCTTCAAAGATGGCAGGTAGACGAGTGCGTCCAGAGCCTTTCGAGCCCTTTCAGCGGCATTTTCCATGTTCGTCCCCTGATTCATACAAATAATTATTGCAGGTGCGATGACTTGCTATCTGTACAGCCTTTGGTTGTTTGTGACATACCAAAATCCCATCAATCAGCCATAAGTGACACCGAATCGTGGGACTCAAAGTGGCTTAAGGCTAACAAAAGGAGCCTGTAAATATCTGTTCCATAAGCATATTTGTCTTTCATTGATATATTTTGCGAGCAAACGTATTCTCATGCTTGTCCCATGCTTGTAACCATGCAAGCCAGAACAGGACACTCCAGCTAGTCTTCCTGCGAATCACCGTCCTCTCAAGAGCAAGGGGAGCTCTAGTTATAGATCGCACAGAGTCTGTAAACATTGTAATGCTCTAATGCAGACAGGAGCACCATGATTAAACTGCCGTCTTCTCGGTGAGATGGACAATCTGATGTTGATCTGCTGAACACCAAAGCGGTGTGACGACGGTGTACAGTGTGCCTAGTATTAAGAGATAAGAGAAAATGTCGAACGTGTACAACTTGGAACCTCCAACCAAAGGGAAGGTGAGTCATGCTCAAGCAATAACAGTCAAAACGCCTCTACGTTTCAGGCCCATTCCTGGAGTTGTCCATCCCATTAAGGGCAGTTCTAGGATCTGTAATCTCCATTGATGCGCAGGTCATCCTGAAGACTACCCTTGGCGACATCGACATCGAGTTATGGGCCAAAGAAGCCCCAAAGGTATCCCTTGCACTACCCTTGCTCATGTAATATTCCAGTCCCTCTTCTTTGCCAGGGTGTGTTGGCAGACCTGCCTGGCACCACTGTGATGCCAGCTTAAAGTCAGGAGCTCCCATCGTTGACAGATATGTGTGCACAGGCGGTGCGCAACTTTGTGCAGCTGTGCATGGAGGGCTACTACGATGGCACAATGTTCCACAGGATCCTGAAGGACTTCATGGCCCAAGGAGGGGACGCCTCAGGCAGCGGCGCAGGCGAGGAGTCCATCTACGGCCACCCCTTCCCTGACGAGTTCCACTCCCGGCTGAAGTTTAGCCACAGGTCAGTCATTCCCTCCTCTCCTATCTGAATTGTGGCATGACCACGGAGGTGGCTCTACCCGTGACAAGCAGCCGAACAAGCTACACACTGAGTCACCTGATTTCAGACACCGACAGACTTTGTTCTGGCATGAGCGGTGTGTTGTTGAGTACTCTTGTGCATCAGTGAAGTCCAGAACTCCTGACAAACACTTCATTTCGCTCCTCGACGTGCTGATGCTTTCAGCCCGGTCATGCTGAAGGATTTATGGCGTACAGTATGTGAATTTGTGATTTCTGCTCCGTACAGCTCATAGCATGCATTGCCGAATGCATTAGTGCATGCCATGACTACGTTAGGAAAAAGTTGGATAGTCTTGGGCTGCCCTGACATGGTGGAAAAGGTGCCAAGATAGGCCGAGCTGGAAGGCTGTCATAGAAACGCTGCTGCGACGCACCTAAGCCAAGTGTGGCTTGGATAGGCGTGTGATAATACTAATAATAATAATACTAATAATGCTGCAGGGGGTTGGTGGCGTGCGCGAATGCAGGAACGCCCCACACCAACGGCAGCCAGTTCTTCATCACCCTGGACCGCTGCGACCACCTGGACCGCAAGCACACCATCTTTGGGAAGGTCACCGGGGAGTCAATCTACAACTGCATGCACCTCAATGACCTGGAGGTGCGCCCATGCTTACCCATGCCTAACCCTAAACCCTAGTGTGTGTATATGTATATATATATATATATTTTACACGCTTTTCCTGCCAAGAGGCAAGGTGCGTCCTGCAGACAAGCTGCAGTTGAAGGCTGCCACAATCCTACACCTTGTTGGACACGCCAGATCCAAGCAAGACCCAATCAACCGTGGGCACGGTGCTCAGTATTTGCACCGCCCCCCGCCAGCCGGGGCCACATATATAAATAAAAAAAAAGCTCAACTCGTCACTGCGTGTTGTTTGCAGGTATTGCTGTCTGCCTGCTGATTTGTCTTGTGCATTACCCTGACCCATCTGTGTGTTTCTCATAAGACCGACACAGGCACACCTTTCCGCTCTTGTCAGCGATGTAATTTGTTTGTATTGTCCTGACCTGTAATAGGATTGCCTGTTCGTGGTCGGAATAGGCACTCCCCACTATTACTTACTAGCTGCCTGGCTGCACTTATTTTCCTTAATTGGCACTTCCTGTCTGCAAGTGCACCTTTGCAACGTGTCAGGGTTCAGTTGGATACATATCCTTGCTCTGCAACTCCTACATGTGTATCGTAAGCATTGCTCGATGAAGCTGCACAGAGCCAGCACACTGCTGCTGCATGCTATGGGCGGAAGGTCTTGCAAGTGCTCACCAATGCAAGCAGTGGCCTACGTGGTTCATCAACAAAATTATCCTCCATCTCAAGGATCGAGAAATTCTGTATCATCATCATTGCATGGTATTCTCCTTGTGAAAATCTGACGCAAACAATATAACTTATTCGTTGATGTGGCACTGTGTGTTTTTGGCGCAGACGGGTGAGGATGACAGGCCGACGCACCCCCCGGTCATTAAAGAGGTGGAGGTCCTGTGGAACCCCTTTGATGACATCATCCCCCGCAGCACCAGGGAAGAGCGCGAAGCAGAGGCTGCTGCCAGAAAGTGCGCTGCAGCTTGTGTTCATCCTTTTCTTGCCAATCCGTACCTCTTTTTCTAACTTCAAAGCTCACTGGACAGTAGGAGTGGCGCTATCAATGTGTTTTAAGCCATGCATGCAAGCTGTTGGGAGTGTAGGAGAACAAAAAGACTGGGGCATGCTGTGCCTATGAGCATCGTTCTTCCCTTGCCGCTCACCTCTCAGATGTGCAACTCCATAGAATTTCAGCAGTTCCCCTTCTGTGCCTGCTGTGAGCCATGCAAGCAAGCTCTTCACATGTAGCAGAGTAATAATTTTGTGGCATGCTGTGCCCGTGAACACCATCTTCTTTGAATGCCGAGATAAAAGTGCCACTTCCTGTCACGGCTGGCAATGGACTTGGTAAGGGAAGTGCGAGCACAATTTCTGGGCCAGAGAGATGGGGACATGCTTTCAAGCATATTGCATGGGCTCAGGGCTGCTGAGGAGGCGGCACTGAAGAGGGAGAAGAAGTCGCGCAAGAAGAACACAGCGCTGCTGTCCTTTGGTGAGGAGGCAGAGACAGAGGACGCGGAGGGAGAGGGGGTTCCCTCCACCAGCGGACGGGGCATCCGGTCAGCGCATGATGTCATTGATGATACACGGTGAGCTGGACCTGCTGTGCTCTGCTCTTCTGTGCTATGCTCTGCTTTGTTCTATTCTGGCGTCCTGCTCCTGGTGTGGCAACTGTGCTCTCAGCAGCAATGTCACTGTGCCCGCACACATGTGATGAGTAGATGCAGCATAACGTGTTAATCGTGTACCTGAGTCAATTTTTGTTTTTATACATGCTGCACGCTTCTTGTTGAAAGTATGCCCTACAAAAGGCGTTGCCGTCTAACTATGCATTTTGCTGGAGCAGGCTGTTGAGAGAGAAGACAGAGGCGGCAGAGGCGCTGGCAAAGCAGGAGCAGGAAGCCGATGAGGAGAGAAGGCGAGTGAGAGCAAACGTCAGAGAAGCCCTGGGCAAAAAGGTGACATACTCTACTCTTCTCATGCCACATCGTGCCGCCGGTGACTGATGCAGCACAAATTCTAACTACATATGTCTGCATTGACCAGTGCTCATATGTCGGGTTCCTGCCATGGCAGACTGGGTTCCTTTCAGCTGGTCTCCTAACCAGCGCAGCTTTGTGAGCCCTCTCTGTCCGTGACGATGAGTCATACAGGCAATAAGTTTTTAAAAGTCCATTATTGGTAATTTGGGTGGTGAGCAGGCCAAGGAGAAGGAGGAGGCCGCTGCGGCGGGCGCTGACGAGGACGGGGCTGAGCGGACGTCCAGTCAACTGGGAGGTGACGCATCGGACTTCGGGGCGCAGATGCGCGCGGCCGCCAGCGCTCGCAGGAACGCCATGGGACACCAGCCGCGCAGTAAAGAGGTGCATTGACTTTCTCGCTTACCTTGCTGGATCTTTTTAGGGCTCTGACATTATGTGCTTGCAGAGGGCGCAAAGTGCTCCATGCCTCAAAGAATGTCTCCCAATATTGGATAGGCCCCCTTGCCTTTCTTGCTGGCTGCCAGGCCTCCTCCTTGCGCCATAAGTGATGTTTTGCTTCTGCTGCTTTGCGGTCATGTAACTTGATGCCGATGCATGTTTGAAGATGAGGTACCTGCGTTAATTCCGGATCAGTCCACTCTGCTTTCATGGGGGCCTTGTCATGTGCAGAAGGTTTTCCTGTGCCATGGCCTCTGAAATGTTCCAGATCTGCAGGAGCCTGAAGATAGGGGAGATAGCAGCGATGGAGGGGGCGATGATGACGATGAAGATGATGAGCCCGGCCCCAGCAAGACAGAGGAGCGCGTCGAAAAGGCGCTGCTCGGGAAAGCCACTCGCGCGCAGCAGAGGATATCCAAAAGGGTGGGTGACGGCTTATCTAACCTGCTTGGTTCATTGTGCATCATGGGTCAAGGAGGGCTGCTCAGCAGGGGAGCTTCTATGTTACAGCAATGACAGAGGCATGCATGGATCGGGGAACTTGGATGTTTATTTGCTTCAACACCAATGCCCAGGCAAACCTGGCATTACCCCCGCTATCCCTGAGAGGCCCAGCCATGCCTGCATGCCTCTAATGCGGTTATGTAGCAGCTTAGGCCGATCAGCCCAAGACATAGAGGTCCAGCTGAAAGGATTACCAGCACGTTCTCTACAGCTTGTTTGGCCTTCCTTTGCATAGCAGTGTTTAACCTGTGCTCATCCAGGTTGCCACGAACCTGCTATAAACCTCCCTGGATAAAGATATTCCCGCTGGAAGTCCCCTTGATAGAGAAATCCCCGGGTGCAGGTGAGGGTGGATGATGCGGAGCTGCTGACCGACTGGCAGCGGCGCAACGCGGAGTACAAGCAGCGCAAGAAGATCGCTGGGGCCATGGGCGCAAAGGTACGCCCCCTCACGCTCTGCAAACACTTCTAATCCTAGCGAGTGTGAAATGTCAGGGCATGCGCACTTCTTTTGATGGGGCATGAAGAGGAACGGGAAGCTCCAGTGCGGTGCCCATTGCGGACCATATACTGCCAATAGCAAGGCAGCACCATTTCGAATTAATAGTGAAGTAATCTGCATCAGAGCTGGCTCACTCCGTCATCAGGACCATGTGCTGCAGCAAGTAAAGAAATATACAGGATGTGGTGCAATGATCCACCGCTGACAGGTTTGGTAATGTGCGCGCAGGACAAAGCTGACCGTATGAAGGCGTTCCAGCTGCGGCTGCGCGTCGGCAAATCCGCATCGGCCGAAGCGGCCGCGGCGGCGGCCGCCAAAGCTGAGAATGGCGAAGAGAAGGGTGACGAGGTGGGTCCATGTCTGGATCTCTCTCTTTCCTGGGGCAATTGAACTACTGATGCCTTAGGGTCCAAAGAAGCACAAATGCTATCTCAGCAGGGTCTCTTGCTCATTCGTCCTATTATGTGCAAATTCCAGTATCAACAGGTCTGGGAGGTTGGAAGGCGTTGCGAGACTTTGGGGCCTGCCCAACTGTAGCGTGACTTTGTTGACAGCCAGGCCCTGAGACAGCGTGCGGCATTGCCTCTTAAGAGGACAGTTTTGAGGCATGACAGCAATGTCCTTGGAGAAGGCGCTAGTCCGCATGACAGGCATTGCTGCAAATGCCAGGGCTGAAGCATGCTGATTTAATGTTTGGCTTTTCTGGCGTGGTGCAGGCGTATGACGGCAAGGTAAGGAAGGACTTGGACCACGATCAGCTGATGCCGGCGGCTTGGCGGCTGGAAAAGTACCTGGACGCAGACGGAGGTAAATTTTTGGATTGCATGCTTTGAGATTTTGAATAGTAGAGAAGAGGCGACTATCAACAGGGAATTCGGCAGCACATGGGACAACAGTTCTGGTGTCCTTTGATGGTAGAGCACGCTCGATCATAGTGGCACTCAAATTGACACCTATAGTCCCTTGCATAGCCGATCACATTCACTTTCACCAAAGATCTTTTTGATTTCTAATTCTCTGATGCTGAAAGGGCGTATGTGGCCGACAGATGGGGACGATGACCTGTCGCTGGACGCTCTGAGGGCGCACAAGCTGGTGTACAACAAGGCGCGGCCGGGGGATGACATGGCGCGCACTGACAACGTCGATGACCTCGTGGTGAGTCAGCGCTGACTCCGCCTTGACATGCACTTTCCTCTGTGTCCTGTAGGGATTGCATTTCACCGCAGGGCAGCCCTATCTACTCACACTGGCGCTTATCGTACCTTGCTGTCTGCATGCCTCTTTATCTGAATGTACATGCAACGGTTGACACTTCTGAATGACACTCACGCTTGAATTACGGGACACCAGAGGTCCGCTGCATGCGAGTAGCGTAATTCTTACCTGCATGAGCAGCAAGCAATCTGCCCGGTTTTGACTTTCATCGGTCAGTGTCTCTTGTTAAGCTCACTATGTGTATGGCATGTGCAGGTCACGGACCCTTTAGCGCAGAAGGGGCAGGATGAAAAGTACAACAGGGTGAAGGCACGAGAGAAGAAGATGAACCGGGAGTGGGTCAGCCAGGGGCACAAGCTCTGACTGATTGCATGTGCAATTGCAAGAAGTTGCTTAAAGATTTCCGAAAGCGCATGCATGCATACTATATGCAGCGATGCTAGCTAATTATGATAGCTATGATATCAATAGCATATTCAGGTTAGAGTAAAATATGATCTTATAATATTGGATGCACTGCACTTCCAGGAACGCAGACTGCGCAACATTCGATTTGATCAGGAAATTTATTGCTCAATTCCAGGCTGTAACCGCCACAATTCAACGCCGTCGCAGATAACTCGCATGTGTGCCACGCGTGCTGGGCTCGAGCTTTGTGCGTGTGTAACTGTCTTCCAGGCCGTGAGTGGCTCCAAAGCTACAACATTGCCGCGCGAATATGGGTTTTGAAGGATTCTCGATGTGCTCAGCGCACATGTAGCATCTGTGGCGCTTGTCTCAGCCCCTGAATTCGCACCCAATAATTGTTGAACATGGCACTGACTCCTCGGGTAGCCTTCGACACAACACTGGGTGGTCCTGTAATTCTGAAGAGTGACCAATGGCAGGTGTCCTCGGATCCCAAGAGGAGCTGCAGAGCAATGAGGGTTCTCCGAAGGGCAGCCAGTGCTAATTCCAGTGCTGGCATGCAGCGTCAGCATCAGAAGGGCTCATACGCTTTGCGGCAGAAGGGTCCCAATAATCGTGGGTTTTCTGGGGACTCAGCGTCCTGCTCTACTCGATGCAGCGCTCTGTATGCCGCGGCTCTGCAGCTCGCTCGCAGTCAGGTGTGATTGGGACATGGGTCAATATACTTTTGGCCCGACTTTGACCTGCCACTTTGATGTCAAGTGTGTTGATGAAACTTGTGCATGACTACTCTTATCCGCATTCGTCCACTACGAGACTTATATGGATATTGGGTATTTTTAAGTTGTTGCCATTTCACACATTCTTCTCTAGCCCTCAAAATCGTGCAGCCATTTCTACCTAGGATTCCCTTGATACGCGGTAGTGCAAAGGATTAGTTGGATTGATTGTATCCTTCATTCGCTCGATGAAGGGCCAGGACATTTTGAACCTCAAGGCAGCACATGTTGCGCTGAGAAACCAGGCAGCGTCCCAACCCGACCTTTCAAGTCAGAGCCCCTGCATTTAGTCATCCCAGAACGTCCACTTTCCTACAGCCTAGCCTGCTTCAGGTGTACCAGCCCTTCCGAGAATTCAACCAGGAGGCAATCACAGGCCATCCAACTGCTACCACTGCTGCCTGCAGGACTATGTGCGCGCGAGGGACGCATTCCAGCGCTGCGTGGAGCTCTGCCCGGACTTCACAAAGGCGTGGGTGTCTTGGGCGCAGCTGGAAAAAAGGGTCAGGCTGGGGGATGGCGTAGACCATGTGGAGCGCTGCCGCTGTGTGCTCCAGCGAGGACTCACCCTCAACCCCAACAACGCCGGACTTTGCCAGGTTTGTGACGCCTGCTCTTGCAATTTGTATAATTGCGCCCTTGCCGCCCTTGATATGCCCTGTCATTTGGCCAGGTCCAGCCTCTGAAAGGACCCGAATTGGCCCTCAAGCACCAGAGACGGCCTGCCCAGGCTTGTAAATCCTTTTGATCCTTTCCATGCTGGCCTGCAAGCAGTGGTGCTCGCTGGATGAGCAAGGCCTATATCAGACATTGCTTGCAGCTGAGCTGCAGCCCTCATGACTTTCTAATACTTGCAGCACAAGTACTGTGGTTCAAAACGTGGGATTTTCTTGCAGTGTGTGTTTCTGACACTCAGCTGCATAACCTGATTTGCATGCACCAGCAGCAGCTGCCCTCTCTCAGCATCTTCAGCTCGACATTGCAAGCTTCTTTGTCCCAGGCGCAGCATGATCTTCAGCTGGATTTCCTGCGCCATGAAAGCTGCCTTGTGAGATGGTTGAGGCGGGTGCATTTGTGCAGGCTTGGGGACTGATGGAGCTGCAGAGAGGCAATGTGGTGGCAGCAGTTCTGCTGCTGGAGCGCTGCGTGGCCTACGACCCTCGCTGCTCCCCAGTGCTCAAGTGGAAGGCGGTCAGGATTGCGCAGCAGGCAGTGACATCCAGAAGGCGGCGTTCCCTGACAGAGCTGGCCAGCGGGGACTTGAGCAACTTTGCTTAGTCATGCTTAGTCATCTTCGCCAGGTATTGTCGTAATTTACTGGATCCTAAGGTGCCAGCTTGACGTCCTGAATATCAAAGAACCGAATGGGAGAGGCAGGGATGCAAGCACAGGCCTGGATCGAATCTTGTCCTTGGGCTCGCTTGAAGGATAAGTTTTTGTGGGCATCGACTGTGATTGTGCGCGGCCCTGTGCCACCAGTGGAATATAACATCACGGATCCTTCTGTCTTCGATGACAACTGGCCGACTGCGTAGGCTTAGCTGGTGAGATGAACTGATTGTTGGTGGATTTTCTACAAGAGTTGATGGTACGCGTGTACATGGAGAGATGTACCTAGATGCATTGGGTTCTGTGCTGGTGATTTGTCGCTGCTTTGTCAGAGCTTTTTGAGCAGCCTTTGTACCACCAATTCCTCGTTGACAATGCAGCAGTGTAGAAGCCGGCAGCATACCGTGTGCCGAGAGTCAGAGACATTGACAGCCAGCACTTGATGTACAAAAGAAAAGGGTAGAAGAATTAGCTGATCACTGTGGCATTGTGCAGCATAGAGTGCCTGCAGGTCCTTCAGAGCTTGTCACAACTTACAGTAGATTGAGTTGAAGGAGGTTGAGGCTTGATGGTCAATGCTAGTGACGACCTTCGTGAGATGTGTGCAGCTGGTCACAGCAGCTCTGCAGCTGTGGCAAATGTGTGAAGCTTTCCCAGCGCCAACATCATTGACTGTGTACTGGATGAGGCATGAATTGAAGATGCGTTGAACGCAAGCCAAATCAAGCGAGGAATCTCTGATCAGACATGACAGAGCCTTAGAAATTGTGAAATCTGAAGGCGAGCTTGCTAGCTGTTGTGATTTCCAGAGCCCAGCACTTAAAGATCTCTAGAGTCACCCTCTGGCACCAGTTACCCCCTGCAAGAACACCTAATGAAAAAGCACCCGCAACAGTCTAGACTTTGCCAAAGATCTTTGCCGCTCGCAAACAGCCATTGCATGCGCCACAGCGGCAAATATCGGCATGACTAAACTTTGCATCCCTTGGGAATCGTGCCGTCATAGAAAATTCGTAAACAGAGCGCTGTCTCGGCCGCACTGCAAGATACTGAGTCAGCAGAGCATTAACGACCGAACAGGGGCTGAAAAAGTATTCCTCAAACTTAAAGTACAGCATCTTGATGCTGCCTGCAAATCCAGCCAGATCACCATCAGGCACTCTCAATTGCAAGTCGTTTGCCAGCACAACAAAGCTTTCCAGTCGCAGTCCTTGGCAGAATTGGATGACAATTGGACCAATTGGGAGATGATTGTTGGAATTGCTATAGATCTGCAGGTCCTTGAGATTCTGCAGGCACAGCCCCATCGGAATAAAGCGGATAGAATCCAGGTCCAAACGCAACGAGGTAAGATGGCCAATGCTCGTATTGCAACTCAGAATGTCCATGACTTCACTATTGTAGTGCTGGTAATAGCTCCTACCACAGACGTTTTCATGCAAGTGCCAGGCACACACATTCTGATGCGGCTTCCATCCGAAATTGTCCTGCCAGTCAAAGTTGCCGCAGAAGAAGTGCGAGTCGCAATCAATTGTGACACGGCACTTCTCTGGCACCGCAAAGGAGTAGGGCACAAGCATTGTGAAACGCACAGCAGTCAACTGAGCGCAACCACTCATGTCGAGTCTCTGAGCACGCCTGCAGAAACTGTGGCCAGCAGTGAGGTCATATTCATCAAGATGACCTTCATGCTCCACTCCTTCCCATTGGATGCACAGTGTCTGCAGCACATGCAGCTGCTGCAAAGACTGGCATCCCAACATTTCTATGTCTTCCCTGACTCGTAGCACCAAGTGCCTGAGGGTGCTGACCAGCGGGACACCAAAAGTTGTCACCCTGAGAAAGAGCGTTTGAACATGGCCTGCATGGATCAAGAACATTGCCAGCCAGGGAGCCCAGTGGTCAACTTGCTTGCTCAGCAGATCCCTACATTCGACGCAGCTCTCAAGTGTTGGTTCATCATCGACCAGGCACGAACCGCAGGTGACCTCTTCCCCAAAGACAGGGGCACTAAGACTGACAATCCTCAGCTTTGGCAACTGGTTGGCAGAGTGCATTAGCAGTGCCATTCCGCCCTGTGCTATGTCGAGGCTGATGGCGCTACTCATGTTCATCGAGAGGGTAATACCCTCGTTCCAGTGCTTGACAACCCAGCGGATGTCGCGGATTTGACTGGGCGCGATGCTGATGTGCCTTGGCTGCACTTGGTACACTGCGCGGCAGGTCGTGCTAACCTTGGCCCACTCCTGAATGCTCATTCTTGCTGCTACCATCTGCCAGACCTCAACAGGCAGCGCATGTAAGTCCTCCTTCGATGAAGATTGCTCCATTACGCTGCTGAACCTGCACAAGCTTGCACGTATGAGGCACTGCATCAAGAGAACATGCAGCATTGCTGCCGCTGACCAGGCTGCTTTCCCCTGTCATCAATACAACCGTTATATTAAGCATGATCCAAAGTATCAAGCATGATTCAAAAGTATCAGATGGTGATTATGAATAGAGAAAAAAAAGTTATTCTGTACTAGGACACTATGGATTGGTCGATGGGTGGAAGACCATCACCACTTCTTTTTGAGAAGTACCTGGTATCGCCTTTACCCTATTGCCTATATCTTCCAAAATATATTTTAAGGGAATATATTGATATCTCACCTGCTGGGAGATCTCCTGTGGCGATAAGAAGAGGTGTGATCCACCACCCCACTGTGAAGGTCTTGCTTGACGCCGACACGTTGGAAGAAGAATTACCAAGTCTTGAGGTCCCCTTTTGGTACAACGTCTCAGGCGAGACCTCTCAGATTGATCTCTACATTTTCCTTGAACTGGCCAGGTTGCCTGAAGAGGATCCAGACGAGTTTGCGCAAGCATGCAGTCATGTCGACATCTAATCATGGCCCTTGTGAGCCTAATTTTCGTCCTTTGTGATCTCCTCAAAGACCACAATGTGTCAACATGGACGCATGTCTAGTCTCCCCCATTACAGCATGCTGTGCACTGGCATCATGCTCCAATCATTGCTCCCGCTAGATTTCATCACTGATGCATGGATGTGTCACACGGTCATGCTGGCACAGACTCCAGTCTGTCATGCACAGTCACAATGCAACACTGTGACTGAAGTGATATCGGAAGGAGTGTATCCTGATTCAGGCTCTTTGAAGCCCTCAAAGAAGGCTTCATGTAGGACTGGAGTGCCGGCATATCGACAGAGTGTAATCGACGTTTTAGCTGATGTACAGAGATGCCAACACTCAAGTTAATTTGCATTGTTTGTTCAGACTTTTGCTGCTCCATGAGAGATTTCCTAGTAAAGAGTTTTCCTTCGCTGCTTGAGTATGCCTTAAAAAGGGCTTCAGCTTGAAGCAAGTTGCTCTTCAAGGACTGTTACAAAAATTCATGAGTGCGCCTTGTGCAGAGGCTGGATCGTGTAAGGTTGCAATCTTGAGGAAATGGAAGAAGTACTCGCGAGTACAGACATGACGTCTAGCCATCCTGATCATGACTCACTCCATGATGGCATGAAACATTCTAAATCCACATGGTGCAAAACAATGATGCCCGCGGCTCAATACACACCCAATTACATACCGTATTATTATGCAGTTATTAGTCACAACCACTTCAATTCATGCAGCAGATGATCTGCTGATATTCTTACAATACAATGTTAGCTGGATAGCATCAGAGCCTGGACAGACATACAGATACATTCGAATCAGACAACCTCAAATATGCCATCCACTCTAGCGCGGAATGAACAGGCGCCACAGCGGCAGTTCTCTGGGAGCGCCTGTGCCCAGGGCACACTAGCAGGAAAGCAGGCCTCTGTGAAGGCTGAATCCTCAGGAAATGCCCTCTGCTTTGCTGCCAGCTGATCACTTACTAAGGCAACAGTCACAGGGCAGCAGTCAGACCATCGCATGTACAGTTGCTCAATGCTGGCTGCGAAGCTTGCTATGTCAGGCACCCCCAGCCGAATCTTGCGGCCCACTGCAACAAAGCGCTTCAACTGCACAGAGTCATCAACCGACCCAATGATGATGTCATCCTTGCTATGGATCTCCAGGTCAGTCAGGTTCTGCAGGCAGGAGCCTGCCACAAAAGGAGCCTTGGCAGAGCACAACTCGAGGCAGTCAAGGCGCAGGGATGTGAAACCAGCCAGTGGCTCTTCCCCTGCAAACATGCTGGCAATCTTCTCGGCAGTGAGGGAAGAACCTTGGGTCTCACGCAACCACCATCTGTTGCATGTCTTGAGGCAGGCTTTCTCAGTGTAAGCAAACACCATCAAGTGCTCGGCCATTGCATTCCAATCAGACTCCACAGTGACGAGGCAGCCTGGTGGCATGTCCAGCATACAGGGCACAGCGTCGACACAGTGCACGGCATGCAGCGACTTGCAGCCATGCAAGAGCAGTGCGCCAATGGACTGGCCCTCACTCTGCTCCGACCTTCTGAACGAGTGTCTGGTGCTGGCAACGCGTTGATAGACAATGCCCATGGTCTCAAGGTTGGTGAGGCATTGCAGGACTTCAGCAGCTGACGCCCACAAGTACTCAGAGATCTCCAGGTGGAGGTGCTTGAGTGTTGTCGGCAGTGGCATGCAGAAATCTGTCACCTTCAAACTCAGCGTCTGCACCTGCTCTGCGTGCATGAGGAGCATGGCCATCCATGGGGCCCATTCGTCATAATCGCTGTCACTGGAGCTGTATTTACTGGTCGCAATCAGCCTGGCATCCTCCAGTTGGGGCAGCTTGCCGCAAGACTGCAGCATCATTGTGGCGGAAACTGTGACACAGAGTTCCCAAAGGCTCATATCGAGAGACAGGCTCCTGGCCTCGCTCCAGTGTTTCCCAAGCCACTCCAAATCCTCAGCTTGGTTCGGCCTCATGGAGATGCGCTTGAGAGGTGCCTTCTGCATTGCTGAACAAGCTCCTCTGGCTCTGACCCAATCCCTTGTCATCATCTTCTGTGCAACGATTTCCCAGATCTCGGCTGGGAGGCCAGATGTGCTGCACTTGTGTTCTTCTGGTGCCATCAGGTCCATTCCTCCTGCGCTGTCATTCGGGCTGAGCTGTTCGTGCACCTTTGTATTTCAGCACAATGATGAAGATAAAAAGCCGATCACGAAAAGGGGGTAAGGAACATGCAGTCAATGTACCTATCCTGTTGGGGAGTCTTTATCCTGATCAAGCTGATCGCCACCTTGTCGAAGAAGACACTGACTGTTGTCCCCTCCAGCTGCTGTAAGGGCGAGTGTTTTGCATGAAGCAGCTACAGATCGGCTATTGTGTACTAGATTTGAGGTCAGTGCGAGTTGCCGCTTTCCGGATCAAGAAGCGCAGCACGCTCAGCATGCGCATGGGGAACCCATCATCTTGAGATCAACACCAATGAGGCTCAAAACGAGTCTGCGCAGCATTAAATACATTGTCCAAGACGGTATATGCAGCTTTGGCCACTAGCCTAGCTCCATACACCTTAGGGCAGGGCTGAAGCCTGATCTCCCATTCCCTTCGAGCACTTTCTGCACACCTCGAGCTGTAGGACAGGTGAGAAGGCATAAGTCTTTGCTTTATGATTGCCTGCTTTGCTCCGTTCAGCTCGTAATACTTGAAAACCGAAGAAGCATTCTGTTTGGCTTACGAGGCAGAAGCGAGAGCGCTCCTAGGATGTTTGGTGTCTCGATCCTGGCATCTACACCTGCTTAACATTCACTACAAGAAAAAACATTTTATTGCAGAACCCTGAGGGATTGCTTCTTGCCGGAAAGGCTGGCATGCCACTCTGCCTTGGACGATTTGTTACCTACTTGTTGTGCAGGATGCCTCCCAGACGTCACAGAATATCTGCTGCGAAGCAAATGGATTGCGTCCCCGAGTCGGTATGGCTGCAGATCGCCAGCCACTTGTCGATCACAGAGTGGGCCATGGCGTCAGGTGCCTGCTCCACGGCGTTCAGACTGCAGCTGCGCACCTTGGATATTCCCTCAGCGCTTCCACCAGCAGGTAGGTGCTTCCTGGTATAAGCCTGCACCATCCAACTCCCCCCACGTGGTCGAACAGTCTGTTTTCCTGAGGGTGATACCGTTGTGGTGGCCTAGATAGCACCCAGACAAGCAATGATGCCAGTGGGTGCATTGCAGGGGTGGCGTGGGTCAGCAAGAGGCTGAGTTGTGCACATGCACTGCGGCTGCGAGCAGAGGACTGGAGAGGGCTGGCGTTTGCCATGAAGCAGGGCCTGAACAAGATGAGCAGCATCCAGCAACTGGAGGTCACAGGGGACCATCAAGATGGGACAGAAAAAGAGGCAATGGCGCATATGATGTCTCTCTATTGGCTGCTGGCGAAAGCTCCAAAGCTTCGAGTGTTCAGTGCCAACTTTGAGAAGGTCACATGGGTTCCGCCACTGTCCCAGTTGAAGCACCTTGTCCTGGCTTTTGAACAAGACACAGGTGATGTGTTTGCTCACCTGCCAAATGCAGAGGCTCTGGAGACCCTTTCATTGACACTCTCAGAAAATGCGTTAGAGGCACCGGCACTGGACCTAGAGAACATGCCCTGCCTGCACACACTCACGCTGACACGTGTCCGGCCAGCTGGTATCACTCTGCCCCACAATTGCAGTCTGCATCTCTTCGACATCAATGATGCAGTCTTGTCAGATGCCCAGTGGGATGCTGCACTTGTCAAAGTACGCACTTTCGACTACACAGACCACTCCCGGCTTGTTCTCGGCCAATTTCCTGCAATCTTTGCCAGGTTCCTCAACATAACAACTGTAGCGCTAGATGTCTCTCACTTGGGTGACTCAGAAAATTATCTATCCCTGGAAGGTCTTTCTCAAGCAGAGAGGCTGTATTTGTGCGGTGAGCGTGTGTATTTGACGGTGCCTGCTAGAGTATCTTGGCAGAAGTTCTTTGTTGAGGGCGAGGAACAGGTGGCAATCACCTTTGCAGACGTTGCATATTTTGCACAAGCAGTGCCAGTAGCTTACTTCGTATTTTGCTCTCTGTCTGGGCCATCTTTGATGCATTTGACTGCTGCGTGGGCAGCTGGCGGCCGCACATGGGACGGCTACGCATGTGGTGGTAGCACTGTCATCAGAAGCCCCCAAGACTCCCGGAGGGGTGGGGCCGTAGTTACATTCGGAACATGTCTCTGTGGAGCATGCATGATGTGTCTCAGGCGGTCAGGTATAGCACACACGTTTTAGTATGACATGTTTCAGGTCTAAAAGTAGTAGTACTAGCAGGGAGGTGCTATCTGTACATACTATGTAGACAAGCTCTTAAGAATAGAGCCCTCTACCATTGAATATTGTCAATTTCGGTGGCTTGATATTCAAGTTGGTGATGGTTTGACCACACCGTCATAAATATGTTCTTCCTGTCGCTGTAATGGCAAATTTCAACTCATATACACTTGTCCCCACGTAGCAAGCAGGCTGCATTACAAAGATTGCATGATGTCTGCAATCCACCGCCTTGTGGACACTTTTCTCGTGGACCTTGTGTCTCACAAGACCTCCTTGTTGCCTGCTCAGTGATTGGACCTCTTTGTGTGCCATGCTGTGAACATGTAGCTCGACTGGCCTGTGTTTTGACTATTACCCTGATGATTACTTGTCTGCCCATTCTGGATTTTCCTGCATAACACCCTCAACGTCACCTCCCAAAGGGGAATGTTGCGTTGCTGGCAGGCCAGAAGCATCTCTTGCAGAGGGGTGCTCAAGCGATGCAGGGAGTGCATCATGCAATTGTTGCGTGATGACGTGATCGACAGGCTGCAGGCTTTTGTAGGCCCCGCGGAAGTGGCTGCAGACGCTCTGCATGTATGCCCTATGGCCTCTGGCTTTGGGTTCGCCGACCTTGTAATAATCAACTATGTCTGCACCTATCTTTCTCTAAAGGAGCTTTCAGTACACTGTATTCTCTTGAGGACTTTTGTGCCCCACACAGCTTTATGAAGCAATATGAAATTTAACTTCACTTCAAGCTACAAAGTGCATCAATTTCAGGATTACCTCCTCAAAATTTCTGCCTTGAAACGGACCAGTAACACTCATGCAAGCATTATGCTCAAATGATGTGAGTCACATCAGTCACACAGCCTAAGGAATGTCTACACAGATCTGCACCAGCTGCCCATTTGCTTCTCTTACACCAACGCTCGCGCTCCCTTCCCAGCACCTCTCCAGCACGCAAGTCTCACCCATGCCACCCTTCTTCCAGAGACCTTTGCGTTGCAACCGCCGTCCCTTGTAAGGTAGCTGCCCAGAAGCTTCAGCTGCATCCATTCGAAGCAGCAGCCGCCGCTGCCGGGAAGCTGCCTCCAGGAAAGCGAGGGTGGGGAGGCAGGGGCGTTCCCAAACGCAGTCACCAAGTTTGGCGATGTTCAGCGAGCCTAAGCTGGCGAGCCATGTCAGCTGCGTGCGATTCAGATCCCCGAGCGACAGATCAGCATTGCGGCCGAGGTCCAAGTGGCGCAGGGAGGGAACGCTGAAGACGGCCGCCGGAAGCCGCATGAAGCTGCAGGAAGCCAGGCGCAGCCGCGTGAGGTTTGACAATGCGTGCAGGTTGTCTGGTAAGCTCCGCAGAGATGTGTTGGACAGGTCCAGAGACTCCAGGGCTGTCAGCTGCAACACCTGCATAAAGAAGGACAGATGATCATGAACTGCAGAGACATGTCATGGCGGGACAAAGTCACCTTCTCAAGAAGTAGTGCAGGGCCTCCACATGCTGTGCAGAAGGCACTGCTTATAATCTGGAAGGTTGATTCGAGACAAGTTGCAACGCACCCCTGCAATCTATTCGAGCATAATAGGCAGGTTCTCAAAATACAAGTAACTGTCCCGTTTTCCGCAGATATTGTCCCTGCTAAGTTCTTTTAATTACAATAACTGATAACTGTAGAAATTATTCAACGAATAAGATTTTTGGAGACACCCAGGCACACCTGTGGAGGCAGCTCCCACATGCCCATATGGCAGTCCAGTCTCAAGACGCGCAGCTTCCTTAGGCGCCCAAACCTCTTGGGCAGGGCAAAATCCTGCGCTGCCTGATCTGGCGCCCCCGTGTAGTCATCCTCGTAGTCAACGGCGCAGCCGTCCAGGTCACAGGGCAGCTCCCCCGTCAGGCTGAGCTCCTCCAAGTTAGTCAGCATGCAGATCTCGTCCGGCAGGCTGTTCCCACACCTGCTTACGCACAATACAAGAAACCTTTGAAAAGCAGATCGCTATGCATGCATTTTCTCCTGCTTGAGAATTCTCACTCTTCGAAGCACAACAATGTCACAACAACCCCCGCATTTGCTGTAGGTACAACCTTAAACCATGGAGCAATCAGATAGCAAGCAGGCGCCATGCAGCCACTTTGCTCAGCCAAGAATGGGTGAGAAATCACCAAAACAGATCTTATGCACATATTCACACAAGAAGCGCACCAGGTGCCCAAAGAGAGGGACTTGAGGTTGGTGAGATGCTGGAAGCCAACCGGCAGCCGCGCAGTCATAGGAAGCTTCCCGGGGGCTGCGGCCGGGCCGGTGGAATCTCCCAGGCAGCTGTCCTTGATGGCGAGTCGCGTCAGCTGTGTGAGGGCTGCCACCACTGGAGGGACCTCTGTAAAGCCTGCACACCTGCAGTGCAGAAGCAGAAAAAAGTGTCAGACAAGGACATTACACTCCCTCTTAGGCCCCACATGACACGCCAAGCTGTCAGGAGATGACTTCATGATCAGGTTGGGGCCAGCTGTGATCGTCCCAGAACATTCTGGGCCACAGTACTCTTTGTACCAGAGCAAATGACACATGCAGGAGCCAGAAGACAGCGGAACTGGCACGATCTGTGCCCTGCTACAGGCAATCAAGAGACTTGTTTGAGCCTTCACATCATTGCGTTTAAAGCCACAGCTTGCATAAGATATGCCACAGATCATCTTCACCCACTTCAGAACGTCTCCTTGTGCTGTGGCATCTTCCTCACCAGCATGCTGTGGTGCCTTCCTTGCAAGCATGGTCGCAAAATGTGGTCAATGACGCTTGCAAGTAAAGCAGTACTGCATGTGGCACATTGTGACAGGTAAGCATGACTCACCCGATGCTGAGGCTGCGCAGCGAGGTAAGCTTAGTCATCCAGGCCGGCATGTGTGCCCATGCCGCCCACGGCTCCCCGTAGGCCGGGCAGCCGCGCATGTCCAAGGTTTCCAACTTTTGCATGCGCGCCAGATCAGGCCACGTGTGCATGAACCCCCCTCCCAGGGTCACGGCAAGGCTGCGCAGATTAGTCATCCCTGACAGCGCCTGCATAACCAGTATGTCCATCAGTCAGAGCTGCTGTCACAGATCGCACCAGAACTGCAGATTCAGACCCCAGAAGGATCACTGGTGCCCAAAATGTGCCTAGTCTGATACATGCCTTGCTTATCCATGACATCTGCTCTATTTCCAGATGCAGTGTTGAAGTGCAGCACAGAGTCGGATGACCACTTGCGAGGATTCCATCGGGCAGTGGGCAAGTTTTAATCGTATGATGCCAGAAACAAACATTGCAAGTACAATAAGTACTTTTCCTGATGCACCGCGTCCAGCTGGTGTAAACTGTATGGCAAAATGCCACAGCAGATGGGCAGCAGCAAAGTTGTTGCGTCGAAGGAATTATGGAAAGTGTGCGTGCAAACCAGTTGTTTTCTTGCTGCACCCACCTGCAGTGTGACACCGTGGTCACAGAACCCATCCAGCTCCTCTATGCGCAGCACTTCTAGTCCGGCAAAGCACGGCAGCAAGGGAAGTGCAGCCGCCACTGATACTCCCTCGCATGCTGTCACATGCAGGCTCCTCATATTGCATGACATGTCGCATCCTGTCACATGTACGCTCCTCAGATTGCGTGATTCCTCGCATGCGGTGACATGCACGCTGTGCGTATTGCATGAGCCGCTGAAGGTGCCCAGCAGCTGCAGGAAGCTTCCTTGCGCTGGGTGAAGCGCTCGGCAGTCCACGCGCAAATTTTCCACCTGCAGCAGAGAGCTTCGCGTTTGCTTGGATGTGATATTTCTTTTGTTCAGGACCGTTTGCGAAGACATGTCAAACAGAATGTTATGAATGATGTGAATGTTGTGAGAGTATGGTTGCTCAGAACAGACTGCTGCGAGGGACAAATTGCATCTATCTCGGCAGCGCAAGCGACCATGAGAGCAGCATTGGATGCTGTTGACATCACTATATGTCCTTGCCAAGTGGCTGGGGGGTTCTGACAGGGGATGACTTCTGATGACTCCCGATGACAGCATCAGTGTCTCGCAGGCAGTGACCCTTCCCAGGTTGTCAATCTGAGTGTGTCCCTCGCACCTGATTGGCACGAGGAGCAAGCCACCTCAAAAACTCCCTCTGCCATATGCGACGCTGTGCTGGTGACTCGCTGCTTGCACCAGCAAGGTTTGGAGGTGGCGCCAAAGTGATGGATGCCCATAGGTCCCCCAGAGCTGAGCAGCAGGCGGCGTCTGCGAACGCCTTGCAGACGAGGGGGAAGCTTGTGCACCTGCAACAGGATATTTCAATCGGCTTCACGAAGCTTCCGCACTGGGGTTTCAGCGCTTCGGACACCTGGCAGAGCGCCCAGGTCAGGATGCGGCATTCTGGAGCCCGGGCGAATGCAATATGACCAATGATTATGAGTGTAGACACATGCGCCTCGTCGTGGCGGGGGGACGGCCAACCTTTCCGTCAAGGGTAGGAATGAGCCGATGTGCTGGAGGGTCTCAACTGGCAGACTGTCCATTGCACGCTGTACTACCGTGCTGTAACAGACAGCGACTGTTGCAAGAAGCTCGCAGTGATACTTGGCTCTGCCCCTTCAAGGATTAGTGTGTGGCTTGCTGAAGGCAGGTCAGCTGTACGGCATCCTGGTTGGCTCCGGTAGTGCACTGCTATTTCTCAGATATAACACCCCGTCGACTCCCATGCGTCGTCAAGAAGGTGGTCGAATAATGGCAACAGCTCTCAGGGGGGTCACAGAATGTGCACAGCGTCGACAGTACGAGAAACTCAACCCTCACCGATATGACTATTTGACAGGTGGAAACCCCATATCACTGCTGTTTTGCCGTGACCTGCAGCAAATGCGCTCTGAACGCAGCTTCTGATGGTTTTAAGAAGAAAGGTCTTCCTTGTCCTGCGTAAAGCGCAGATTTTTCGGTCAGAAAAAGGGGCTGATCTGGCACAAGATTTTTGTACCTGAATCGAAGCCAAAACTGGCCTTGCATGCTTTTTTTGAAACCCTTCCATCCAAACCCCTTTCGGACTTAACCCTGAACTTAAGTTTCGCCAGGCGAAAATTCCGCCACCACTCGTTCGGACGACAGGTGGCAGAGATTCGAGTTTCGCAGGTGCCGACTCGCTTCCCTTCACGCAACTCGATGTCAAAGCTGGCCTTAATCTGTGGCTGCGGGACCTGATCACGCGCGTACGGGCTGGACTAGCGTGGGAAGCGCTATATAATTGTACATAGGGCGACAGGGAGGCAGCGCGCAGGGACCTTTCGTGAACGATCGGCATCGGGCCTTTGCTAGGTGTCGCCCGATCGCGGCCTGATCTTGAGATTGGACACTGCTTGTGTGTGAAAGATGAAGAATGACTGTGCTTGAAAGCGATATATGCCGTCTTATTTTTAGTAGACGGGTCACTGTCGCACTGTCTTGAGTCAGACAGATCAAGTCGTGGCTGTGGCTTCGTAAGCGCGGTACAATGCAGCCTTTGGCGGCAGAACGCAGATACTGCTATTATGGATTGCAGTATTAGTAGCAAAGCATCTCGAGAAAAATGGCGCGGCGGCAGAACGGCCCGAAAGCGCTGAGCATTGGAATGGCATGCAGGCAGGAGCAGGACTGGGCGGCCAGACATGCTGAGGCGGCATGCCGTGCTTGCGGCGGTGCTGCTTTACGCAGTTGTGCTGGCGAATGGATCCGTTGAGACGGACAGCAGCAGGGGGCGTTCCTTGAAGCAGTTGTTTGGAGGAGGAGGAGGTGCTGCCTTGGCTTGTCTTGTGCTCGTGGAACACACCTCCTTTGCAAGCATGCGTCGAAAACACGGCACGAAACAAGCAAATTGCAGATAGCTCCACGCAATGGCGAGCAGTTTTCTGGGCTTGCGCTGAAACTGCAAGTCAAGCACATCCCTTCCTGGCAGCTTTGGTTTGCCGGCACCGGCAAGCCACTGGCTCCAATTTTATCTCAAGCGTGTTGTAGGCTTGAAGACCTTACCGCTGGCTGATCACTCTTTCGCTGCTTGCTTGAATAGTTGAGGATGTACATGCATGCTCTGATTTACCTTCAGCATTTGACCAGTGTCTTCTGCGCATCCTGAACGGCCTGTGGCGCCTTTTGTGGAATCTGAGTGCGAACTTCAAATATATTTCAACTGCATATCCTTGACATCAGGGGTGTATGCCATGCAGGCACCGGCAGCATCTTTGGAACGGGCACGTCGCCCAGCGGCAATGAGAATGGCAGGGGAAATAATCCGCCACCCAACAACCCACCCCCCAACAATCCACCCCCCAACAACCCGCCGCCCAACAACCCACCCCCAAACAATCCGCCACCGCAGCAGAACTCCAACCAGGGGAGCAGCTACAACTCGGGGAGCTCGGGGAATCAGCAGAGGAGCTACTCACCGCCCAACAACCCACCCCCCAACAACCCACCCCCCAACAATCCACCCCCCAACAACCCACCCCCCAACAACCCGCCGCCCAACAACCCACCCAGCACACCACCCCCGCAGCAGAACTCCCAGCGGAGCTACTCGCCCTCAAGTGCGCACTCAGCCTTGTCCAGTGCTGGTTATGAAGTTGTTCGAAGCGGCCCATAGAACTTTGCTTTGGTGCTCTCTGGGCACAAGAACCTTGAAGGTCCTGTATGTTGCATGCATTGCATGTAAAGCAAAATGTTGCTCTTTCTTCCTGCTTGGCGCTCGCCTTGCCTTGTGTGTCTTGCCTTCTGTCTTGGTTTGTCTGTTGCTTGTCTTTGGGCGCTTGTCGCCTCGTGTGCCTTGCCCTGAAAGGAGCCTAGGTCCTCTTTTTACTTGCTGGACAGTCTGCATAAGGTTGCGCTCTTGTTGTGTGCATCAATGTATGCCGGATGGCTGATCATCACTGGAAAGGGTTGTTGCACGCCGCGAGGTGCATCTGCAGCCATGTCAGAACTTCCTGCCATAGATTCTCATCTTCTTATGAACATGTGTTCTTGCGTAGCTGGCCTGTGTCATGACTTGTGCTGTGTGTTGGATGTGTGCAGATCCCCCATCTAACCCGCCGAGCAACCCGCCACCCAGCAATCCACCCAGCACGCCACCTCCATCCACCCCGCCATCCACCCCGCCGCCGAGTAACCCACCCAGCACACCACCGCCGAACAACTACAACCAGCGGAGCTACAGCAACAATCCGCCTTCAAGTGAGCCCACCCTTTTCATTGTACCAAACAAACCTTTACTCAGCCAATCTTTGCAGAGAGCTCACTGTCTCCATCAGACTTGCCCTTGGGACCATGTGACAAGGCATGCGCTGGTAGGCTGTGTTCGAGCATTGCCGATTGCTGTTGTTTACCTGGCGCTCTGAACGCTCTGAAATGGTGCTTGCAACAGGGGAATTAGACTTTGTAGAGGTAGTAAGACAAACTCCCATTAACACTGCTTTTTTGTACTGGGAAAGTATAGGGTTCCCATATCTCCTTCAGTTGCTGTGTGTCCTGAGGGCCATCACTGTTGCTGTGCAGACCCGCCGAGTAATCCACCCAGCAACAGCCCACCCCCGAGCAATCCACCCAGCAACAGCCCGCCGCCCAGCAATCCACCCAGCAACTCGCCGGACAACAGCAACCAGCGCAGCTTTGCCCAACCTTCTTCAAGTGAGCCAACACTTTAGCTAAAAACACATTGCTGTACAGTACAGACATTCCTGCTGCCACATTTGGCGCCCAACTGCCTTCATGTGTTCCTCACGACCTGATCTCCCTGCTAGTCACCCTGCTGGATTGTGTGCTTATGTTCCGCAGCACTGATGCCTTACTTGGTGTCAAATTGTGTTTTGCTGTAATTTCTGAGTCCATGAATTTTTGAATTTGGCATCAGTTGCCCCATGTCAAAGAGTCATGTTCTGGGGCACCTGATTTTTCCTATAGTGCCTTCCTACTGGGATAGTATCCAGGAGTCCGATTTTCTGCTGCAGCCGAATAGGCCCAATCCTTTTCCCATTAGTGCCCTCTTGTTGAGCGAAGGAGCCATTGCATGTACTGAGCTGCTTGACATTCTGTGGTTTGCTTTGCTCGCAGGTCCGCCGCCGAGTAATCCACCCAGCAACAGTCCGCCACCGAGCAATCCACCCAGCAACAGTCCGCCCCCGAGCAATCCACCCAGCAACAGCCCACCCCCGAGCAATCCACCCAGCAACAGCCCGCCACCCAGCAATTCACCCAGCAACAGCTTTGCGGGCTTGGCAGGCTCCTCGCCAACCCCGTCACCCACCCCTTCATCCACCCCTGGCAGCAGCCAGGTGTGCCCTGATAACCCAGGCTGGACACTAAGAGTCTTCTTTAATCCCCGCTTGCAGGACAAGTGTCAATGCGTGCTATTTCATTGACTCTGGTAGTACTTATACTCATGACTGTAGTGTTTATTCTCTGCTTTTGAGGTATGGGAAGCATAACAATATTGATTCTGACGTGAGAAGGAGACAAGGACACACGCATGTAACCTATTATTCTTATCTGACAGGGAGGACACCCTTTTAGTGTCCTCGAGCACCGGGAATTATAACTGCATACTCGTGTACTTTCCCGGACCGGGGTATTGTTGGCCCCAGCAGATGTCCTGCAAGCATGTTGTGACAAGCATGCAGCACCGAACGCTGTGTATCTAATACCATGACTAAGGCTTGCCTGTGTTGCAGACGCCGTCCCCAAATGCGTTTTCGAACAATGCGCGTTCTGCCAATGTGGCATCTCAGCCAGGTGGCACGACCCCGTCTCCTGGGGCGACCCCTCAAGCCACAACCACTCCAAACCCCTTCGGGGTGAGTATCCCACTAATCTGTCATCCCCTGGCCTCTAGTAACCAGATGACCCCTAGGTGGGGCAATCTCTTTTATGACATTCAAGGCAGGTACGCTGGAGGACAGTCCTGGCCTGGTCTATGGGGCGAGATTATTTGGGTTTTACCAAGCCCGTGATATTTTGCCGTGGGCAAAATGCGCATTTTTCAGGCATTCTGGTGGTTGTCTTGGGATGAGTTTTGTCGTTGAATCTCGGCCAATGAGAGAGCGGGATTTGAGGTGCTGTGAAAAGAGTGTACAGCAGCCGCCTGAGCAACGCGTGCATGCACAGCATGAATTGGTCCTTCTTCTACCTTGCCAGATCGAACTTCTTGCCTGATTATGTGCAATTTTGTGACTCAATGATTGGCTTTGAGCGTTCAAGTGATCTACGTGGCCTCTCCTGTACAAGGCTTGTCCATCCGAGTGAGTTTTTCTTCGCGAGACAGTGTGAATTAGCCCAGGCGTACTGGTGGTTGCTGTGGGATTTGTCCTGCCCATAAGTTCAAGGAATGAGTGGGTCCGATCTGAGCGCTGGTCAACAGTGCACAGCAGCCACCTGAGCAAAACACACTGCACAGGATGAGCTAGTCTTATCGGCAATCTTGCCAAGATCTTCTTACGCTATAATGTGCAGAATTATGACTAACTATTTGGCTCTGTGTTGCAGGCTGGGCAGACTTCAGGGACGACCCCGTCTCCTGGGGCGACCCCGAACCCTACACCCAACGGCGCAACCACCCCTGTGCCTACCCCGTCCACAACGGTGCGCGCCCCTTTCTAAGACCCATCACAATGATTTGACATGCGAACAGCGCAGTAGCACTTGTTGTAACGATGGTGGGAGGCAAGAGCCTCATGAGTTACAGTTATCCTTTCGGTGACAGATATCCTTTCGGTGTGCACATATGAAATGCTGCTCACGCCGTGCACGCACTCATTTGACAAGGCAGTGTGGCATGATGAGAGTGTGGAGAATTACCTCTGTGTGCTTTCTGCACATCGTATTGAGATGTGGGCTAATCATCTCTTCCTTTCCCTGTGGGTGAATGTGCAGGCATCTTATCTGAGAGGGTTCCAAGGGCTTCACTTGTGTCCAATATCTATCACAGCAACAAGCTTGTTTGTCCTAGCACGCACATCAGAATGAAGGCATGCATGCAGGCATGCATGAACACAGCAATGCAAAAGGTACCTAGAAGCTGACGAATTTTTTTTCCTTTCTGCGCGCAGCCTGCTTCCGGTCTCAACCCTTTCAGTCGCGTCGCAGCCCCCGTAACGACCCCCGTGTCCACAGCTGTGGCCACCACCGTGCCCGGGGGGACCCTTGCCCCCGGCCAGACACTCGTACCTGGACAGACCGTCGCGCCAGGTGAATTTCTTTTCATTGTCTTGTGCCTCTCTATGTTGTGTTGTCTTGCATGCAAGCATTCATATATTCCCTGGCCCCCCAAGTCCTGCATGTAAGCACAAGCTGCACGTAAGCACAATAACAACTGCGCTTCATAAGCACACACTGTGCGGACTGATGCCATCGATTGGGGCCGACTCCTGCCAAGCCCCAGAAACACCACCAACACCCAGCAAATTGCTTGGCAGCAGAGCATCAGCCTCTTGCCAGTTTTGTAAGGCACTGTTGAGAGCTGCGTCTCATTGTGCACTTTTCTGTGTGTGCAAATGTTCAAACTTAAGGTGTCAAGTTGTCCTGCGCAGGCCAAACGACAGTTCCCGGCCAGACAGTGGCGGCGAGCAACAACAGGTTTGCAGGATCGGCGATAACTGCAACCACCCCTGTCGCGACCCTTGCCCCGGGACAAACCCTCGCGCCGGGTCAAACACTCACCCCTGGACAAACTCTAGTCCCTGGAGCAACCTTGGCTCCCGGCCAAACTCTTGCCCCGGGACAAACGCTCGTCCCTGGGCAGACAACTGTGCCAGGAGCAACTCTTGCGCCGGGACAAACGCTCGTCCCTGGGCAGACAACTGTGCCAGGAGCAACTCTTGCACCGGGCCAGACTCTTGCTCCTGGGCAGACACTTTCCCCCGGTCAGACAGTGGCACCAGGAGGATTGGCGACAAGGCAGAGCTCGGCTGCGAGCCAGCTTGTGCCGGGGCAAACGGCGGTGCCTGGGGCGACTCTCGCCCCAGGCCAGACGCTGGCTCCGGGGCAGACTCTCGCCCCAGGAGAAACGCTCGCGCCAGGTCAGACGGTGGCGCCAGGAGGATTGGCGACAAGGCCGCTTGTGCCGGGGCAAACCGCGGTGCCCGGGGCGACTCTCGCCCCAGGACAGACGCTGGCTCCGGGGCAGACTCTCGCCCCAGGAGAGACGCTCGCGCCAGGTCAGACGGTGGCGCCAGCTGGCGGGGTAGTCACCCCCATCGGCGGCTCTTCCGGAGCCAAGATTGACCCCAAGACCGGTGAGTCACGTGCCGTTTTTTTTCGAATTAATAATTCGAATCTGACTCTGAGTATCAGGTTTCAGGGACTTGGTTGTCTGTGCCATAGTTTGTAAACACTTCTGGGCCTTTGATATGTAGATGAGCTCTTTCAGGCTCTGGTATGTCAAGACAGGGGTGCAAAAGACAAGCCTGGCTTGTGTATTGAGGGTGTGTGGAGTGTGGGTTTAGGCATCGCTTGCCTTCTACTCCTGAGCCTTCCTCCGGGCTGCCCCAATCTCTGCTTGCCCTGCATGCAACAGGAGCTTTGGCAAACTGCACATTTATGAACTTTAAAAGAGCCTGCAAATTTTCCGGGCAGATTATTTTCTGTGGTCGCCCACACTGCAAATTGTCAAGCAGTGCCGTATGTTTACTGTGCTGAAACAGAATATTTTAGTGTCATTGATATTGTTGCTGTGCATTACACACGCAGGCACTCTGTCGACCATCACGCCTGTGCCAGTGCTGACAGCCGCCCCTGGTTCCACACCTGCACCCACTGCTGTCGCCCTGCGGGGCAGCCAGGCCGCCCTGGCAACCTCTGCGGTACGTCCACCTGTCATCTCTTCCCTTCTGCTCGTGTGCTGCAATGTTTGTACAATGATGGGCTATTTCTGCCGATAGAGGCAAGGTGAGCCTGCAGACAAGCTGTGGGCACAGGCCAGTTATCCTTAACGCTTGTTGGACTTGAAAGATACAAGCAAGATCCAGTCGACTGCGGGCACGGTGCTCAATACTTATCATGAGCACCATGCTATGATAAACATGAAATGTGAACGTTCTCTTTATGCCGGGCCCCGGTTAGCCGGGGGCAGCTGCCAATATGGGAGGGGCATGAATCAGGCAAGGTTCTTTCAAACACATTGGCAGTCGACTGAAGTTCATTCTCTCAATACAACTGACTGAAAGTTTCGTTTTCCATGCAGCTGTCTGGAGCAAACATCCCAGTGGCAACAGTTGCTCCCGGCAGCGAGCAGACAACAGCCCCCAACGGCCTGGCCCTGGTTGGAGGCACAACCGCCGGAGCAAGCGGGGTCCGCACAGAGTCGGCCGCGCAGCTCGCGGCAAACAACCCGGCCGGCAATGTGTTCAAGGACAATGTCAAGACCGCTGCTTCAAACCCGGGTGCGGCAGCCCCTCTTCCTTTCGCCCCCTGTCACCCTGCTTTTTCAGGGGTGACTAAAAAGTTGTTTGTGGCACCTCCTGCCTTTTTAGGGTGGATACACGTACGGTGTATCAAGCATCAAGATTGAGAAGGACATATTGGATCTAGGGTGTAGCACGCATCAAGATTGAGAATTCGCCCACAAATGGCGCCCACAAATGAGGGCTGCTGAAGATGTAATATACATTTGAGCTATGGTTTGGTAATCTCTGTCACAAGTGTTACACAGCTGAGATGTAACATACAGTATATTACATCTCCGGCAGCGCTCATTTGTGGGCGCCTGTGCAAGTAGCAGCGTGCCGTGGTCTTGTGGTGCGTTTTGTCATCTTTGGGGTCAGACGGGGCAAGGCTGTGAGTGGCGCCAACCCATACCGTATTCTTGTGGCCAATATTTTGGAGGATCTGGAAGCCCTTGTGCTCGTTTGGGCTGCGCAATGGTGCATGGCAGGACCTATTTCTGTGCATGATCAGCTTGCTACTTGACGAAAGGAAAGCCGATTTGAACTTGCTCGCATGTGCAGGCCTGGCGGTGCAGCCATCGCTGACTAATCCCCTGGTCAACCAGAACGTGATAAACAACAACAACAATAACAACAACGGCGGCGGGGGCAACAACAACAACAACAATAACAACAACAACGGGGGAGGCATCAACAACAACAACAACAACAATAACAACAACAACGGCGGCTTCGATAACAATGGAGGCAGGTGGTGGGGAAATTCCATCTGGAGAGCGGTCGGTGTTCCGGTGCTCGGCGGCTGGGGAGGCGCCTGGGGCGGCGGCAATGCACCCGGCACCTGGGGAGGAGGTGGGATCCCCAGTTATTAATCATCTCATAAACACCTCTTAAATACCTCATGTGGCCATCTTTTCGATGTTGGGTAGAGGTAGCTGAATTTCAAATTCGAATTTGAATTAAAGTGGTCCTGCTGGGAGGCAAGGTGCGCATGTGAATCACATGCGCCCGGCACCTGGGGAGGAGGTGGGATCCCCTTTAATTATATACCTCTTAAATACCTCGTACGGCGCTCTTCTCGCTTCTATGTACAGGTGGCAGCTGACGCGGAGTTGAGATCCCACGACCATCCCAAATGAAATAAACATTAAATACCTTGTATAGCACTCTTTTCTTTGGTGTGTAAACGTAGCACTTGGGGAGGAGGTGAGGTCAATGTTGTTGAATTCAAATGTGAAACTGAGATTGAAATGGTCCTGCCGAGATGCATCGTGCGCATGTACCAATCATAGCAGAACTGCAAGACGTAGATGGCAGATTGAGCGTTATAGATAGGGACAAAAGGCTGCCTCTCAGTCGGCTACAATGCATACAGCACACGGTTACCGGTTTCTTGTGAAGATACACAGTTGCGGGGCTGCTTAAAAACAAGGCGTGGGAAACAGGGATGCTCAGAGACGGTCCCGGCTCGATTTATAGTCGCATTTATACAGAAGTTGCCACTTGATTTCATCATGATGTCTGTGTGGGTGTGCTTGCAGGCACCGGCGGCGGCATTATCATCAACAATAATAACAACAACAACTATGGATGCGGGACATGTGCGTTTCCACCATATTCCCCTCAATAAACTCTTCCAATCCCCTTTCCCGCCCTGCGAACCCCAATTTGCTGCAGAGATGGGCAGTGACAAGCAGGAGCAGGGAAGTTTTGTCAGTGTTTCTGATCAGCAAGCAGTGTCAGTGATATGTCTCGGATGTAGCCTGCCGTTCTGTGATCAGCAAACAGTGGCAAAGAAGTCTTGGGCTGGTGTCTTGATGGTGTTATGTGCTCTGATGGCTATTTGACAGCTCTACTTCTGTGTGCTGCAGCAGCGCAAAGCAAGTCCTGAGCTGTTGTCTTGGTGGTGTTCTGTGCTCATCGAGCGCCCTCTGACATGTCTTCTCCTGTGTGCTGCGCAGTCAACAACAACAATAACAACAACAACAACGCTGCCCCCGGTTCGATCATTATCAACAACAACAACAATAACAATTTTGGCGGCAATTGCGGAGGTGCGCTTATCAGCTTACTACATGCTAAAGATAATGTATGTTGGTTGCTACTGGAGTTTCTTTGTGCTCTACTTGACATGAAAGTCCGAATGGGTCGTGACAAAATAGGCAGTGTGCCACTAAGCGTGCCAGAGACTTATAGCAGTGAGATGCCTCGATATGTCAGCTTTGCATCCGCCAAGCCCGGGGAAAAGGGCAGCCTTGCATTATATTCACATCCTGTCACATGCAGAGCAACTGATAATGTTGATGGTTGTCCCCTGGGCAGGATACAACGGCGGCTACTACGGATCTGGCTACAACCCATGTGAGCAAATTTCCTGCCCATGCTTGCCTCCGTAGTGGTTCCTGTCCTGACATGCTGCAAGAGCTCAACAGAAGTGTTTGAATTCAAACCTAGAAATTCACAGTTTTTCTCGAAGACCTCAAGAGCACTGGTGCAGTGAATTTGCCTTGAAATGCTGCTGACCCCCTCCAAAATCTGTTGGCATCAGCTCTGCTTGTGCTACAAGGGAACACAGCACCTCCATTTGCTGAATAGTGTGTTTTGTTAAGTTTGTGACTGTTGTAGATTTCTGATGCCCTTGTGTGGCACTCTGTGCGCAGACTCTAATGGAGGCTGGGGTAACTACTACGGGAACAACTACTATCAAAACTACGGCGGCGGCGGCGGTTGCTGCTACGACAATGGCTACTACGGAGGTACGGGGCTTCGCCTGTCCCAATTTGAAATATGAAAAGTTCTTCCTGCAGACGCCCTCAGTCATTTGCTTTTTCTTGGTGCTTGGAAGCCTGGAGTCCAAATTTGAGACATCGCATCCCGTGAATTTCTGGCTCGGAGAATTACACAGGATGTAGGAATTGCGATGTTACTACACAGGCGCCGTCTATGTAGGTTGATGTCTCTGCAATGTCTGCGTTTCCATTTTAAATTACTTTTGGAATGCATTCTTCTGTCATTCACTCAGGAACTTCCACATAATACCTTCCTTGCGTTCACTAGTTGTCTCATTGCCAATATTGGCGCAGGCAACAATTACTACGGCGGAGGAAGCCCCAGTTACTACAGCGGCGGCCAGCCCTATTATGACCCCGGCTACACCAGCGGCGGGGGCTCTAACAACAACAACAACAACAATAACAACAACAACAATAATAACAACCCAGGTGCGCTGGAATTCTGGCAAGAGAATTGTGGATGTTGTCCTGTTCGCCTTGCTCTGGTGCATGCGAAAGCTGCACAAATTGGCTCGTTATGCGTGAGTGTTTGCAGCTGTGAGTTTTGTCCAATGTGCCCAAATCAGTGTTTTGAACTGTCAGTGCAGTTCAATGGACGGACTTGCAAAATAATATGTTCCTGTTTGATTGCTTGCACTTGTCGACCAGCCAAAAATGGTGCCACATGCGTTGTTAGAAATGCCAGCATAATGTCTCTATATTCTTCCTGATGACGTTTGTTTGGTGACCTAAACAGGATATGTGCCCCCTACTGACCTCAACGGCCTGCCAGGTGTGCATTACTCACCAGAAGCTCCTGAAACCTACTTTAACCCCTGTTACCTCAGTGATATTTAGGGTCACATTCTACCATTCAGGGTTACATCTTAACTGTATCTAATTAAATCACATGGTTAAAATATGGTTTGCTGTCTTCTCAGCTATGCTCTCACGTCTGTCATGCGCTGCAGCAATGGTTGCCTCATCAATCAACACATTTATTGCCCATTTCAGGGCAGGCTCAAGGGCTTCTTAGAAATTCGAAATTCGGAATAGTGCAGGGTTTTCTAACATTTGAGCTGTGTTATGTGCAGGCTCCTCGTCAGGAGACAGCAACAACAACAACAACAATAACAACAACGGAGGTGGCACCAATAACAACAATAACAACAACAACAACGGAGGTGGCGGGCCGAGCAACAATTTTGTGCCGGCCAGCGATTACTCATCCGCGCCGGGCTCCAATGGCGCTCCCTCCACCGCTGCGCCTCCCCAGAGTGCGCGCTTTATCAACCTCTGTTCTGCACTTAATTACATTTTAATGCACCTATATTTTTGTTTCCAGTGCCCCTTGTGCCCGCCCTTGCTGCAGTGTTGTAATCAAGAGAGTCCCTGCAAGGTTGCAGTGCAGCAGCAGTAAAACGTGGTTCATGTCTCTTCTTACTCGTAACACGGAGATGGTGTCCTGCGTCCTGTGTCCACTCCATCTTTGACAATTTTTGGTTCCGACAAGTTGCAAATTGTTGCAATTTCCAGCAAGGGCACAAAGATGAGAAGCTAGTTGTAAATGCGTAGCATGCTCCTCCTTAATTACTTGTTATTTAGATGCTGTTCCCGCCAAGAGGCAAGGTGTGGCGGTAGACATGTTTGCAGGTGATGGCTGCCGCATGATCTCTACCCCCTTGTGGCCTTTGTGGACTTGAAAGTGTATTTTTCTGTTGTGTGACTAATTGCAAACATGGGAACGCCTGTGCAGACGCGCTTGTGGGGCCGGTTGCGGGCTCCGAGCTGCCTCCCGCGACTGGCGGCGGCCCCGGCCAGTCGGCCGGTTCCTACGGAGCGCCCAACTCGCAGCCCAACCTGGGTGAGTCACCCCTTAGTTACCGCTTAGTCATTGCGTAGTGACTTTTCAATGCTTCGGCAACTCTAAGAATCTGATCAGTCCTACCATTCATCAATCAGGCGTGATTGCCGTGACTGCATGGCCAAAGCCCACCTTTCAGTTGCTGGAAGCTCCCTTTTGCCTTGCCTTCATGCCTGTTTTAGTGCATGCCACACGATGGGTCCAAACAATGCCAGCTCCTCTATTGAACTCCACTCCTTGGATGTCTGGCAGCGGTACCACTTTGCTACAGCATGTGGGTGCAACCTGGGGAAATCTGGCTCCCAGTGTTGCGGCTGCGCCTGGGATTGCTAGTTAGATTTTGAATCGAAACGCCGCGTGTTTGAATTCGAGTTTGTGCATGCGCAGGCCCGCAGCTGCTGCAGGGCCCCAACGGCGCGCTCGCGGAGCGTTCCCTCCAGACAGCCAAGCCCACGCTTTATGTCCTGCCGGACTGCCTCTACACAATCCCAGCCTCCAAGCCCTGCAGCGGCCCAAGCTCTGTGGCCTGCTCAATTCCTGGGCAATGCACTGCCAACCAGCTGCCCGGCGGCTGCTGCCAAGTCGGCTTCAAGTGCACGTGAGTTGCCTCGCCTCTTCTTGCCAGCTGTCTTTCAACAATTTGAACACTCTTCAATGTATTTATCTTGTCAAGGCCGTTGGGTTAGCTGCCAAGCCTGCTTGATTGCACGTGCGCACCAGTCTTTCTGCTTGCAAGATTCCATTCTAGCTATCATGCAGACCGTTGGACACCTTAAAGCTCTGTCTGAGGCCTTTGGCAGCTGCTGCCAAGTCGGCTTTAGGTGCACGCAAGTCGGCCTCTTTCGCCTGAAATTGGCCTCACAGCGATTGCCTGGAAACCAGTGTGAAAGCTTGTCTGTTGTGTCTGTGCTTGCTTGGTTGTGTTTGTGATCTGGGGAGCATCCGGAGTATTCAGAGACAATGTGGGTGTCTGGCATGGTTGTTGAGGGTGAGGTCAATTCTTTGAGCAGAAGCAGAAGCCCTGGAAAGTCGGATGCATGCGTCAATCGCCTATTGACTACCTGCTATGTTCACATGTTATATGATTTTAAGGAGTGACTAGCTGCTTGCTTGTGAAAAAAAATGCATGACATTGATTGGCTGATGTGTGTTGACAGGCCCTTCAACGGCGCCTACTACTGCCAGGCCCCCCAGTCCCCCACCTACAACTTCTCCGACCCCACCGTCGGGGGGACCACCACCGCCGCCGGGGGGTCCACAACCAACAACAACAACAACAATGGGCGGCGGCTGCTGCAGCAGACCGGCTGCAACCACATCCCCTACTACGGCACCTGCGGTGAGAAACCCCCTCGTATTTGAACTCGAATTTGAACTTGTACTGTTTGCCTTGCACTGTGCAAGATTGGGAGTCATCTCCCTCCTCCCGTTTAATTGTTCACCCTTTGCCTTGCACTGCGCATGGCTCAAATCCCCTCAAGAACCTGTCATCATGGTTGCTTAGTGTTCGATCATGCCCATCCAGCAGTCCTTGCGAAAATTCACTCGTGAACATCTTGCAACAAATTTAGCGGCTGCAGTTGCACGCTCCAGCTTTCCTGCTGGAGAATGTGTCGCAACTCAGCTTTTCTTTCACATGAAGCTTTGATGAGAAGCAAAAGCAGAATAAGGTGTAAATTGTCTGATATCTATGGCTGGAATGTGTGTAGGTCTGGCAAATGACTGCTGCCCGGACGGCTGGTCCTGCCAGATCACCGCTGATGGAACCTCCACAACTTGTGAGCCCCTCTGCCCATGCTCTTTACACAATTCTCTTCAGACAAGGAATTAAATGCCCAGAAATGCTGTTAATTTTGGCGATGAGCTTATGCAATTGTTGCACATGTGGCTGTCACCCTGCTACATCCTTTCATCTCCAGCTGCTGGAGACTGTGGTGTTTATCTTGAGGCAGGTTCGTGTGTTGAGTACTTCATATGATTCTAGGAGTCGTTTGACTATGGGCTGCTGTTATTTTGGCCTGGCTGAGCCTGTTCAGGCCGCGCCACAGATGCTTTAGTCACCTGCGACTGCCTGTCACATGTAGACACTTGCTAGTGATGTCTTGCGAATTGTAGTATCTCGTATTCACATCTGTGAAATTTTTTCCTAAACAGGCCAGCCCGCCACGAGCTCGTTCATCCCTCCGAGCGTGGACAGCCTGATTCTTGACTACCAGTCGCCCAACGCTCAGACCGGTTTCTACCCCAACGAGGCTGCAACCTCCGGCGGAGTTGGTGAGTCACTGATCAGTCATCCTTGGTCATGCATGCCTCACCCTTACTCATGCGTCCAAGCCATACTGTGGCATGGAATTTAAGTCTGCTGCAGGGAGGTAGTGCATAGAGCCTGGGTTCTGTTGCCATGTGGTTGACTGACCATCGTTTGGCCAGATCCTTACCTTGCAACTCTGCACTCCATGCTGCATGTTTGCTGGTTCTCTCAGAAAGTGCACAGAGTGTAGAGCTTGGCAAAGAGTGGCATGCCTGCCAGTAGTGCCAGCAGAGCTTCTGTTCTCTTGTCAACGTAGATACCCTCGGTCTGTGGACTGGACAAACAGCCGCTGCCCACAACCTTCAATCCAGAATGTGTAGAAAGAAGAACAATGCTCTGGGAGCTGACTTAATTTGCTGTGTTGTGTGCTTGTAGCTGCCCTGAACCTGACGCAGTACTCGGGCATCTGGGGCGGCAAGTGGTGCTACTCCATCTACGACCCACCTCCGCCGCCTGGTGAGTCAGCACACACCCCATACAAAACATGTTCTTATTTTGAGCTTTATATCAAAGCTCCTCGTTTCATTTCTATGATTTGTTACAGCGCGCATGCACATGCCACCCATATGGAGAAGTGGTATTGCATGCTTCTTATGTGCTGTGAGTATTGCCACTTGACTGGCTGCTGCCTTGACAGAATGCGATAAAGTCAAGGAACACCACACCACCAAAGCAAGCCTGTTGCAGTCCTATTGAGGAGTGTTCCTTGCACATGCCACATGCATGTTTGCCTTGCTCCCTAGGGATGCACATTGTATTCCAGTGTGTTGCAGGAAGGAGATACAGCCTCACAAGCTCAGTGGTCCTTCCACTTACCACAATTAGAAGTCGTCAGCCCCCTCTCGTATGAATAATGCTGGATCTGACTTTGAATTTGAATAAGGTGTTTGAAATAGAATGCATGGAAATGCGCGCAGGCCAGAACGCTAGCAAGCCGCTGTGCCCGGTGTTCAACAGCTCGGCAGTGCCGGCCATCCGTCCCGTGGCGTTGCCTGACATCACCTCTCTCTCAGGCGGCCAGATCCTGGTCGGGCCCCAGCAGCTGCCCACCCAGATCAAGGTGCGCGCACATGTCGTTCACTCAAATTCGAAGACATTCAAAGCAAAACAATAGGAGGGCAGAAGGGCAGGAAGCATCAATTAGAGCATGCGAGGGGAGTGCTCCTCTACAAGATCTGGGCCATGTCTGAAAGGAAAGACAGGGGACGCGCATGGTTTGTCCAGAAACCCGCCTATTGCGCATTTGTTAAAACAGTGCAGTGTGCGCAACAGCTTTTCCCTCTATCATTGAACTCCAAGAAACAATTGCTGCTATGCCCCATTCGTCTAGCACCAAAGTGATGGCTGCATGCAGCCCCTGACAGCCCATCGCAGTATCTTCCTTACTAGCCTGCGCGCCATGATGGTGGATACCTCTGGATCCTGTCATCGAAATGTGCACCATTCTCTAGCATGCCAACGAGACGGTGATGCAAACGCGAGCCTGGCTCGGCATTGATCGATTTTGGCAGTTTGTTTCCCGCACTTGCACAGGTTCATCTGGAATGGGGTGAGGACAGCTCACAATTCACGGTTTACATGCGGCGCCAAAAACATAACATGTGATTAAACCCGCATTCTGTTTCTATTCCCACAGGCGTTCACGTGGAACGGATTTGAGGACGGCACAACTTTCATGGGAGGCATGTGGGCGGGCAGAAACACGCAGCAGGGCGACTTTGCAACCGTGGTGTACCGAGCTCAGCTGGCAGGATTCAACGCCATTCGCATCCCCTTCCGGTGCGTCTTATCCCCTTTTGTATTGAAGAATTCAAGGGGTTTCAGGGTTTTTCCTGATAAAATCTATCTAAAAAATGAAAAGGCAACGGTAGAGAATGCCAGCGACAGCGCCATGACACATCTCATTCCGGTACAGCGCAGTATCTCCCCATGGTGATAGGCTGTAGCGTTTTGGGATCTCAGCATCATGATACTGTGTAGCTGCTGCTGTTGGGTATACAGCAGTTGATATTATTATTATTATTACATGGTCGGCAAATCCAAAGCCAGACGCCATAGGGCATACACGCAGGGCGTCTGCAGCCACATCTGCGGGGCCTACAGTAGTCTGCAGCCTATCATGATGATGGATACTCACACATCGTATAGCGGACTGAATTGCGTTTGCTTCACTGCCTCTTCCAGTGCAGACCAGTTCAGCAACTCCTTGCATTCTCTTTGGGCAAAACACATGTGAGGAGGCCATCAGACTCAGGCAGTCAGCTTTTGCCGTGGCTGCTGTAGAATTAGCCAATACCCTGAGCGCTGAGTTTGAATTTGAATTTTGAACCTGCAGGTTCAGCGACCTGAACCTGCCCCCCAAGAACTGGACCTTCCCATGCACAGTTGCCACGCTCGGAGACATCAAGGTCAGAAACTTTCCTTTATTATTTGTTTGCTCAAATTTTCATCGCGTGAATGGATAAATGTGACATGCTCTGTGCAAGCTGTGATATTCTCTAGTCACAACTTTGCCTTCAGGCAGTCAATCAAATGCACAAGCCCTTGTTTTCCAGCTGTGACAGGCTGCCTGAGAGTCTGAGCCTGAGAGTCTGATTCTTGCAGGTGTCTTAGCAATCCACACCTTTCTGTCCGGGCATGCATTTTCTCAAATGACTTGCATGGAAAGAGCAGTCTTGGTGATTACCATTGGGACTGCATTGAACCCAGAAAGCAAGGCTTCCATAATTGACGCTAAAAATTCTAGTCTCTGAGACTTGCTCTGCTGCTGTGTTTTGCAGAGCAACGCAAGCAACCCGTCAAGCCTTTACGCGGCCGCCAATTTCTCAAACTTGGCATTCCCCGGCCCGGCGGCCTACCCCTTCTACTCGGCATCGCAGTCCAACACCTGCAACGTTTACATCCCCAATGACTCGACGCTCTCCCGGTGCGGTCTCAGCCTTCAAACATTCGAATGTGCATCTGCATTCGATTTTGAATGTGAATTTGGAGCTGGAAGAACCTCAGTTCATCAGGCTCGGGGAGCACTGTCAGTGTTGCAATATGATGATGTGCAGCTTTGTCGGTCTTGCCTGCACTGTTATGGTTTTATTCTAGCAGAGTGGTGATTATGGATTGGGCTAGAAAACGGTCACAATCTGACAGTAAACTGGGATGTGATAGTGGGCAAGCTTGGGTCTAGATCTCCTGAAGTGACGTTGCACAAAGCATGTACAAAAGTGCTGCTCCAAGTACGTACTATACTCGACCCTCAGAAGACAGGATATGGTTATCTGTAGCATCCGCTCATTGCTGACGCGAGACATGCAGGGATCTAATTTGTGGTGGAGGTATCTTCATATTTGTTACCGCTGACTCATCGCTGGCATCATCACCTGCGCGCAGGTTCCTGTGGACGGTCCAGTACTTTGTGGGCGCGGGTTTCTATGTCATCCCCACCTACTCACCCTCGGACTTCTCGGCAGACAACACCGTCGCATCGACCCCCGCCGTGTTCCTGCGCAACTGGGCCAACCTCTGGTCTGCCATCACCGAGGTGGGGGCAATAATCATGGGTTCTGAGGGTTTTTCCCTTTGGCAGTGGGGTCAAGAGAGGATTATCCACCCTGTGTAAGCTTGTTCCTGTTATTAAAGGAATGAATGGATAGACACATTGGGATTGAATTGAGAGGTTCAGGCAGAGGGGTTCAAACTGTGTATCTCTGTAGCAGTAGTGTGCTTCTCTCCCACAGCATGTTATGATACGCATGCTTTCTGCAAAGACAAGGATCTTCTCAGCTGATGTATCCTGCCTTGATCAAGCCAATTTTCTAGTCTCAACACAGCGGGATTGGCGGCATACACATGAAGCAGTGAGAATGCCACTGGGGACAGAATTTTATGACCTTGCATATGTCACGTCCCGTCCAACTGCTGATGCTTTGCATGGCTTCTTTGCAAAACCTAAAAACAAGTTGTCTATTCTGTGCGCAGACCCCGACGTTCAACAGCACCCTAAAGGGGCGCGTGCTGCTGGACCTGTTCACCGAGCCGGACATCTTTGGCATCAAATGGGACGCCCTCAATCAGTACAACGGCGTCCTCTACCCGGCCCTGCCAGACCTCTACGGACCCACCATGAACGTGCGTTACCCCTGGATTATATACGGTCGTGCTCCTTGGAGAATTGAGGTTTCTCAGCTGCATATATTGCATTTGAATTTGCTGCCTGTCTTGAAACTGCTGTCAGCATTGTGGCAATTGCATCGACAAGGTGCCGCCATCGTGTCATTTTAAGTCCTGACTTTGTCAAAGGCTATGTCTCACCACAGCACTCACCTTGACAGCCAGAATTGTCACACAGACATTGTTAGTTTATTGCCGAGTGTCTAGCTATTCGCAAGAGCTAGGTAGCGACGGCTAATCAGAAAAATCAGGATTCTTTATCCCAGCTGACTAGTCCATTGCTGGTGTGCCCTGCTCTGCACATGCGATCCGGTGTTGATCCTCGTCATTCTTAGTCATCTCAGTAAACTGATAAGCCCGCCCCGTTCTGCGCAGGCAATCCTAAGTTGAGTCTCGATTTTCTTAGGAATTATTGGTATCGCCGTACTCATGCATTCACTAATTCAGATGACTGATCTGTTGCCCCGTTCTGCGCAGGCGATCCTGAGCATAAACCCGGACGTGTACTTCATGCTTTCGGGCACCGGGCAGGCGCGCAACTACCCGGGCATGGCCTGGGGCAACGGATTCGTCACCAATCAGACCGCCATCCAGGTGCAGCAACCCTTGCATTTCCCTTGTTTTCTGAACCCTAGGTTAAAAACAAGGTAGATATGGGGATTTGTCACCCACCCAGACCGCCATCCAGGTGCAGCAAACCTTGCATTTCCCCTGTGTTCTGAACCCTAGGTGTAAATACAAGGTGAATATGGGGATTCGTCACCCAACCAGATCGCCGACCGAGAGGGCAGGCCTGAGCTTGAATCTTGGCCACTGACCATTTCTCATGATGGATATCTGTGCCTGGGTGAGAGACCAGAGTTAATTAAAGGGGTGTTGCGGTGTCTCCTTTGTTGAGCGCCTGCCTTGAACTGCTGGAGCATTCTGGCGGGGTGTACCGTCAGCCGTCATGTGTGCGTTTAAATTTGGACTTGTATCATCTGTGTTTTGAGCTCAGGTTGGTGGGTAGCACGCATGCAACCCATGGCAGTCTTGTGGGCAAGCAGCGGAGTCACACTCAGGGGGAAGAGTTCTGTCGCTGACCTTGTGGCTGATATGCTGCAGTCGTTCAATCTGTCGGACCCGTCCGGCTTCTTCGAAGACATCTCCGCGGTGCCCACACTGGCCAACCGAACCGTAATCTCCGTACACATCTACGGACCCAACATCACGGTGAGAGCAACATTCTAGCATGCATCTCACCTAAACATTTGGGGCATGACTGTATTGCTGGGTCACAACAGTTCTCCACCAGTTGAGGCAGTCCAAGTCAGTGCTGACCTTGCCTATCGTAGTGTCATCTGACAATGAATACTCAGACTTTGGAGCCGACAGCACGTGCTTGATCATCGTGGCAATGCTTTGCGCTGCGACAAGCCATGCCCTGCTCAAGGTCCCCTGTCACAGTCATCACAACAACTCCAGCTGCCATCCTGCCCACTACTGATCTTGCTGGCTGCCTTGCTCATCCATTTCCTTATTTAGCGTTTTTTTGGTAGCAACAAGATATCTGGTTGTTTCCGGCCAAATCTTTGATGGTGTAGACAGCATCACTGACCCTTTGCATGGTACCCTGCAGGGGTGGAAGACCGGTGTCAATGGCAGCGAGCTCTGGCAGATGCTGGACCAATCGATCGGCTGGCTCTCAAGCAAGGGCTACACAACCAAGGCCGGCACCGTGCAGCAATTCCCAGTCGTAGTGGGCGAGTTCGGCTCCTCTCTTGTCAACGAGGGGGTACGTTTGCTGACAATTTCACAGCCTCTTTTCCCACCAATAGCCAGGCCTGTTTTTTTCACAGCTGAGTGATACTCTACAAGTCATTTGTTGCCTGAATGGAGCCATCATGTTGGGAGATTGATTTCTTCAAGGGAATATCTTGAAGCCTGTTGACGGGTTATTTGATGCAAGGGTGTGGCCATTATCGGGTCTGAGGAATGCTACTGAGGTTGATATGCTGCGAAAGGGTCTTTTAAATCCTGTCTTCAGGCTTAGCATGGTGTGAGATTATTGCAATTTCGGCATCATTCTGTCTGCTCGCTTGTCAAGTTGAAGCAAAGCAAATGAGGGTCTTGCTGAGGGTCTCTGCAATGGTTTACAGGAGCAGTCCTTCCTGAGGGATTTGGCTCTGTACGCCAATAATCTGGGGGGCGCGAACGCCAACCCCCACAGCAACCTCACCTCCTGGACCTGGTGAGTCACTCGCGCTGACTAATCAGCCTTTCGGTTGCTTTGCGGGGGATGACTTAGCACAGATGGCACCTGTTCACTGACTCACTCTCCAGGGGTTGTCACTCTGTTGGCCATGCATTGCTTTGTTGAAATGCCTTTGTTGTAAGTCTACATGCCAGACACCCTCCTGCAAGTTGCTGGAGCAGGCTGCCTGCTTATTCAGCTGCAATGCTCTGCTTTAGAGCCCTGATGTTGCACCATCTTTCCCTCAGCCGGGCTCTGCAGTATCCAAAGGAGAACAAGCAGATTGTGTCGGTCGGGAGCTTAATTGACACACCAGGTACATTTGTCAGTATTGTGGTGCTTGAAATTAAGATTTTGGATGTGCGTGCCTGCCAGGTACGACTGGTTTGGCAACCACAACCTTCCCTGGCAGACCGACCTGCTCACCTACAACTCGACCGTCGACTGGGCAAAGCTCAACGCGATCACAGCATCGCCCAACACCTTCGACAACCGCGACGTCTCGCAGACCGGCGGCGGCTTCGGGCTGCTTCCCTGGTACCTGCGCTCGGCGGCCGCCGCCGCGCAGCCGGCCCCGGCCCCGGCCGGCGCGCAGGCCAACGGCCGGCACTGAGTCCTCCGCCGCTAGTCGCGAAGAGCCAGCGGCCCCGGGACCGAGTTCGCGATGAGTCAGCCTTCCCGCGCTCGCAGCTGATCGGCAGCCGACGCGCAGGCGAATGGGCGGCGCTGACTCAGCCGTTAGTCTTGGTGTGTCGGGGGTTCCTGGGGCTGAGTCAGCCGTCGGTCGCGGTGAGTCAGCGGCTCCCGCGCGCTCGCGGTGCCGCCGAGTCACCCGTGAGTCACAATGACACACTGGCGCGGGCGCCAAAGTTTGCACTGTTGAGAAGAATGAGTGCCGAAGACAGCTGGGCCTTCGGCAGAGTGAGGTTGAGCGCTGCTGAGAGGATGGCCCATGGTCATCCCCATGCTGACAGCGCTGCCAGGTTTCTGCTGACCGACTGCTGCTCTGACAGATATTTGGTATGAGTAATGCATGACTGATGAAGAGCGCCACGTTATTCCACGAGGTGTTTGCTGCTTGTTCTCTGGGCCTCTGACAAATTTGCATCTTTGGTCTTTGCATGTCTGAACTTCCACCGCATGGTTGGTCCCTTGAGCAGTGTGCGGATGAACTTTAGTAATATCCCATGACTGGAGTTGAGTCCCTGTCTTTTCCAGGATTATCGGCCGAGAAAGTCTGGCAGCACTGGTTGCAGCAGATCGCACATGGCAATTCAAGGTACTATTTTCAGAGCGCAAAGAGGTCAAGCAATCTGGAAGGAGTGAGATACTCAGCGCTGAAGCACGTTAGCCGACACGGGATTGACCTGAAAATCGAATTGGTATCGGGATTGGTATCTTCTTTATTAGTGCTTGCCTTCTGTAGCTGCTTCCTGCTCTTAATTTGCAGTCTCATGCACCTTAGAGTGGGGTCAATTGAGAGCATATGGTGCCGTGACATTTTTTAAATTTGCTATTATTAACATCAGTGAGACTATAGTTCCTTTGATGTGAGGCACATGCAAGCAAGGCAGGACTCAGGCCTAGCAACCACTGGTCATTCAGATGTCTTGTGCATAACCTAGGCTCTAGAGCTCCTGTTTTTGCCTCGGCATATCATGTGGAATCGTACTTTCCAATTATCACAGCTTGGGTTTCCAGAGTTCTTGCTAGTGCATGCAATGAGATTTCTTTATTTGCTAGACATTGCCGGAGGGTGGTAAGCATTTTCAAGGCGGAATGCAGAGGAAATGCCATTATGTTTGGTCAGTGACATGTCAATGATTTGTAATTAAATGCATTATAATCATGGCCTTTTACTGAAACAATTGCAATGCAGAAAGACACCCAAGCACATGCTTACCCAATATTGCTGTGCATGGTCCCCTTGTGAAGCGAAAGTGCATGATGTGACTTCGCAGCATGTCATGACATCACCAAATCGCACAGGTTACAAACTGTCATGCCTCTTCACTATCTAATTTGCCGTCTCACATAGTTTGCTAGACAGACAACAGGCTAGCATTATCACTCTAGGCAGTTGCACATGAAATACCCTGATCGCTTCATCCCTCAAATCATATTGCATCCTATTAGAGGCTACCCCCACAACATGTGGAAAGGTACAGCCGATTTTGCTTAAAGTTTGCTGTCGCTCTTCTTGCACTTCTCAGCTCGACATGACAACTACGATCCGATGAGTCATCCTGTGCAAGCTTCGACTTGAATGTCAATTTTCCTGAGACCACCCGGAGATTTAAAGCACGTGCCATCTCATCACATCAAAAGTAAAAAGGCTCTGAGTTACCAATGCCATATACACCCTCGTCTCCCAAACCCTTCACGGACCCTGAAGACCAGGGGTCCGTGAAATGAATCTTAAATAAGAATTCGTACTCACAAAACCCCTGCCTGTACGGCGCAATCACCCTCACCCCAGATATCCCCTTGCCGTCAATATATATGTACGAATGCTACTTGAATACAACTCTGAACCCGATCGAAGATATAAAAATGCATTCTCGATCTGGCGGCTGCCTTTCTCAAACCGGCACCGCCCAAATCTTCTAACCATTTCTGCGCGGGCCTGAGCCGAAGCCGGCAACAGGCGCCCAGCTACACACAAGGAACCAAGCCGGGCTCACATGAGCCTGACATGAACCCACAAAAGCCAGCGGCACACTGTGAAGCCGGCCAGGGGAGAATCCGCCAGTGCTCACTTCCGGCCTGCCGTCAGAAGCCCCCGGCAAAATTTGCGTGCGCACAGCCAAACAAGTTTTAGCAGTTGATAGAGGCTGAGTCACGCGCCGGACAGTGCATGCATGCAGATGCCTTGCGCGCTGCAAGCAAGCATTCTTTTCGCACACAGTGCACAAACAGCCCACGAATACGAAGAGCCTGCCAGCTGACACTGCAAGCATATATATGAAACACCCCCGCTTTTAGTAACCCGGTGTGCTCCCAGCCGTCAGCATTTTAAGCCCTCGCAATCAGGACTTTCAATCTGTCCTCAGCAGCTGCCACATATGACGAGGCATAAAACGGCGTTTAAAATTCAAAAAAGGACGCCTCAGAAAAGCAGGGAGCTGCAGAGAATCGTGCAATTAAAAATTCTGCCTGAGAAGGCAGGATCAAAGCGCAGGAGTGCCGGCCATGCACGGGCAGGCGGGCTTTCGAATTTTTTTGTCACCCCTTTCCGAGCCCCCTGGATTATAAGCCCTCGCCCGCACCCCGCCAGGCCGGCACCCATTGCCCCAACAAGTATCTTCTGAACGGTTCTCTTCGCCGCCACAGTGCAGACGCTGCTTCTCACGTTCATTCATTCATTGATATCATCCGAGGACTCTGCCAAATGGGTGTCTGCTCAATGGGCAAGCCCTGGAAATAAGTGCACGACAGTGCTCTGAAGGAAATATATCCCTGGTCTGACAGAGCCCCGGCATAACCTGTGTGCAGGAATGCACATGCAGCGCTGAGGCCTGCTATGAATGGAACATGGGAAAAAAAGGGGGGTTTTAGGGTCCATCCGCCCTGGCCGCCCGATATCGGCATGCGCTCCGGATTCGAATTCGAACAGCCCTCCGCCGGATAGCATGTGAGCAACATGGATTTTTGGCGTCCCGAGGGCTGCTTTCAGGCAGGAAAACAGGCACTGCCGCACCAAGAAACCAGAGCCAGCTGTCTACCGCCCGTCACCGGTCAAGTGCTGGGCGGCAAAAATTTTAGAAGCCAGGCCCGGCAATAGAAATTTGTCCCCCTGAAAATGACAGCAGTCACCAGCGCATGTCACGCTGCCGCCATGCAGAGGGAGAGAGGCCTGGAAGACACTGAATATCGCCTGCTCCCTTGCATGGCTCCCGCCACAGGGCCAAGGCCTGAGCTGTCCTCTCAGCCGTGACCCCGGTTGCTGACGGCGGCGCCAGCCGGCACATTGGGTCATGCTTAGTCACCGCCGGCCCTCGGCGCCAGCCGGCACGTTAGTCATGTTGAGTCATCGCTGACGCGCGCCCTCACAATCGCCGGCCAGTGGGTCAGTCATGCCGTTCACCGCCGACACGCCCCCTCGGCGCCGGCCGGCGAATTAGTGATGATCAGTCACCGCCGACACGCACCCTTCGCGCCGGCCGGCGGATCGGTCATGCCGTTCACCGCCGACACGCGCCCTCGGCGCCAACCGGCGAATTAGTGATGATCAGACACCGCTGGCGCTCACAATCGCCGGCCGGCGGATCGGTCATGCCGTTCACCGCCGACATTGATCGTGATTGGTCACCGCTGACGTGAGCCCTCGTCACCCCGCAACTGCTCCTGCTGCGGCGGCTGCTGCTGCTGCTGCTGCTGCTGCGCGGGGTCTGTCTGCTCGACGTTGTAGAAGCTCTCAAAGGGGGGCCTGCCGGCCATTCCCATGCCCTCCATCCCCTGGGAATATAAACCCTGCGCCACACGCACACGCCCACATCAGCACCCACAAGCGCATGCATGACATGCGGTTCTCCTCAGTGGCGTGCACCTTCACTTTCAATCTATACCGCAGGCAGTGCTGATGAGTGCAGTTCCAATGCACACAGAAACTGGGAGCACTTGCACAGCAAGCCAAAAATGCCGGCCACACTCTGAGGCACGACCTTTGCCAAGTGGGACAGAAGCTGAAGCGCTACGCAGGTGCCGAAAAGGTAGTAAAGGCAATATAAGAGGAAAACTCACCGGGGGAATGATGGGCGCGCCGTCCTGGCCGGTCTGGAAGACGGGGTCTGACAGGGATCGCATCATTTCGTCCCATGACAGGTTCCCGTAGTGGCCGCCCGGCTGCATGCTGAATGGCTGGTGCAGGGAACCCCTCTGCTGCCCAGACCCGCTCGGAGGCAACGCCGCCGGATCTGAGCCCTGCACATCGCCCCACGATTGCACGGTCAGCAGGATCACCGTGCAAGCATGCCAGATTCCTGCCTCGATAAGCCAAGGGAGAATGCAAACATCGAAACGAAGCAAGCGCCAATGAAGGGAGATAGGTTGCCCTGCAGCAGAAGAGAGTGCATAAACAATACAAGAACTTCTACCCAGGCATATGAGGCAACTGAGTTTTCAGAATTCCTGGAAACTGCCCAGTAAGCGGCACGGCGAGCGCTGATTTTCTGTCGTTTCATGGGGTCAATGTGACAAGATCACTACCGTTAGAAAGTTACCGTAGGATGATTAGACTCAGAGCTTCACCTGCATGGAGAGGCCCCGGAAGGCCTGCATGACATTCCCCACCGGGCCCCCGGCGACCGGGTAGGGCTGCTGCGCGCGCGAACCGAGCGGCCAGCCGACCTGCGGCGGCTGCTGCCAGCTCTGCACATCCTCCGCCTCTGGCACCGATGGGAAGTGCTGCACCTGCTGCTGCTGCTGCCTCCAGGAGGGCGTGTCTGATCATACACCAGAGAGATGGTCAGCCGGGCAGATGACAGGAAGAGAGCCAGAGCCAAGGACAAGTCCATCACAAGAAGTGAGAGTGTTCGGAATGCCACAAGTGTAAACGCCTTTCTCTCCAAGCCGCAATAGCCCTTAAGGCAATAAGGAAGTTAATGCTTTGCGCCGGCACAGAAAACAACCAAAGAGGGCTCTGGGTATCCCTTCATGCTCAAGGGAAGGCAATGAAACACTGTGGCCTTGCAGAAGGCATCCACACAAAGCAAGCAGGGCATATCTGCATTCACTACAGCATGCAGTCGTCAGCTGAAGCTCTGCATCACCTTGCGCGGAGCGGCGCTCCTCGATCTGGAACGCGCTGGCCGGCACGGACACGCGGAACGGGTCCGGCTGCGCGGCAGCCGCCGGGCCGGCCGCCTCGGCCGCCACGCGGGCGGGCGCGCCCCCGGAGCCCGCGCCGCTGCCGGCAGCGGAAGGAACGGGCGCAGACAGGGTCCGCACGGCTGCGCGTCGCGCCGCGGCGTCCTCTCTCGCCAGCGGGAACGTGTTGCCCCGGCCGGCCGTCGCCAGCGCCTGCCGCCGCGACTCGGCCGCCGCTGCGAGCAAACAAAGATATGCCTTCAAACTCTTGTCTACTGCACATTGTCAAAGCGCCTTCTGGCATCCATGAGAAGCCTGACAGCACAGCGATTCTCCATAACAGCAATCACGCATAAGGCAGGCAAGAGTAAATAGACAGGGTGCAAGACGCACCCTCAGAACCGGGGAGATCGGCCGAGAACCGGACACTACGGCGCTCCGCCAGAGCGAGCGCGGCAATGGCCGCGTCGCGCACCGCCTCGGTGGATGTCGGCCCAGCCGTGGCGCGCGTCCCCTCCGCGGCCGACGACTCCGCGGCGGCTGCCGCCGCCGCGTCGGCCACGGCGGCCGGCAGCGGCGCGGAGGCGGGGCGCTCGAGGGAGGGGTGCGATGCGAGTGTGTTCTGCTCCCGTGGCGTTGCCGCGCCTGCACGCACGCATTCAGAGGTGAGCCTGCTCCTTGAGGAACGAAAGACACATTAGTCAATCCTGACCCCTACCCCGCACCCTCCTGACCCTGACCGATGCACAGAGCAGATTGGCGCAGCACACTCGCAATTCGAATATGGAGATGATGGACACCTTGCAACGCTGGCGCATCCTCCGCATTCCATATCCCCAGGCCACATTTGCAGAGCATGAATTCACACCCAAAAAGGGGAGAGCGGGGTACCTTGCATGGCCACAGAGGGCCGCTCCGGGGCCGGCTGCCGGCCCCCGTCGAGCTGCGGCGGCGGCTGGGTTGGCGGCTGCGGCGGCGGCGGCTGCCGCCGCGGGTGCTGCTGCCGCTGCCTGCTTTGGCGCTGCTGCTGCGGCAGGGGCTGGTAGTAGGCGCCCCCTGGCGGGGGGGGCTCCATTAGTAACCCGCCCCGCTGCTGCGGCACCGGCTGCATGGCGGGGAGTTGTGCCATGGGGAACTGGGGGACGTAGGCCGGCTGGAACTGCTGCACTCCCACCGGGTACTGCTGGAATCCGCTACCTGCACAGAGACTAGCAATGTCAAAAGTCTGTGCCCTGCCCACTTTTGTCAAACCACTCTGGCAAAGAAGGACGCCCCACAAAAGTGCATATTAATGACTAAGCTGCAGCGAATAATCTGCACGCTCTGCACTGTGACAATAGCAGCACTGCCCTCAAACGACTCATGCGCTCATCAACGTGAGGACAGCCTCTAAAACACTTGCTCACGCGCACTTTATCAGGCCTACCAGGAGAGAGGGCACCTTCTTCTAGACCTGCACCCCTTTAAGAGACGCATGTTACCACGCATACACAATTCAACGGGCCGGTTTCTGAGAGAGGGTGCCGTGCCTGCAAAGCCGGGGAGGCCGTATTGGGAGGCCAGCTGCTGCTGCAGGGCGATGTCTGACAGCTGCGGCGGCAGCTGCCCCCCAGGCATCAGCTGCTGCGCCTGCAACTGCTGCTGTTCCTGCAGTGCCAGGCAACACCCAGTCATTTCTTACGCAATGCAGGGCTGCCAATTCCGTCCCCTTTCTTGGACTGCACGGAAGCACCAGAAGACAGAAAGATCACCCACAAGAGGATCAACAGCACACCCTTTCATGCGCTCCCTGCATGTCCACCTCTCCCGACCGCTTACAATGATACTTGATTCACTTTTGCATCACAAGAAAATTGCGATCCTGTCTTGAGTAAGCATTACCCCTGCTATTGCAAGGCTGACCCTTACTGTTGCTACACTTGCCACTGGACATGCCACGGTTCTAAAATTGATTGAGATGGGCTGGAAAATCATACCTGGAGGGCGGCAGGGGAGAATGTGGGCAGCTGGGCGGGCTCGCCAGCGAGGGCGCTGAGTCGTCTCAGCTCGGCGGTGACTAACTCGGTGAAGGCCTCCTGCCGGTGCAGCTGGTCCTGCAGGTCCGCCACCTGGACGCTGAGCTGGCGATTACTCGCGGCTGCGGATTTAAAACATGAAATTTTGTCAGGCCCGCGTCGGAACGTCTGAGGATCTTAAGAGTAGCACAAGCGCACCAAAGACCGGGAAAGAAGTAGGGTGCCTTTGAACCCAGCAAGATTAGGCTCAAGTCCCACTTGCTTCTCGGGTCAAGGCCACCAGCATGGAAGAAGACGGCCTTTGCCCAGACAGAGTATGCCAAACCACACAGCAAGCTCCAAGTTAAGAGATAAGCAAGAGCTGGGGATTCTGCTGCAAGGTGAGATCTACTTGCCACTGCTGGCCCTCAAGAGCGGACCCACACCATCACAAAGTCTCCCCTAGCTCTCCTCATCGCCGCCCTTGTTGGAATCACCTACATCCCCAGATTGCGAGAGGGAATCCTGAAAAGGAGGGCGCACTGAGCAGGACGGCTTCCTGCTGGAGGCTGCCGATGGTGGCCTGCTGCTGTGCACTGATGCCCTGCACCGTCTGCACCTCCTCCTCCAGCTGCATTATGTGCCGCAGCTTGCGCGCCTTCGAACGCTGCGCGCTCTGCAAAACCACACAGCCAATTATTATTGACATTATCACCAGCTGTTCCTGCCAAGGAGGCAGGGTGCGTCTGCAGACAATTGCAGGTCCAGGTGCAGAATGTGTGCGAGGAAGGATGCATGCACCGGGGAGCTTGCGCAAGGCATGATGCAGATCGCTCAGGCAACTCTACCAATTGCAGATTGAGCAAGTGGGAGTGCCATGACAGGACGGTGTGCATGCAATCAACAATAAAATCCCCAATTGCATTCGGTCCATGATAGGCATGTACTGCGATCCAGCAAGCTGAGATGCATGTCAAGTGTAGAAGAGAAACAATCCGCGCTGGAGCCTACTCAATCGGCGGTGCTCAAAAACGTGCAACATCAGCCAGCTATGAACCGGGAAGAGATGCACTAAATGTAAGCAGCCATGCTGGTCTTCCGAGCTCTGCATCATCTGGCGGTCATTCCAGTCTTTAAAGTAGAGCAACTCCAGCCTGGAGAAAAAGAGCGCGCACCTGTCGATTGGCGATGAGCCGCTTAGCGCGCTTGGGGTCCATGGCAGCCAGATCCTCATCGCTGACACCCGGAAAGGCTGCGCCATAGGCATATCCCCCGGGCGGCTGCCCCAGGCCGCCGCCGCCGCCGGGATTGTGAGATTCAGCCGCGCCGGTGTCATCCCCTCCGCCGCTCTGCAGCGAGTAACCCGACCCGAAGGAGGAGCGGCTCGGGCTGAACGCTGCGGTGCCTGTAGGCTGCCTGCACACACAACAAGCATGCACAAGCTGCTTTTGGGGAACATCTTGGGGAACACTTGCATCTGGAGTTTGCTGAGCACACCAGACATGCCGTGCCCCTATCAGGGACAGAGTCTCCTGCCATGCGAACCTCAGAAACTTGTGACCTGCACATGTTCAGGGATGGACACACGCAAGCATGCACACACAGCACTGGGATTCTGCAGGCAGGAACGGAGCAAAATAGGATACTCTGTCTGAGCGGTGCACGCCTTGAAGCTGCCAAAGAGGCCACGTTTGCAAGTATTTTTACGCAGTAGAGAGGAATGACATAATGACGATGAGGGCTGCATGAGATGCAGCAAGAGCGCCGAGAAGAAGCAAGCATGCGCGCACCTGCTGGGCTGGCCGCCGGGCAGGGGGTCGGTGGAGCTCTGGCTGAGGGCCGGCTGTGAGGATGAGCGCTGTGAGATAGGGATGCTGCTGCTGCTGAGGAGAAAGCCCTCACGCTGCTGGGTGTAAAATGGGCTAGAAAGGATCACCCCCTGATGCTGCTGCAAGGGGGGCTGTGGTGGCAGCTGCCTCGGGGAGGGATCCCCAGAGGAGGGCTGTGCAGGGGGATCCTGCCTAGGCTGAGGGGCTGCAGAGGTCAGCCGGCCAGATGCAGTGCGCTGGAGGTAGATGGAGAGCATTGATGGGGAGGGCGCTCTGGCTGGAGGCCCTGGGGGAGCACTGCTGCTGGGAGGCTCCTCCATGGAGTCCTGACGCTGCTGCTGCTGCCTCTACTGCCGAGCTGTGGGAGCAGACCTGCAGGAGCAGGTGGGGATTAGTATCAGCTGGGGCCGCTTTGGGGGAGAAACCGGCGCCAGGAAACTGCGTTAAATCGAAAAAAACTTGGATGGCAATGTTTCGCGATGCCTCGCTGGGACAACCCGCCCCCAGCTGCCCACAATACATGCACAAATCCACGACCTGACCGTTCCAACTGCGCAGAGAGGCCAGGCGGCTGCTGTTGGAGAGCGTTGAAAAGGTATTGCCAAATTGAACACAAGCCATCAATATGCAGCACGAGGGACATCAATCCCGCCAGACCGTACAACCAAGGCATCGAGTCATAACCGCAACTCGGCCGGGGTGGTGCCTTCAGACCACCCGGCATGATGCACCGCTTAGAGTCCAATTGAGGGGCACGGACCGGTCCACCAGCGGAGAATGTACGCTCCTCTGTCCAACACCATGGATAACTCACCTGTGTCCGGTTACTGTTCATCAAGCTGGCTTGCCAATGGAGGTGCCACGACTAGGCCAGGTTCGTACACACTCCAACAAAGGTTTCTCGGCGCTGCAGGCCACCCAGCATTCAACATTCCATCTTCTGTTCCCCAGCCGCCCCAGCCGGCGGTCACGCAGCACTGCACAGGTCGCTTATGGTCAGGCCACGACCGGACAAAGGTTTACAGCGGGCGCTGTTCCTACGATGCCAGTATTCAATCTCCAGGGTCCACAGAAAGGAATCTCTGGTGCAAAAGTGACAGGATGCAATTTGCGCGGTCTTCTCTTCATCGCATTCCGGAAAAGAAAGAAAGTACGACAAAACCCGCACGTGCTAAGCTGCCACATCACATTCCTCTGCAGGGTTTAGGGACGCAAGTAGATGCGATGAGCCAATTCTTCACACGGCCAATATTGTTTGTTCACATGATCTTGGGAACCGATCGATGATGTCATTGGCCGCAGAAGCCAGCCATGAGCATGTATGATCTGCCAGCACCCAGGGTCTAGAGCCTAAAGTTTGGGCATGTTGAACATGATTTTACGCCGCGACCGCCGGTGGCGCCGCGGCAGCCGGCAACTTAGAATTCTCAGTCCACCTGGGCGTCCCCTCTGAGTCCGATTGAGTCAGGCACTCTAGCCTGTTTGGGAACGTCTGAAAGAATTCACGAGGCAGAGGCTGTGCCGCAGCGTTCAGCATCATGCACACCAGTGGGTAAGTTTGCTCTTAAGCTGATCTCGAGAGCAGCAGGCGAGTCAGGTCGAGCCGCTAGTCTGAGATCCCGAGTCACTCCAAGACTTCTCAGATATTCTAGACCTAAGCTGGCTGCATGTGGTACCAGCGTGGCATCATACCATGACGGCACACCGTGCGACAGTGGACCGATCGAATAATACATAATAATGATTTGGGTTGCACCCAAGAGAGAATGTGATTTTATCTAGGTTAAATTGTTGCATTATGCATGTCAAGGGATGATTTCTGCCATCACTGATGACATGGCATGATGACCGGGTTTGGCCGCATACAGCCCTTTACCCATGCCTGCTCAACTGGCTGCTGCTGCTGCTGTTTCTCATCTTTTTCACGATTGGCTCACTTCTGGTGGAAATTCAGCAGCCTGTGGTGGTGTGTTTGCCTCCCACTGACCTGGTGAGAAAGGGTCATAAGAACTGGTTGGGAGAGAAATCATCTGGTGATGGCATAGAAGCCTTTGATCTGGGCTGTGCTCGGATTAGGACAAGGTCCATGAAGGGCAATCAGGCGTTTGAGACAGACGCAGGGCCTAACGCAAGGCAGAACCTTTCGATGTTCACGTGCACTGAGTTTTTGGTCACGTTTAGGAGTCATGGTTGTACGACTCAATGAAGCATGCGTCATGTTCATCGATGCTCACGTAGACTACCCTTTCACGCCTCACGCCTTCGTGACTGGGTATCAAATGTCACGGACGCCTCATAATATTCACGAGCACGCGGGAAAAGTTCACTGCTCTCCTTCGCCTGCATACCAGAAGCCCGGCGACAGGCTTGCGTGATGCCTGCTGGTGGTGCAGATGTCTTTGGTAAACCGAATGTTGTCGAGAATGTTCATGGGAACCAGCCAGATGAACATCAAACCGGGGGTAGCTAAAGAGTTCCGAGAGTCAGTCCGATCAGATCGCAAACACGACGAAGCTTGCAGAATTGACAGCATAAGGCCTGATGAGGCTATGAATACAAGTATCAAGTTTACCGTTGCGTTTCCTGTGTGCTGGCTGAGAGCAAGACCGATCTACTTGCCTTGTGTGCTCGGTCGAAGCCCTTCCTCAAAAGTTCTGGACACGCCCCTGGATTAGAAGTTTCAAGGGGAATTTCAAACTCACTCGAGTACAAGCTCCTGCCTTGAGAGAAGAGTCCTTCTCAGAAGACAACGGATTGGTTGTTCTACACATCTCTGCCATTCTGATCTGTGAATAGTGGCAGGGATCGTAACGTGCCTTTTTTCGAGCACCTGCACTCTGTCTTTCGAAGTTCTTCACCTCCTGATGACTGCAGAAATACGAGCATCTTGACACCAGGACGATCCAAGTAAAGGCGCAATTATCATTTTAGATCCAGGAAGTCTGACAACAGAGTCATTAGCATGTCGGTGAGCTTCGCAAGATGCACCTTGTACAAAAACCACTTAGTGATTGAGGTGGATTGCTTCATAGGAGTGCACAGGACGCTGTGCTGCACCACGAGGCGTGACATTGAAATGTCCTTTTTGCAATCTTCAGCTAACTTACCTGGGCACTTACAAAAAATCCCTATCTCCTAAAATAGGGCTGTGTCTCTCCCTGCACCTCCTAGGCCTCTTGCTCTGTATCCATAGATGTATTCTGATGCTTTTACACCGTGTGGATCATCCGCAGATCTTCGAATACAATGGTGCTGCCATCGTGGCGATGGCTGGAAAGGAGTGCGTTGCGATTGGGAGCGACCTGCGATTTGGTGTGCAGTTCCAGACGCTAGCCACCGACTACAAGAAGGTGTACAAAATCCATGACAAACTCTTCATCGGCTTGGCAGGCCTGGGCACAGACGCGCAGACGATGTAAGCCTCCTTGTACTCACTCCCTGCCAGCTAATCCCTCAGCATCCTGGGTCGAGGCTACTCAAGAGATTGCTTTTGTGACTGTTCACAAAGAAGTGGTTGGGACTTCTTGTCTACCTTCCGGCATCTGTTCGTGCAAACGTGCGCTCTTCACTGCGTGACGCTCCTGAAAGCCCAGGAAACTTGCTGCCACGCTCTGATGCCGCGAAGTGAGCATGCATCCCAAGTCGCTGTGGCTGCTCAGGCTCATAATTTGCAGTCCAATTTTGCAGAATAATCAGGCGTTGGCTTTTTATTTTACAGGCACCAGAAGCTGAAGTTCCGGCACAACCTGTACAAGCTCAGAGAGGAGCGCAACATCAAGCCATCTACTTTTGGGGAGCTCGTGTCGTCCATGCTCTATGAGAAGAGGTGCGGCTCACCCTCCTGGGCACAGCTCTGTGCTTCAGTAGTGCTCCGGAGCATGTCATAAGTAGGAGCCCAGCAGCCTGATGGAGTTGCGTTCAGGCTGCATACATTCTTGCCATCAGCTATGTGAACTGCCACAGACACCGTGCTAGGCCTTGCATTCTCAATCGCTTGTTGGTGAGTTGTATTGGAACAGAATCCTGTCCCTATGTCTACAGCTGGTTGACACTAGATTTTGCCTATAATGTTCCCTTTGTTCTGGCAGACCTTTTCCCCTGCCCTACCTGTAAGGAGAAGCTGCATGCATGTGACAGACTGCCATAAGAACCAGCCAGTTCTGTCTGTGAACGTTTGAGAGTGGTGACAGTACATTGCATGCAGACATGGCAGCTGTCCTGAGGCGTTGAAAAGTCCTTAGAAGAGACTCTGGCATGCATGCGCAGATTCGGCCCCTACTTTGTCTCGCCGGTGATAGCGGGCCTGGAGGATAAGACGAATGTCCCCTACATCTGCGGCATGGACACCATCGGAGCCATAGAGACCGCGAATGACTTCATGGTTGCTGGCACCGCCCCTGACTCCCTCTACGGCATGTGCGAGTCCATGTTCCGGCCAGACATGGTGCGCGCATGTTGCCTCTACACCTGAATATGTATCACTTCCCTTACATTACAGTTCCGCAAGATTTGTTGTCCTGTGTCCTACAGACATGCAGGCCTCAGTGTTTAGGACTGCGCTGCCATACTGAATCCAAGAGTTTCTCATGCAGACAAGACATGTTATAGGGCCCAGTGATTCCATGTGACAGCCAGACATGGTTAGCTCTGCACCGATGCAATATAGGAAGGGCCTGAGCCAAAGAACTGGACAATGTCTCCAATGCCTGACCGAATCGGACTCAAAACTGCACCAGCCAGGAGTTTCGTTCTGTCAAGGAATGTACTTTCAGTAGTGTATACTGTATGCATGGCTTGTAGCTGGAAGTGTCCTGCTCTCGCCTCAATTTTCTCCCCTTTCATGGGAACATCTTAAAGGCCATGCCCAAGCCAGGCCTGTCTTTGCATCCTGCCGTTCCTGCCAGGTGCTCTCTTTTTCAGCAGGTCCGGCTGGCACCTCAGGGTCAGGTATTCTATGAAGTATTGTGTCCGACGCAGTCTGCTAAAGCCGTAAGGGATGCCTTCCTCCTGAATTTTTGGCGCTCGCAATGCCTTCTTGTCTTGCATTCTCTCTTCTCTTCAAGGGGCAAAGCACTCACCCTTCTGACAGCGCATGCCTGTATGGCTGCGCACTGAAAGCACAGGAACACTCTAGAAGTATATTCAATACCTATGAGGAGACACCTCTCACGATCGAGAACACCACGCCGCTTTTCTGACAGAGGCATCAGAGTGTCGCCGCGCGTTTCAGAGTGACTGGTTGTTTTGGCCCACCTCTTGAAAGGATGGCAAGCAAAATCTTGGCAGCATAGGCATCTCAATTTCTTGTCAGAGTCAGCCCAAATTAAGTATCTCTCTGACTGTGCATAGCTGTTTCTACTGTGCAGGAGCCAGAGGAGCTGTTTGAGACGGTGACGCAGTGCCTCATGTCTGGCGCAGACCGCGATGCCCTCTCGGGCTGGGGAGCTATCGTCTATGTCATGTGCGCCCTCTCAGCCCTGCCCGGCATTACCTTGTGTGCTGTAGGACATGCAGAGTTGAGAGGTCTACGAGTGAAGGTGATGCCAGCAGGGCACTGGGGAATTTCCTCGAAGGGGCAGGATATTGAGGGAGTGTGTTCAATGGGTTGCCGGCCGTTGCGCGCGGGTTGGCCGGTCCGTGCATCGGCCGCTTCAACTTAACCACTGAGAAGTTGCAGTTTTAAACCTCCTGCCCTTGAACTGAAGATCCCTCTGCTGCCAACACAGCAGTGCTTGCGCCCTCTTTCCCATGATGCTGGCTGTATGGGATGACCCTTAGAGTGTCAATGGTTGAAAAAATGTGAATGCTGATGATTTATGTGACGTGGCGTGACGTGGCGATGTGTGTTGCTCACGCGCAGAACCAAGGATGCCGTGGTTGCGCGGACGCTCAAGGGGCGCATGGACTGAGTCAGCGCTGAGTCATCTGGTGCGCCAATCAGTCAGCGCATGAACTGAGTCAGCGCCGAGTCATCTGGTGCACCATTAGTCAGCGCATGGACCGAGTCAGCGCTGAGTCATCTGGTGCACCATTAGTCAGCGCCGCCGCTTGTGCATCTGCCAAGATCTTGTCGAATCTGAGCCGCCAAGGGGTAATCTTCAGTGGCCTCTGAAGCTGCCACTGAAAGGCTGGAAATCTTCTCAACGGACTTGGTTGAAGGGGAATGAGAGCATGCGGGGCCAAAATTGATGCAGCAGCATCGGGTCTGGTGTTCGAGCCACTGCAATTCTAGTGCGCAGCCTTCTTGTTCCCGGTAAGACATGCTGTGCCTTGTGGTTTGTTGCAGCATTGCACATGGCATGGCAACTGCTATGATGGCGGAGTGTCAGATGCAGTCAGTGACAGGCTTGCAATACACTGAGGTTGAGCAACATCAAGCATTGCTGGAAACGTGGTGGTACTCGGTGCTGTTGTTCGGGGCAATCCAATATCGGTCGAAGTGCAGTACAGCCGTTGCGTACTGCGCACATGCATGTTCATCAATGCCATGCTGAGGTTTTTTGGGATCTCACAGCGCTACCAATCACCATTCCCATGAATCTTTGCTTGCATAGATACCGACCGCAAAAGTGAATACCTGGCGCATATGCATCTGCTTTTTGAAAGAGATTTTTTCATCATCAGTAGATCGGTACGTAGTATACTGGTGGCTTTGAAAGCATATAATTCAGGCATAGTGAGCAGAGCAATCGATAAATCCTGCTCAACAGTCATGATCATCAGAAGAAAAGGGGCGTTACACGATATTCTACATCTGCAGACTCTGTACTGCAAAATATTGCAAATTGCAATTTGCAAGTCCTGCGACCGGGCCATTCTTATCTTTTGGAAACAACGAGATACTCCGTACTTTAGCTACTTGGGCCATATCTACTTCATGCAGCAAGCCTGCAGGCCGCACACAAGCCCATGGGCTGCGCACACCATTAATGCAGTGCACAAAATCAAAATCTAACTTCGAAAGGGTGACTTCTATGCTGCAGATGCAGCGACACTTATCGGGGCACCCGTGGCAACCAACCTTTTGCTAGAAGGGGACTGGTATCTGCCATCGGTTACCTAGTGAATACACTTCCGCACACTTGATCAACTTAAAGAGAAAACATTAATTACCACTGGCGACATGCTTGCGCATGTGCACTAAGGACGCCACATGCACAAGCAATGATCCAAGGCCGACTCAGAGAATAACTGTGGTGCAGTTAGGTTCACTCTGAACCAACACAAAACAAAGCAAGAGCGAACTAGTATGCAGCTCAGAGCTCTTGCATTAGACATTGACAAGCGCACAAGCTTAACCCTGCTTTGTACCCGGCTCAGTCAATATTTCACGTGGTAATTTCTCTTCTGAATTGTTCCTAAGTCTTTTTCAACCTGTTTGAGTTCAGGTGACGGTGATTTTCACGTTGGTGAGGAAGTCAGAGCAGTAAGCGCCATTGGTGCCAGCCTTGTCTGAGATGTAGAAGGTGCCTGCAGGCGCAGCACATCTTATGATAAGATTCTTTTTCAACTCCCAGATCGAAACCTCGGGACCTCGGCACTTTAGATTGCTACCTACATAAAAAATTGGCCCCGGCTGGCGGGGGGCGGTGAAATCACTGAGCACCGTGCCCACGGTGGATTGGGTCTTGCTTGGATCTGGAGAGTCCAACGAGGGGTATGATTGTGGCAGCCTTGAACTGCAGCTTGTCTGCAGGACGTACCTTGCCTTTTGGCAGGAAAAGCGTGTAAAATAATAATAATAATGACACTAATAGTACAAAGTCTCCGCACCGCAACGATTCAAGCAAACAACAGGTGCCGCTCAGAAGCGCGAGATGCTCAGCAGAGTTATATTCCTGCATGCATGTCCAGAGGAATGCATGCATGCATGCCACCCTGCCCGGTGCCTGGTCCAAAACCGGGAGGCCTAGCTCGTCCAGCAGGAATCAGAAGGATGTTCTCCCATCTCAGGTCACCTGGTGTCAATCCAGCACAATGGCCAGCACAGGGTCTGAAGGAGGCCATCCTAAGCTCCATTAACAAAAGTAGGAAGATTCTGCCTCGGTGAGGCACCCTGGAACTTGGGATAATGATGTTGCCAAATGGGAAGTGGAGCCAAATGGGACCAGCAGTCCAGCACCAACTGGTCTTTAGTCTTTGGAAAGGGACAGGAGCTCACCGGCAGTCGGGAAGGTGACGGTGCAAGGGCTGGAGGCGGTGATGACGGAAGAGTTGGCCGACTTGCAGACCTCCTTCTCGAAACGGCAAGGAGCCGAGTCCAGGAAAAGGTTGTGGGTGCTGCACGACAAATGCCGACAGCAGTCAGTCATGAAAAAGGTTCTAAAGGGCCGCTCCGGCATCAAAGAAATCCTTGATCACGAGTCAGGCAGGGCCACTGCGGTCACTTGAAACAAGATATATGACAAGGACGGATGTTGCGCACCTGCTGTGGTAGTAGAAGGGGATGCTGTCGCCGGCCTTGATGGTCAGAGGCTGCAGTGCACACGAGTACCCGTCACTGCCGACACCGATGCAAGTCACAAGCAAGATGATGAGCTGCCAGGCAATTCCAAGGGTCCAAGGGATCGACAGAATTTATAAACTGATCCAGTGGAAGGACAAACATGCACGATCGAAGGTCGTATGCGCAGTCTATTTGCCCAACCTTGAAGGTGCAGCCATCGGTGGGCTTGGTGGCGGTGGTGCCGGAACCGCAGCTTGCGCAAGCTCCGCCGTTAGAGTTAGCGACGATACTGGCCGAGTTGGAGCCGACCAGGGTGCAGGGACGGCCGATGTCGACGGGAGACAGGGTTGCCAGCAGGCTGCGGCCTGCATCCAAGAAAACGGTGTCGGAAACTCCTGTATCGATCGCTTGAACGTTGTGGCAAAGATTGCACGCATTAATGTACTAGCTTCATAGTTGCAACCGTTCTCCTTCTCGCGCACACTCTGCGATACGAGAGAGCACATTCCAAGCCATCAGCATATTCCGCGATGGGCGTTTCCCTCAGTATATATACCAAAATACAATGCCATCAGCAAACAAAAATCTGCTCAGGATTATCACTGGTAATGACAGCTTCCTGTGAGTGCGATCTGCATTGCTGTGCTGCTTTGAGGTAGCGATCGGCATGCAGAATATTTCGGGTCTGCTACCTCGCCATAAATCAATATCACTTGAAAACGCGACATAAAAATCATATGCATGATACCAGGCAACGGATCTAACACGATCACGTACGTTACAGTCTCTTTCCTTCAGGTAGCGCAGATCACGTTCTTCAGATCAATGTCTAGGGCTAAGTAAAACGGGACAGACCTGCGACCACGGCGGCGATGGCGAGCAGCACGACGGTTGTAGCCTTGACAAATGCCATCTTGGAGGTAGGTGTGGAGGTAATCTGTAGTGTTCTGTGAACTTTGGAGATTTATGCCGCAACTACATCACGGTTCCGGGTCGACCTTTCGGAAAAAGATGCTCTGCACAGTCATCACCAGGCCGTCCAGGGCGCAATGGGAGTCACTCTCCAAGATCTTTCGTCACCTGTGGTGCTATAATGCACGTGTCACTGATATGCTATCAGGTGCAGAAGTGCTATCCAAGTCGTGTTAGGATGTTGTAGTCACAATTTTGTGAATCTCGCCCGTCCAATTGAGTTGCAACCCAGTGGTGTTGACATCATATTTACGCGCCAATCAGGAGTGATCTCCGCGGCAGTGCATTCTGCACGCATTGGCAATTGCCTTGCAAGGACCTGCATTCAGATCTTGCATCTAGTGCCAAACTCTCAGTGGGAAGCTGCAGCTACAGAGCACTTCCATCACTCAACCTGCAGCTGCTAAGTCATTGTCTCAGGTTCCTATTCGGATTGCAAGAATTCTTCCAAGCACTCCATAGACTCTGAGCCTCAAGCCTGTACAATTTTCCATGTACAACTGTACAGGAATCGCCACATCACCCCAACCATCATACAGAGTTCAGTGCACACAAGTGACTAAGCACGGCTTGCTTTGGCAGCATGGCTTCCAAATCTGACTGCTCATATCCCAAGCAAACTCATGCAGGCAGCAGTAATCAGAAGCAAACAGCTCTGTCACGATCAATCTTGCTGCGCATGCAATAAATTTTGCTTCAATGCAGGTGAGCCTACGCCTAATCTCAATTCCCAAGTATCTTTGCATGCATTTGATTTCATGGCGCTCGCACTGCCTTAAGGTTGTATGTCTTGCATTTGACCTTGGTTTAATATCGCTTTTCCTGCAATCACCCATCTGGCCCACAATGTTTGGCACTTGCTCTGAGGAGTCTGCACTCAAAACCGGGAGCCTGACTTGACTTTGACTTTAAAGCAGTTCATGGAAATTGACATGCTGACTCAGCTGCAATCCAGCACAATCACCTGCTGCCCTCTCCTGTATTTATCACGTAAAACTATTCTACAGTCACGCACTCTCTTTCCCACATCGGCCTAGTGTCAGGTTATATTCCCCTATCACAGACTTGCCATAAAAGTCAAAAACAGCAAGAAGATGCCATCTCCTGTAGCACCATGCTTTTCGGTTTCATTGTGCATAGGCACATCTACAAAAAGGAAATAAAATACAGGGTCACTTTTGAATACTACCTCTGGCAGTGCGGACAATCTGAAGATGCCTGCTTATTCAGCAGTGCTGAGGGACTCAGATGTCATGACCCAGGGGGCCGTATGGTATCAAACTCGACTGCATGTCGGTACAGCTCATCAGGGATGTAAAATTGCTCGAGAGCAATGCTCACGCGCGGGCTCACGTCCTCTGCCACAAAGTCCTGCACCCTGCAGTGCGAGCAGGCACCATTGTAAAACTGCAGAGTGACAGCAGTATTCCTGATGTCTTCATGGTCGGGTGCCTTGCAGAATGAATTTCAGGGAGTCCTGAAGTCATCCTTGTCTGTGATCAGACCCTGCCACGGCCATGCAGGATGAGGATCCCAGATTGTCAGGAATGCCAGCTCAGCTGCCATTTGGCATTTCTCCTGAGTCCGTTATACATCACTTCAAAGGGAGCAATCAAACCTGTGTATTCCTCAGGCCGTCGCTGACCACCTGACCTGTAATGTGGGGTTCCCTATTACAGCATGCATGGCAGTTTATAATTTTCCTGCCAGGTGAGTGACTTTTCAGAAGGAAGGGGCTCACTGGTGTGGCAGGTCGCCTTGAAACTTGATCAGCAGATTCTGGGACGGCGTTACAGTCATGAAGGGGTGAGATGTTGCCACATTAGCGCCCCTCCTGTATATATGTAGCTCCCCGCCCTGCATGCTCTGCACCATGCGGAGTGCGCTGTGACATCACTTGTGGTGACAGCGCATGTGAGACTGTGGCCAAAGCAAGGACATCGCGTTCCTTTGAAGTTATTCTGGACCCCCCGGTGCAGGCCAAGGGGGTCCAAAGTACCATAGCAGCAGCAGCAGTATCACTGCACAGGGACTAAATACAAATATCAGTATCCCCCTGCCCTGTGCAAATTATTGTGGAGTCCTCTGTGCAGGCCTGTGGGGAGGGGTTGAAAAGGGATGTGCAGGGGAATAACCTGTGGAACAGCTACATAGAGTATGCTGGTCTGGAACGCCAGGAGTCTGCATGTGCTGGATTCATCGCGCACCACCCATTGATCTGCATGAGCATCCTTTGTGCCCAGATCGCTGCACCAGCACCACAGTCAAGTCAACAAGTGCAGCTTGGTTTTGCATGCCATCAACAGACTTGCAAGCATCTCTTGACAGCGTTATCTCCTGTCATCTCTCAATCAATGCACTTTGCATTGTACAGTCGAAGTGTGCTATTGACAGGATGACATATAAAGCACCTCTGGGCTGTTGTGTTGTTTGGCCAAATGCGATTCAGCTGATATTTCCAAAAGTTGGCCTTTGGATGTCTCAAATGCTGGAATAAAGCCATCAATGGCTCCTTCAGTGCCCCTTGGAGTTTAGGCACACCTGATGAACAATGCCAGGCTTTCTCAGTGAACTCCTCAAAAGCTCAATTTCTCAAGTCACTCTGCTATCCATATCGCAATAAGCTGCATTAATAAGGTCATTTGGTGAGCTCCATCCACCTTCCGTATTTAGAGTATACAAGACATTCAAGTTGACGATGCCAGGTTGCCAGGCACTTTCAGGATTCTTCAATTGGAAGAATGTCTGTAATTCCTGAAGTTTTATATCGGCTAGATAGTTTTCTGTCGCCTCGAAGGTAATGTTCGATATCAGATTCTGTTGCAGCCTTCTTCTTGGGCACACCTGCACTTGCACCAAATTGCATTCAGGCAAGTCTTCGGTTTTGGTGACAGTTGCCCAGGCAATTCTTCGCGTTCTTGAACGTGTGTCCAAGTACCTCTCGGATGGTCCTCTTAACATTCTTGGGAAGCTCCTGGCCAGCTGGGATAGTGCTCAAGTGGTAGGAGATGACTGTGACATTTATCAACACCACGACGGCCACCACCGTCCGCACGATGCGTGCTTCCCTAGCTTTCCCTCTGGATACGTGAACATCTTGGCGATCGCGTGATCTCATACTCCTCTGTGCAGTGAAATTCCTTTACTTGGACACTGTGCAATGGGTGCCTTAGCGTAATCGAAACGTTTGTGACGCCTTGCGTACAGCATCGATTGGAGAAACAAACTATCCGATCATGAAAGTGCGAGCTACAGAATTCCAAAACAGCATATATGGAGCCTGTGCTGCAATCCTCGCTTTTAAGCCTGCCCGCGTGCCCAATATATTGGGCGGGCCCGGGCACAGTGTCATGCATGGTATGACTCACATTTTGACCGGCGGTCTGAGAGCTAAATTGTCTTAACCACCCGATAGCTCAAAGCCAGTGACTCTGAATTACGTATATAGGACCAAGCGAACGTTCAAGCAGGAACGTTCTTTCTCAGCAGCGGGGACTGTTTGCTTCCGAGGGAGTCCCGTGAAGGCTCTTTTGGAGTCTTGGTCCCAGTGTCTCAGTCACGGCGGTCACATTGAATCCTAATAAACGCAGAAGATGAAGGATATCTCTTAAGCAGCTGCTTGGTTGCAGTTGCTGGTGGTCTGCGTCGTTTCAGTTGGGACTGATGAGCATCACCGCAGTCCAACATTCAATGCAAGTTGCTAAGGGCTCAGCCAGTGCTTAATAGTCAATGGCGTGGACCAAATCTACACTTGATTGTTATGCTGTTGTGCCATTTGAAAATATATAAGGCTACTGCAATTTGATTAGATAGTGGCACTGTGCTCAAGTAGAAAGAGACAGCTGTGAGCTGCAACACTATAAATAGCACTCCGGCAACGTGGATCATCCCTTTTTGTCTCCTATCCCCGAAGGCATATATGCAGACCATACTACTTCTTCCATCTTCCATTCACTGCTGTCGAAAAAGAGAGTGAGCAGTGGTGCGCCTCAGCGCCACAAAATATAGTCACTTCCTGTCAGTGAAGCACATTGCCAATGACATGCCGTGAAACAATTTGTGGCGGCCATTTCCTCTCCTGTCAATGCTTTTGACTTAAAAATGCAACTCCTATGAAGGAAGGAAGGAAGATTACATCACTCCAGCCGCCTAGGGCTGATTGGATGAACTGGCAGCATCCAAATAATCAAAATAATCCATCACAAAATGTGCAACACCAACAATGTCCAACTGCCACATGAATTGCTGCATCGTCACAATGGCTGCACCAAACAGCCCAGGATATCTGTCCCGAACAGATTGCAAGGCAGGGCACTCAAACACAAGGTGGCGCTTATCCCCAATAACCTGCTGGGCACAACGCATGCACAAACGCTGGGGCCGGGGAATCCTTGCCCAGCGGCCCGAGACATTGGGCAGACTATGACAACCCATCCTGAACTTCAACAGTATACGCAAGCAACGGGCACTCAAAGGCTGCTGTAAGAGCTGGCAAGGGTGGCGCACACAAGCTGGCCTAGCAAACCATCTGTGATATGTACACAAGGTGGCATTGCTGGACGGGCAGGTCCTAGGGCAAATGTCAATGTCATCCCAAACCTGCAGTGCTTGCGCATCTAGCAGCTGCATCACAGCATCAACTTCCACAGGAACAAGGGTATGATTGGGCTTCACTGCTGGATTTGAACCGCTGCCCGGTGGGGCACGATATGCTGCCCAGAATGATGATTCGGGCTGCTGTGGTTCGGGTCATGTGCTCGATCATGTGTCCGAGAAGCAAATCTGGAGAGCGGAATTTAGGAAGGTAAAGTCCAAAAAGTCTAGAAATGGCTGCGTCGGGATGTCAGATGCAGGTCGGAGCCGCAAGGCATGCGAGTCTGACAGGGAGATCTTGCAGAAATCTGCTTACCGAAAGGTGTCGAAGTACAAGGCCGACACGCCAGCTCAGGTACAGAGGAGAACTGAATCGCAAGCATGTAGACATCTCAGAAAGGGACTTTTTTGTTGGATGCTCACGTATTGAGTGATTTCCACCGGTGGAGTGTTGAGTTCCCTCAGTAGGACTGTTACACCTGGTTAGGATGCCCATTATGTTCTTTTTCAAAGTTGCATGTTGTACCGTCTTCATTACTCGGCAGTACTCGAAAACGGGTGGGACAGTGCTGTCTTTTGAATGTCAGATCACTTTCACGTGACCCCACTATCGAAGAGTCGACCTCCTTGCCCGGAGTGTCATTGAGTCGTAATTGTAATATTTTGTTGTCCTTCAAGGGAATTTGGTCTTCAAGGGCTGTCGTGCTGGCCTCAAAGCACCTGCATTTGCCAGCTTAGGGTTGCATTCTCTTGGCTTGCATTCTGATTCTCTCTGACGTGCTGCAGGAGGTCAGTTGCACGAGCCAGCGCAGTCCTGGAGAAGACACAGACGTACACTGGGGTAGGGGTTGATCCCCCGGCCAAGGGCCACCACTTCCTCCACATTGATGACTTCTCCAAGGAGGAATTGTGGGCCATGCTGCAGACCTCCATCAAGGTGCTCCTTCCCCCCTTTCTGTCATGCATTAGAAGTTGTCAATTTTCTGGGCGTGCACCTTTCAGAGAGCGCAGCAGATCTCTGTACAAAACGACGCCCCAGCCGCACCTGCCAGCAACAGATGAGGGCGGGGACATCACAGGAAAGCCGCCACATGGGGGAAGGAATGCGAGCGCAGCATTTCAGTGAGGCACTGAGGAGCGCAGAAACTCCCTGCCCTGCTTAGAATGCGGTTGCCCCCAGTTAGACGCGCCGCCGTGCAATGCACGGCTACCAGCTCACTAGTCGGGTGCACCTTGAATGTCCAAGTGGGTGCCGCCTTGACAGATGCCGACTCTGCTCTGGCAGCAGCAGTAGCCTTGACAGCCACTGCAATCCTGCTCTTGCAGCAGCAGGCGCTAGGAAAAGCTCTTTGCGCAAATGGCGACATACAAAATCTGGCCGAACACCGTCAAAGGCGGTGATCCTGAGGCTGCGAGTGAGATTTCTTAGAAAGGAATTCGAATGATTTCGAAGTGGCTGTTGTGCGCAGGTGAAAGAGGCCCTGAAGAGCGGCGACAACAGCTACAAGCCCTTTGCTGGCCTCACCATGGCCATGATCTTCACCAAGCCCTCCATGCGCACGCGCGTCTCTTTTGAAACCGTGTGCCCCTTGTCGTTTTGGTTGACACCCTTTGTCAGTGCCCTGCGGGGTGTCTGTGTTGAACTTGTACGTGACGTGTGAACCCGGGGCCTTGCGCTGCTGGGCTTTACTGGCACTCTCAGCATGGTGCCTGCGTGCATGCAGCTGTTGAGTGCTGCTGTAGCATGACCGGATTTTGTTTTTGCAAAGCGTCATCCAGGCGGTTGATGTTTTGTGGGTCCTGTGCTCTCGCTAGGTGGGAACAGTGAGCGTCTGCGTGCCTGTGGTCCTTGGGTTCTGACTGCAGGCGATGCCTTTTGCACTTAACAAGCACTAGATCTAGGTTTGATGGGCCGGTCGGCTGCTGTGTGATAGAATCTTGGGCCATGCCTTGGAAGAAAAAATCATTTCAGAATGATGGCACGTGATTTGGCAATAATGGTCCCTTGCGCTGCCGCTCAGATACAATTTCACGCCCAGTCTGAATGCCAGCCCCCTGTGCGAATAGAAGGCGTCGGCTGAGAGCACTGGTGTGATTTGTTCGCAGGGGTTCTTCAAGCTGGGAGGGCACGCCATCTACCTGGGCCCCGACACCATCCAGATCGGCAAGCGCGAGGCCACCAAGGACATCGCGCGCGTCCTCTGCAGGTGCGCGCATGTGGTGGGCAGTGTTACAAGCTTAGTAAGCTTAGTAATCACCCCCAGGCTCCTGAGTCGCCTCGTCCCAACCGATCCGTGGTGGACAGCTGTCACGGCTGCCCAATTGTGACAGCTCTCATTCCAGCCGCAAGGTGGCAGAACTGCTGCGTTGCGCCAATGCTGCCGTCACATGTTTGATTTCCTTACCAAGCTGGCTGCGGCCCTGTCAACACCTTTTTTTTTTATTATTATTACACGCTTTTTCCTGCCAGAAGCAAGATGCGTCTGCAGACAAGCTGCAGTGAAGGCTGCCAAAATCCTACCCCTTGATGGACTCGCCAGATCCAAGCAATACCTTTGGAGGTCCCAAAACAACCCAGGGCATTTGGGAAGCTCCCGGAGACCCTCCACTTTGCACATCCCTGGTCCCATGGTCACGCGAGTCAGGGACCAGAACATCAGGGAGAAGTTACTTCAGCATAATCCTACTTTTTCTTGCCAGCCGCATGCATGTGACAGCCTGGCACCCAAGAAGTGCTTTGCAGGTGTCCGAATGCTAGCATGCTGCCTTGCCTTCCCTTGTGACATAGTCTCAACTCTGACGGTCCATCTGCGCAGGTACAACGATGTGATCATGGCGCGCCTCTTCGCGCACGAGGACATCTTGGAACTGGCGCAGTATTCATCCTCCCCGGTGGTGAACGGGCTGACGGACTACAACCACCCCTGCCAGATCATGGCTGATGCACTGACCATGATAGAGCACAAGGGGCGAATCGAGGGCACCAAGGTGGGTTTTAAGGAGTGGTAGTTGGTTACTCTGGGGTGGATGTCTCCGGGTGATTAAGAGGAGGTTTTGGCAATAGCAGGGAGGCCGCGCGCCGTCCTCAGAGCCTAAGCCGCTCCTGCAGCACCATACTGCTAAGCCTCATTCAGGCATTCAAAACATACTTTTGTCGTCATTCAGCTTTTGACAAAGGGCATCAGGCAGAATTCGCATGAGTGCGCCTCAGCTTCAGTTGATGATGGGCAGGAAGAGTGCAAGTGAAAATTCTGTGCACATATGCGATTCACAACCTTATATCAGAAGTTGGAGAGTACTCTGCACTGCTTGCAATGGGTGATCCCGAATTCCTGCAATGTGCACTTGTGTCTCTCTTGTACACTGTGGTGGTATAATGTGACTGAAGCTCCCTCTCTGCGTCAGCTAGTGGGGCTCTGACCTGTCTTGGCTGGAGCTCAGAATTTTATCATGGGGGCAGTCAGGATCAAGGACAGCTTATTGCGGGAGGGCACCCTGCTTCTGTTCATTGGCTGACAAGGGCGCATATCCTTCTCAGATTCAAATCGAAATCTAAAGCGAAGCTGTGCGCGCAGGTGGTGTACGTGGGAGACGGCAACAACATCGTGCACTCCTGGATCCGCCTGGCGGCCAAGTTCGATTTCGAATTCGTGTGCGCATGCCCCGAGGGTTACGAACCCGACCCGGCCACGGTCGCTCTTGTCAACGAGGGCGGCGCCGGGAAGGTCACGATCTCGCACAACCCTCTCGAGGTGAGTCAGCGCTGAGTCATCTCATCTCTGCATGCAGCTCAGGCCATTTGTTGCTGGTCTTGCAAAGGGAGCCTCTGCGCTGTGTGCATCAGCGCTGCACCTTGCTGCAACTCTTTTTGTCATTGATGCCTTGCTGAAAGGGACTCCTTCTGGCGCTGACTCCTTCGTGGCGCTCACAATTTTGACTTTGTTGACTAGCGCATTGCGCGGGAGATTCTGAAAAGAGGCAACAAGCGGGTAGATAGTGTTTGGGGGAAGCTTACCTCGGTGTTGTGGCACAAATGCAGCAGGGGCACCCACGTGAGTTAAAAGTGATCGCCCATGGCCTCAGCTTTCTCCTCACAGTGGCAAGGTCAACCATAGGTTGGGCATGCTTGATCTCTGTCCCATTATCACGCACGCACCCACGCCCCAGACCTCATCCATCTGTAATTTCATCTATAGAAGTTCATTGGCGGTATTCTTGGTGTCTGGACAGGCGGTGAAGGGGGCGGATGTGGTATACACTGACGTGTGGGCATCCATGGGGCAGAAGGAGGAGGCCGAGCTGCGGAAAAAGAAGTTCCAGGGATTCCAGGTGCGTTCCCTCCCATGTGCAGGCAGGGCATATCGCGAGCTTTCGAACTTGTATTTAGGGTTTTTTCTTGGGTGACCCTAAATCATATCATTATTACTGGGGTACCTCTGGGGACTGCTCAGGTTATGTTCAAGGGTGGTGGGGGCGGCATTTTGAGAGGTTTGCGATGTTACCGTGGAGCCCGGACATAGCACAGCAGCAGAATAGCAGCGCGCTAGCCAAAGCTTTATGCCCCCAGAGTAAAACATGGCATGAGACCGTGGGCCAGCTTGTCCGCTGACGCACCTTCCCTCTGGCAGGAACAGCGTGATGAGGCAGTTAATGATAGAGCTGTGTCGCGCGTGTGTAGGTGAACGAGGAGATGATGGCTGCTGCCGGCCCCGACGCGCTGTTCCTGCACTGCCTGCCAGCAGAGCGGGGCATAGAGTGCACGGATGGCGTGGTTGAGGGCCCTCAGAGCGTTGTGTTCCAGGAGGCGGAGAACCGCATGCATGCGCAGAACGGCGTCCTGTTGCACTGCCTCGGCCTCGCCTGAGCCGGCGCTGCAGATACACCCCCGCGCCCGATCTGGCAACGCAGCACGTGCACCTGATCTGGCAACGCAGCGCATGCGCCTGATGTCACAAGTGTAGCGACTGCAGGAAAGCAAAATGTCACGAATCGATGATCCCCTTGATGTTAGAAAGTGCAGTGTTGCTGCTGATTTGCGACACCTGAGGTGGCGACATCAGTCTTTTACCTGAATTAGGGACGCTGATCGGTGCCTGATTTGGAATGTACTCCCCAGAGCCTGATCCGGCAGCCTATCTTGGCAGTGCCTGATCTGGCAATGGTTGCGCTGACGCATGTGGTGCGCTTCAGTTGCATGCGATCCCGATTGAAATGTGATGTAGCAGATTCACTCCTACGTAAGTAGGTATACCGCGCCTCTATCGGTGACCAACCTGACGTAAAAAACAAAATCGTGATGAGAGAGCAGGGGCTGTACATGGTCGGACAGCTCTCTTGCATGCATGTGCTGAGAAGAAATCCAAACGAAGAGCTGTTCCGAACGAGTCGTTGTCATGGCCATGGCTGTGGTTTGCTGTCAGGCCGCTGGCTTTAGCTTGGACTGGAGTCTCTACTACTAACATAGTCATGATGGTGGCTGTACTCACGTGGTCCACTGGACTTGGATCTGGCAGATGGATGCTCCCCAGTGGAGGTCAACAGAAAGCTCTGATGAAAGACTGGTTGAGAAATCACACAACATATGAAAGTGAGAATCGATACATTACAGTAATCTCTGTCAGATTGAAGGACAAGTTGCTCTATTGCATAAGGAAAGTGCGTGAAATTTTGCAAATGCAGTGAATAACCAGTGCGGCCTGTGAATGCATTTTCAAAGTGATTGGTCCAAAACCATCAGTCAATCAATCTCACACTTCCCGCAAGAAAGCGCTATCGCCAGGCATCACGCCTGGCATCATGATGGAGTCATTCATGGCACCAGTAATGATGACTCACTGCAACTTGTTTGCTTTGCATGTGATCATTCCACCCTTTGGCAAATTCTTTCCACTCTTGCAGTTAGCTGCCTTCACAGGTGTCCAATCCTTGAGTGACCACTTACGTGTCTTTCAAGATCAGGGCCACCATAAACAAAGTTGGCAATGATGCTACAGACACATTCCAACAGCTGCAAGTGCGAGAAGTTCCTTGAGCCTGTATCTCTCCAGATATGTTGCTGAAATTTGGGACCCTACCAGAGAGACTCAGCCAGGCTGGCCCTGAGGGTATACCTGAGGGTACGTACCTAAGGGTGGTATATATCCCTGCGGCATCATGCTATGTTTTTTATCTAGAGAACCCTAGGGCCTGAACCCTTAGATATGATAGCTACTAGGCTTGCACTATGCCACTTGCTTTGTGATGCAATGTGTTTAAGTTGATTGGCCATGGCATATAGGTACTGGCAAACGTTCAGTATGGCCATGGCCCCGGCTGGCGGGGGGCGGTACAAATACTGAGCACCGTGCCCACAGTTGATTGGGTCTTGCTTGGATCTGGCGAGTCCAAGAAGGGGAGGGATTTTGGCAGCCTTTACATGCAGCTTGTCAGCAGACGCACCTTGCCTTCGGCAGTGAAAGCGTGTAATAATAAAAATAATAATAATAAAACGTTCAGTAGGCTACATACCATCCAACCCTACTTAAAATACATGAGTTCAAAATTGACTACTTCGAAGTGCCACTTGAAGTGACGGTGACACACAGGCCTGCAAGGCACTGCCCAAAGCAGTGCTATCATATGATGTGTGATCAGCATGACACTACCACGCAACTGGAGGGGACGGTGTCTCACGATTGTCCTTGAATTTTCCAGCTGGTTTATTGCTTCTGTGTCTACACGTCAGACTGCCTGGATGATCAAGGAACAACACCAGCCATGAGTCTGCTCAGTGTGTCACGTGCAGCCTTTGCTTCAGCCAAAAGCCCGTCCCAAGTGGCATCACACAGCACCTGTATAAGAACCACACAATATTAGGCTCCATCAGATCAAGAATTCAACAGACGCACAGATGAAATCTGGGGATCTGCATGCCAAAGCCACGCTTGACACTGCCAATTTTAATGAACCATAGAGCATTATCATACGTTGCATGCGCCCATTCAAATTGCCCTGAGAAGAAGAAGAACTAAGAGCTTGCTGGAAGTGGGGGCAACCACCCAGCCAAGATGCCGTGCCAACTCAAATTTTCCCATGGTATCATTTACTCGAGCTCTTCTAGAATCAAGCCGCAGTCTTGCAGGCATGGGGAATGGTGACTGATAATGTTTGCTCTGAGAAAAGATATTAACAAGGTGTTGCATGGCCCCTGATTAGCCCCCTTCACCTACTGGGCATTTCCGCGGAACGGTGCAAAGCAAGTGAGACAACGATTGAGTACTTTGCAGGGCATATCTTCATCAGGGCGTCTATTTTTTACTTTATTTTGTATTTTGTGGCGTGGCATGAGATCACCTCCTGCGCTGTGTCTATGTCGACTCCCCTGTAGCAGGGGTGATTTTCCAGGGTCAGCAACCGCACATAAAGCTGCTCTGCAACGCTCTTCCTCACCTGCATGCATGCAACACCATCGTAGTGATCGTGTAGAATCGAATGAGCACAGTTTTAGTTCCTGGAGTCCAGCTGAGTAGCATGCGCGGGGCCGATCTGAGCTTGCATTCATTAGGAACAGCTGTGTTTGCATGTTGCTGCTGTCAGGCTGCTCTGCAGGAACAGCTGGTACAGTCTCTGTTTACTTGTCATATCTTAGATGTTGGTTTGGAGAGTTCCCAGCTTGACAGTGGACTACAGTGCCAGATGGAATCCTTCAGCTGACCACACTTTGTACAGCGTAAGGTTTGCCACCTTTCTGAAAGCTGGAAAGTCAGTCTTGAAGCCAGCAATTCGACAACTTCAGCTGTATGGCCTGACAAGTCTCTCTGTGAACATACAAACGCTTTAAAAGGCCATCTGAGAAGCTGCAACCACAGGAACTGCATGGAAGCTGCCCCAGCCAAGCCCACCCGGACTGAGCTCCCTTCAGCAACCTCATTGGTCTGTGAATTTGAATGGCTGAGTCTGTCTTTTTCTAGGGCACAGATGGCAAGGCAAAGGAACTGTACTGCTAAGTCTGCTGCCTTGATTGCAGGTGTAGAGCTGCAAAGAAAACATGGAATTTTGACTCGCCTTGGGGAAGCGATGCGCGAGAAGGGTGAGGAGAGCGTGCAGGGCGCCAGAACAGGCCGGCTGATGGCAGCCCGCCAGGTGGCACAGTGACGTGGCGGCCCAGCAGAGGGAGGGAACGTCCCTGCAGCCCCGCGCTTCACTCTTCACCAGCTCCAACAGCTCCCCTGCACATCAATTATCACCCTTGAGCACAGCCTCTGAAGTCCTTTCAGAGCACCGGGCGATGACAGCCTTGCACAGTGCTTTTCAATGCTCAAGATTTTTTGCAGGTGTTCAGTTGGTTATTTCCTATGCTGTTGGTTTGTCTCCACTCCGTGTGTCCTGCCCGCTGCCCTGCTTTGCCTTTCTGCTTGTTGTCTTGGTGCCTTGTTGAATGGCAAGCCACACGATTCGAAGGTCCACCGTTCAAATTCAGATGCACTATGGCCATCCAGGTTTGTCTTGCAACACCTTACACGCCCCCAGGGAAAGGAACACAGGAGGACAGCACGTCTGAATTGTTCCTGCAGATTCATACGGACAAATTTGGGGCTCTCACCGAAGAAGGGGTGCGTCTGGGGTAGATTTTCCATACGGACAAGTTTGGGGCTCTCACCAAAGAAGGGGTGCGTCTGGGGTAGATTCTCCATACGGACAAATTTGGGGCTCTCACCGAAGAAGGGGGTGCGTCTGGGGTAGATTTTCTATACGGAGAAGTTTGGGGCTCTCACCGAAGAAGGGGTGTGTCTGGGGTAGGTTCTCCAGGCCCCCATCAGAGATCAGCACATCTGCAGCCTTCAGCAGAGGCAGCGCCAGCCGAGGGGACTTGGCGTTGCGCCGCCACACCGCCAGAAATGACAACGCCACCCTGCTGCGCATGCTGCCAGCACCTGTGTCACACACGCTCGATTCAGTCACTCTCTGATGACCACTCTCTGGTTCGTCTGTTTTTGCCAGGTGGCTCGAGGGGTTGAGCCCCTTTTCATCTTTTGAGTGCTGCAGTCAAAGATGAGCCCAGCTGTCAACTGACTTTATCTGTGATTGATGAGTCCTCCAACCCCCTCAGATACAATCCCCTCAACTCAATTTTACTCACTGCCAATCAAGCTGTTGAGACCCACTGCCTTGAGGTTATATCATATACAATGTGAGTATAAGTGCTGAGGTTGTGGAACCTGCATGAACTGATAAGATTCTACATGATAAAATGCATAAAGAATGAAGGATATCGTGCACACAAGGCCCGTCAAAGCGCCGGCAAAACGAAGGCCGGAAGTCCCTGTGAGAAGAGGAAAAGGCTGATGTCACCGCGGGCCTCACCTGCACCGCTGACGTCATCGATGACTCGCGTCTGTCCCACCAATGCAGCAGACGATGCCTTGCTCAAATGGCCGTCCAGACCGCCGATGCAAGCAACCAGGCCCTCCAACACAGCCTCCCTGTATGTGTCTTTTGCCAGCAGTGGCGCCAATCTTCCCAATGCCTGCAGCATGATCGCACATCACTCCTTCAGTTTCATATATCAAAACACATGCAGGTGGCACGGCCAGAAGGCATATTCTCATGCAGGGCGGTCATGCAGCCTTTCCAGTGCCTGAAGGTCTCAAACTCTGATGCTCAAAGTGCGTCCTTCTGTGGTGCACATGTGGCTTGCGGGGCGATTGGGCAATAAAAGTTGACCATGTTATGGTTCTAGAAATGGAGAAAACAAGATCTCTCTGGGTCTCTCACAGGAACTGTCCAGGTCAGAGATGCAGACCAAAGAGGTCATATTAGATGCGTGGAGGTTGGAGACTCCACCTGAGGTGTGGCAAAGAGGTCGGGGCTGACTCCTAGCAGTGCTGTTTCCAGAGCGGCCTGGTCAGGGAAACTCAGCAGCGGGTGCTGAAGCAGGCGCTGCAGGTGCTCCGCAGCTGCCTGCAGTAATGGCACATTCCATGTCATGTGTGCAGTCTCTGACGATTTCCTTCTTGAAATGGCACAACATCTGCAAGGGGTCACTCCTGTCATGAAGCACCTGAGCACGGCCGGTTGTCAGCAGACTGAATCATTTACAGAAAGTGCGCGGCTCTAGATTCTGCGAATTACTAAAAACGCAGATTGCATTTGAAACAACCATTCGGTGCTGACACCAAGGTCACCTTTCTGAGGCGATCGAGCCGCTCTGCAGCCTGTTGCAGCAGCGCACAGGCCACCTCCCTGACAATGCCGCCACTGCTGTCTTCTGCTTCCACATTGCTGCTCGCCGCCTGATTCCCCAATGCGATCCCTGCTGCCTCGGCCCTGCCTGCGCCTTCCCCCGCGCTGGACTGGGCCTTGCCTTGTGAAAATCTGCACTGACTGCTGCCAGGCTGGCCAGACATCCCCTGCTGACCGCCGGTCGATGCCTCGTGTCGGGGAGATGCACCGCTGTTGACACCTGGCCATGGAGATGAATTGCTGTCTCCGTTGGGCAGGGGAGATGAAGTGTTGTTGCTGCCCGGCCGGGCAGCGCTCCGGGCAGCCCGGCGGTGCGCGGCCCACAGCGGCAGGATCTGCGCGAGTGATCCCATTGCAGCCTCCCTCACCCAGCTGCCCACGTCGCCCCTGTCATCCGTGCAGTAATCCGCCGCCGCTGTGACTAACCGCAGCAGCACGCGCGCCTCCAAAATTTCCTCTGCTGACTCTTGCGGTGCTGAATCTTGCGAGAAATTGGTGGCTGCATGCACATTGGGTGTGCTGGGTGCGGCTGCGCCTGTCTCGCCTGCTGTGTGTGCTGTGGCCGTTTCCGTCTTGGCTGCATCTCCTGATGTGGCTGCATGCCCTATCTTGGCTGTGGCCAGTTGTCCCGTGCCTGACTCAGCTGCAAGGTTTGCGTCGGCTGTGTGTTCTGTTTCAGCACCGTCAGATCCGGCGGTCTCAAGTTTGGCGGCGTCGCCCGTTTTGGCCGCAGGTCCGTTAAGGACCGATACCGTTACGGCGGCGCCGGGGGCGGCGACCGGGTACAGCTCAGAGGCCACGTCAGCGATCGCACGCGCGGCCGCCGCCCGGGCCTCCGCATCGCGCTGCTCCGGATTTCCTTCAACCTGCGCACACAAAAAGTGAATTGAGACCAGACGTTTGAAGCACTCAGGACGCCTATGCCCTGCTTGGGTGAAGGGTGAATCGAAAACACCTGTGGCCCTGCTATGCAAAGAGCGGGGTTCAATCTCCCCATGGGATCGTCTGTATTGAGTGTTGGGCAGCGGTGCGGTTTTTTCACCAGTGGCACACGTCAATGTTCATTTAACAGGTCTGTCCGTGAAGGTGCCTCTTGTTCCACTCTTTGCGCATGTTCCTGGTGGGGAAACATTGCAGCCGAGCCGATGCGAGGGACATGACGAGGGAGACCGACGCTGCAGGCTGCCTGGAGCTTGATGGAAGTCTGGCACCCACCTGTGCAGCATCGCCCAGAGCATCTAGCACTTCAAGTGCTTGCGGCCGCAGCAGGCATGCTGGCAGAGCGGCCAGCGCAGCGGCGTACCCCTGCCTCTTGGCGACAGGGGCGCTCGGCCTGAGGCCCTCAATGTAGCTCGCCACAATTCCCTCCGCCTCTGGCTCGCCACCTTGGAGCAAGAGGAGCAGAAGACATCAGTGAGGCAATGGTGTGCGTGCTTGCTGGGACTTTCCAAGACGAGGGATGACACCTGGTACTGCCTGTTGCCAACTGGAGGGCCTGCTGCAAGCGAGGGGAACCCAACCAAGCCCTGTCTGCCTTCATGACACTAGGTCGAGGTCGGGCAGAGCTCAGCCCAGCAAGTGATGCAAGATGCTGTCATGATCTTGCACAACAACTGCTCCCGCTTTCTGCACACTCCAATGATGGTAGGCGCTCCCGAGAATCTACCTGTGAGATATGCTCGCGAGAACGCGCGCAGCGCAGCCGCCGAGGCCGCCTGGATGGCCGGGTTGGGATGTCTCAGGTTATCCTCTGCTATTGCCAGCAGTTTTGACCGCTGTGAGTTAGTCAGTGGCACGCGACTCAGCGCCATGCATTCCAGCAGCCTGTGTTTGAAGCAGACCCACTGCTCAGATGCAGATGACGTGTCGGTACATGGCTTGCATGCGAGACTTTTTGCATGTGAAAGCTTGTGAGTGTGTTATTCCCCCATGCTACACCATGCCGCTAGGCACCAATTGAACCTGAACTAATGGTTTGAGGTTTCCACCCTGTGTGCTAACCAATGTACACACAGACTGCAGCTGTCCATCGAATGCAGGTTCTGTGCTAAACACTGGAAGCACCTGCGTCCCTGAAAATCCCAGATTGCCCGGTCTAGGCCCTTTTGGTGACTCTTCAAGAGCACTACTGGACATTTTCTCAACTTCTTTACCTGGAGGCTGCTGCGCGCATCAGCTCCCCGCCCTTCCCCCGGTACAGGCGCCCGGCCTCCAGTGCCGGCACCACATCAGCAAGCCTTACTAAACGATCCCTGCTGATGCCTTTGCTGATGTCATGCAGCGCCAGCAGCACCTCACCAGCCGCCAGCACAGACCCGTGCCGCACCTGCATGCAACTTACTTTCACCTTTATTTTCTAGAAATTCTTTCCACTTTGTTTCTTATTCGCTGTTTCACTTGCGCGACTTTTTAGATGAGAAGAAAAAAAGCTGCTTGTTTGATGCAGCCTCCACAGGCTGCTAGGCTGCCATCCCTGCAGATGTCGGTTGGTAAATACAAGCACACTCATGAACTCGTGCCTGGCAGAAAAAAACTCAAATTCCAGCAGGAGAAGCAGGTGATCATCTGAGCAGATGCACCAAGATACAGTGACAGGGAATTGTGCAAGCGAGCCTCCAGGCTATCGTCAATATGCACATGTGCAACACCTCATCCCAGATGGCATGCATGCAGCATGGAACAAAGTGCTCACAAAGGACTTGCCTCTAAGCAGCCGTCCGTGCACATGGGAAGGAGTCGATCAAGGACGCTGGCTGCAAATAGCTCTGGTTCAGTTTGCGCTAGAGCGGCCAGCGCTCGAGAGGCCAGCTCCCTTAGCGAGCGCTCCCAGTGGCCCAGCTTCCTGCAATCAACTTGAATACAATCATTTCAAAATTTAGAACTTCGAAAGAGAGAGACCTCCGACGAGAACGACGACCACGAGAACTCCAAACTCTGAAAATTTGAAATTTGTAATTTGGAAATGCCCAGCAGAGAGAAGGATGCGCTGGTAGCGGTCATCTGCACAACAGGCCATGCCGAGTATGCTGGATAAGAGCTGAAGTAGCCTATAGAAAAAGTGGTGGGAGACTTTGAGGGCAAGGGTGAACGGTGAAGGGGTGACCTGTCAATCAGGTGATCCACGAGGGCGGCGCGGTACTCCACAAAGCCAGCCACAAAGGGCGCCACCAGCAGGTACGCCTACAGAAGGGCAGAAGCCTCAATTTCCCGGACTTCAGCTCCAATAAGCCGAGCACATGTCTGCATGCGGCTGCATGGCAAAGGAAACACTCCATCCACCAGATTCCCATTCACGGGCTTCACAGGACCTGGTCAGTATTAACCAAAACAGAGCCAGTTACTTATGAACCAGAAATGGTTTGGATCTACGGGGGAAGGCTAGGGATGTGAGCAATGTCAGCCCCAACACGGCGACACCGATGCAACACGGTGGGTGGCCCATTACAATGTAAACGAGCAAAAATGGCGCATACGTTTGAGCGAGAGGCGAGCGCGAAGTAGTCGGCGCGGCAGATGACGTCGATGCCGTGGGGGAAGCTTCCCTGGCGGCCCACCGCCTCCTGGAACGCCGCCGAACACGCGCGCCGGCAGTTCACCTGCGCACGGCAGATACACTCCATTCGAGCGTTTAAAAAATATATAGTAAAGCGCCGGGAGTCGTTGCCATAAGAGCGTCACCTCACAGAAGCACACTGGTGCTCCGCATGATCAGCGGTGTCATGTGAGGCCCTCAGCGGAAAATCAGGTTCTTGGCCATCAGATGAAGCAACTTTCTACTGAGCCAGCTGCCAACACCTCGGGGCACTGGGATTCGCGCTTGCAAGAAGGCACGCCTTGTCAGAGGCCTGCTGCCACGAAGAGAAAGGGATCTGCAGTAGTATTTTTGCACCGCCGTGTTTGCAAGGCTGGTTCATGATATTCCCAAGGGATGCCATATCAGCGAACACACCTCTCTGTCGTAGCATGCGACCGCCAGCAGCGCCGGTGCCAGCTGCCGCGCAGCTTCCGCCATGGCTTCCTTCTCGTACGCGCGCGCAAACGCCCAGCACACATACGCGGCAGCGTCCCTCACATGCGCTCCCACGCTGCAGCAGCAAAGGCGCAAAAATTTCAGAAATACTCATCATATAATCGCTCAATTATCTGCGCCCATAATAAGCGGGTTCAGTATGACGCTGCCAGCATCCCTCACACACGCTGCCATGCTGCAGCAGCAAATGCGCCAGGTTTGCATTTGCTTCTGCATGTGTTGCAAGCAGAATAAACGTGCTTTCTCGCTGTAGCTTTCCTTGGTCCTTCCAGTGGGTGCTTGGTGCAGGGATCCAGCTGGGCTAGTAAAAGAGATGCAGCACCTCAGACAGGGAGTCATTTGAGGGATACTGGCTGCTCAGGTTTCTTAGGGCACAAGAGGAGCGGGCACAGATCAATGCGTCACGGGCATGCCAGATGGGGGGCTAGGGAATTACCTGTGGGCGCCTCTGCGCACGTCAAACTGCAGGGCAGAGGCAATGAGGGGCGCCAAGTCAGGCAGCCTGCACAGCACATGTTCCAAACTGAAGTCAACTGGGCTCTTATGTGGTGCCAGCAGCTGTGCACGGCGCTCATGTTGTATGCCCAAGTCATACTAGCGGTGCGTGTACCTCCCAAGACACGAGAAAGACCGACAGACACTTACAGAGGGGAAATGGCCTGTCAGTTGAATGAAGCATGGCATAGACTCACCCAAGTGAACATGTTGAAGCATGCTGTTAATGTAAGTTCAGTCAGCCAAAGCAGGACAGATGCGCAATGACAAAGAATTTGCAATGCTCACCGATGCGGTAGCAGCAGTCCCCTCCGCGCCAGCTCAGCGAGTGCCAGGCAGCCGCCGTGCCACGCGGCGTCCCTCTCCCCGTCGCTGAACAGGTCCAGCACAGCTTCCAAAACCTCGTCCGCCAGCTCCTGCACAGCGACACATTCAAGTGTTATTCACCATTATTATTATTACAGTGTCGGCAAACCCAAAGCCCGAAGGCCATAGGGCATACACACAGAGTGTCTGCAGCCACATCTGTGGGGCCTGAAGGTCTGGTCTGCAGCCCATATGGTATCATACTGAAAGTCCAAGTCCAAGTGAGGCGTGCGTATTAAGGAACATACCACCACCCCCACCACCAAACAATGCTTTACAACACAGCAAGCAAATGTAATTCACCATATTTGAATCGAAAGAGTGAAGGAGTGGAGGAGGTAAATAAGAAGGCTGACTGGCAGGTTGCTAAGGTTCTCAGGGGTGCTAGAACATCTCCTGCAAGTGCACCTGTGCGCACCACTTCAGTGCCCCACATTTCACAATTTGCTATGAGGGCAGGATCTCCCAGATGAAGTCCATTGCGCCAGGAAAGTTTTAGGGGATTGGGGGATAGCGACCTTTGGGAGGCGAGCAGAGACTCTGCCGATGCCCTTGGCAGCGCTCCACCTGACCACTGTGTCCTTGTCAGCCAGGCTCTCCAGCAGTGCGCCTGGTTTGGCACCAACAAAATTCAAACTCGAAGTCATAACACATGCCTTGTCAAGGCAGATGCATCAATCGCATCACAGCCGCCAGGGTGGTGCCATTTTGCATTCCGGGAATGTTGGGTATGATCCATTTTTGCAGAGTATCCTGTCGGGCATGCATACCACTAGCAGAGATGATGCAAATGAACTAAAGAAGGGGAGAGCAAACGACAAATGTGGTCCTTAGGACTGCAAAAACAGGTGACAATCTGGGATTGGGACGAGCTGGTGTCAGAGAGAGGCAGTGGAGTAGGCTGCCAACCTAGGATCTCTTCAACTTCCTCTGGGATGCTGACATCATCAGGGTCCCCTCCCAGAGGCTGTCCCCCCGCTGCAGATTCCAGGACACCAATAGGAGAGGCGCCCCCCTCTGAAGCTGAGGGGTCCGAGTCCCCTCCCTGCAGTGCATTCCCCTCGCCCAGAGCTGTGCATGCATGCAACATGCATTGTCACCTACTTAGGTTCAATCATGCATTGTAACCCACCTGTCATCTACATGCCCTATACATGCCAAGTTGGATGCCAGGAATTGATGCACATGGCACAACAGTGGGGCCTCGTCGAAAGAAGGAAGCAGACCCCGAGAAGCCCCAACACAGGATTGCAGGATATCAAGCCCAGACCCTCTGAAAGTACTCTTTGGATGGAGCGCGTGAGATTGCAGGTCAGTGTTCCATCAGTGATTGGGTCGTGCTTGGATCTGGCAAGGCCATATCCTTTCTAGGGGTGGGGACTGTGGCAGCCTTTCACAAGCAGCTTGTCTCCCAACGCACCTTGCCCTGTCAGGAATAGCGTGTATTTGATGTATACAATTTTAAAATTCCCAGAATTTCAACACCCACCTGCGTCGGAGGTGCCTGCCAGGGTGTCGGTGATGTCAGCGCAGCGCTTCATGTATCGCCACTGCAGAACGCGCGGCGGCAGCAGAGCCAGCGCAACCCGCTGCGCCAGCTTCAGGGCCAGCTTCCTGCATGACAAATGGATGACTAATGATAACTAGGAACCATGATGTGAGCGCAACAAATAGGGCATCTGACCGGTGAAGTGTCAGGCGACTGCGTTTGGCCAAATCAATATAGCTTTTCAACCCATCGGTGTACACACCACGGCAAGGACTAGAGTTCCGAGGGTTTCTGTTGCAGCATCAAGAAAATGATTGCCCAATTTTTGAGAAGCAACCTCAGCTCATCTCCATCCTTGCCAATTTTACGGGCTTTCAAGTGCCAGCACCATTTGTTTCCTGTTGTTGGAAGAAGTGGATGCATTTTGTGGAGGTATAAGACGTTCCCGAAAGACATTGCCCAGTGGCTACCTGGAGAGGGCGCTGGAAGCTGCCACGCGGCTGCCAAGAAGCTGCGACGCCACCGGCCACAGCTGCCGCGCGAATGGCAGCAGCGCCGACCGCTGGCCCTGCTCTAAGATGTGCGCCAGTGTCCGCGCAACGCCTGCACAGCAGCTTGTCACCTGAGCATTGGGCACATGGAAACGGCCGCAGGCTAGAAGAGAGGTGAAGACCTCGCTCCTGAATGGGTGTACTGTGTGCAGATCTCACATGTTCTCCACCATGGGGACGTCAGTGGTGTTCCTCGCGATGGGCATATATGTTGCGAAATACCTATCAGATTTGGCATGAGACAACATGGGACTGAGCAGTGCTGCGTCAGCGGATAAGAGCATTTGTGGGAACAGAGCCAGACGCTTGTGAGCCACCCACTGCCCCCCAGAAATCAAGCAACAGGCATGCATGTGATTATGCTCCTTTGACAGACATGCACCAGCCCCACTCTTCTACACCCCCTGCTGATGCTGACAACTTGTGGCAGCACTTCGGTTCAAGATGCTGCCAAGCAGGAGCGAACAAACACCTGGGACAGTGAAGACGGCTCTGGGGCTGTCATGGTCCTGCAGCGAGGTGTGCGCCCACGCCAAAAATCCCCCCAGGGCGGCGGTGCAGTCCGGGCGGGTTAGTAATCTGCCCAACAGCACGCCGGCCATGTCTCGCACGCCGCCCGGGTCGCTGAGGTGGCGCTGACTCAGCTCCAGCAGCGTCGACGTCAGCGGCGGCAGCGCCCTGCGCGCATGTGCCGGCACATGTCTGTCCCATGCATGCAAGAGCCCATGCTTGCATTCGTCACCTTGAAGGCCATCATCATGGACAGCACTTGGCTGCTAAGGGATGCAAATGCAGCATCATGCAGGCCAGCAGCTCTTATACAAAGATTTTGGCACCGCGTGGCAGCCATAAACTTACTCCAGCGCTCGCACCGCCTTTCATGTTCTTTGCCAGTTCAGTCTCAAGAAGGAGACAGATGCTCTCAGGACAGGAGAGCTTACGTCAGGAGGGCGCAAATTGGCCTGTTCTTGGCACATGGCAGCTCAAGAGGATCTTGATGCAGGGGCGTGCTTTTGAGGAGTCTAGAGAAAGATATTCAGCAGCGCACCCGGGCTGCGAGGCAGTGCTTCCTAAGGAGGAGTCAACGGAGGCCAGGCTGAAGGGGATGTAGAGCAGCTGAGACAGCCACAGCAGCAATGTGCACTGCGCCTGCCACAGCCCTCCGGCGGCGTTGCCTCCCTCCTTTGTCTGCTGCGCAACACAACAGCTGCACCTTCAATACATGGCCCAGTACCGCATGCACTGTCAGCATTCACAGCCGAAACCATTGAGTTAGATCGTGTAAATCTCCGCAGTGTGAGGGCAAGTTTTGGCACTCCTTCTATTTCTGCTTGCCTCCACTGGAAGGAGGTTCAGATCAAAGGTCACACAGGTGGATTGGGCAGAAGATATGGCATTGCTAGAATGAACAAGCGCGATGCTGATGTCAGCGGGCTGACCTCAGCGTCGCAGCGCAGCAGCAGCGCCAGAACAGGCTCTAGGTCCGCCACCTCACTGGAGAAAAACTTCACCACTGTCTTGTGTCCCCTGCAACAAAACACAAAAATGATCCGTTCAAATCCTTGTCTCCCCTTCCTGGCTGGTATTCTACATTTGTACTCCGTGATAAGCTGCCACGCTTCTTGATATTCTAACAAAGTGCATAGGATGATGCGAGTCATGTTCAAAGCCAGACTGAGAGACCCACCATCATGCATCGCGACATAACATAGCCTGGTTTTCTGCTTTCTAGGTAAGCTCAAGACAATAGATGCAGAGATGTTCAAATGGAATTTTTTAAAGATCAATCCATGTGAGGTGGAAGGTTTATATCAGGCACCTGACTGTAATCAGGGCCCAGAGAAAGCGGGAAGCACTCTGCACTGCAGTCAGATCCGGTGCGCAGCCATTGTCTGCTTCGCGGCGGAGCACCGATGACAGAGGGGTGACTAAGCTGGCCAGCAGAGGGTCCAGCAGCTGCGCCTGCTCATGGTATTTCTCCAGCTGCATAAACATTAGTAGGTTTTTCTCAGGGAGAAATAGTGGATGTGAGAAAGAATTCAGTCTTCACAGCAGTCAAATGCAAGAACAGGCACCCGTGTCATGGACTCGGACAGCACTGACACAAGTAGCCAGATTGTGTTCATTCAAGAAGCTCAAGAAATAAGTATGTTGTTCTCTGATGCAGTCACGGCGAGCACTCTTGTTGACCACATCAGTTCCTTGGATTGAGTCAAATTTTGGAAAGACGGACGTTATTGTGATGTATCATTCAGATCATTTTGGGAGGTCGGCAGCGCACTATTTTGTGGTAGCGGTCAAAGAGCTGGTCCACAGCTGAGCTGTGCTGGCTGCCATCCACCCTGGAGACGATGGCTGCAAGCTCGTCGGCTTCCTCGACATGCGTGGCCTCATACGTGCAAAAAAATGCCTCGTCCCTCTCGTCGTCTTCCATATTGAGACCCTACCGTTGTCTACCTGCAACCAGCAATACGAGCAAGCTTGCATCTTGCAATACAACATTTGCTGAGGGTCGCGCACTTGGTCCCAGGGCCGTGAATCCGGCAAAGTATGAGATAAAAAGCTCTTAAGTAATTCATATTAGACTATATAAAGAGCAATGCGGCGTTATGATGGCTGCACTGATGGCTGCAAGAAGATCTCGATCAGGTGCAGGGGCGTGCAAGATCCGCTTATCTACCAAAGCTCCATGACATCAGAGCTAAGAATCTTAGTGGTGAGATCTGCATCGAGGCGATCTGCACCCCATCTAAGCAAGAGCGCTTTTGGGAGATTGCAACTTTGAGCCATCACCTAGTGCAGGCACGGTGCTCCTCACGATGCCAATGTAGACTTACAGGTAACCATCCTTCTTCTTCCAGACATACTCCTGGGTAAGATCACCACTTGCGCTATGCGGAAGAGCGAGCGTTTGCAATGGAATGGAGATAGTTAGTAATAGCCACATGGATAGATTACTAACGCAATTTCCCGCCACAGAACGCGAGGATGCGAGCGCAGCAAACACGTCGTCGAATGATTCAAAAAGAGCAATTGGTAGGTAGGTCGAAAATTGATTGTTGAATTTAAGGGGAGAGAGTCCGGCGATCACATCCCAAATTCGTACTTTTTGCTGCGTTCATATCACGGTGAGTACCCAGGAAGCGATCTGCCTTCCGCTGGATCTTGCTTAATGTTTCACACTTTGCCTGTTAGCTTGAAAAATTACATATCAATCTTATTTAGCTGCCCAGCAAGCAAGATTGCGTAAGAGATTACGAACTGTGAGGATACCCAAGGACAAGAAATGCGATCCGATCATCCTCCAAGCTATGAGGGCTTGTTGTATCATTTGCGATCGCACATGGCACAGAAACGACTTTTCTCTTGCATGTCTCAGCAGAGCAGTCACAGGAGATAGGACCTCAAATATGTGGGATTGCAGTCGTCTGCATTCTCAACGTGGGGCAACCACCTCGTCACACCGTGCTGATAGCTCTTCAGACTGCAGAGCCACCATCACTAGCCTTCCCGGCCAGTGGCCAGCGCACAGCCTCAGATGCAACCTTGCAAGGTGTGCCCCTGGCATATCTGGACGCCCTTTCTTTCCATCATCCTTCTCATATGATCATTGGCTATTTAAATAAGCTTCTTACCTGTGCAATATATTGTAGGATTATGAATCTGCATGCATGCCAATACAGGCGCAGCCGCAGGAAGCAAGGAGCAGGTTTGATTCTTGCTCGGAAAGCCACACAGGAGCCGGATGCCCCGGCGTCTTTCTGGTCTAAGACAGTCAAGGGAACACTGAAAAGGTGGACCACATCCGAGAGGGACAGTGAGAGTGCCAGCAACGCCACCAAAAAAGGATCCTCGACACAGAATGGCTCATCTCAACGTAGCAGGCAGAAATTGGGCAGTGGCACAGTGAAGCAGAGGGTTTCACAGGGAAGTAAGCGCGGGAAGACAATTAAGCAGACGTCTGGAGAGACCAGAGGGCAGGCGAAAAGCAGTAGAAAGGGTGGGCGCTTCTATTGGAACATCACAGGGTTTCCATTTCCTCTGGGACCGCTCCTCACAAGAAGGACGATACGATATGAGGTGTGCCCCTTTCACCGGCTAAATAAGGCCTCCCTCAAATTGCTTGCACCATACATTCACCTGCCGAGGAGATCCCCATGCACAAATGCCACTCCGTCAACAGGCATCACTATGCCTTAGTAAGGCTCGGAACAAGCGGCTCTTTTGTAGCAGTACAACCCCTTTTCATTGGTGTTCACACCAGCTGTGCACTTACTGCTGCATGGCCGCCACTGCCTCCATTTTATAAGAACAAATTCGAATAAAACGAGTTAGTTGCAGCCATGCAGGCCAAAGCAGGCGCGCTCGTAGGAGTCAGTCGTTAATGCATGAATAGTCAATTCGATCGCAAATTTGAAAATTGATGTGCTTGCCAGGTGGAGCGCGGCAGTATGTGGACATTCGAGCAGGAGCAGGCGCTGGGATTTAGTAATGTGACCACCAACGTGCGCATGACTGTCATCAAGCTGCGCAGCGGGGGGCTCTGGGTGCACGCCCCCATCGCGCCCACCAAGTGGGTCGCCCCTTTATCTATTTGCATTTGCACCGAGACCTCAGGCTTGATCTGCTGTGCACCTTTGCGTGCTAGGTCATCATACATTTTGAATGGCTGACAGGCTGGTTGTCAAGAAAAGGTTTATAGATTTTGCCCAACATCCTTCTTGCGCCCTGTGTATGCTTCTCGTGCGTGTTTGGGATCTTACTCTGCGTTGATAATTTTGAGCAGCATGCAGTCCAGCCACACACACAGCTCATAGCACTCAGCTGCGCCCATCATTAGCGCAATCGAGATTGCAGAGCCTGACTTTATGCTTTGGTGGAAGGCCAGAGAGCGCCTACAGATATGGTATGCATCGCCATGTCATGCCTCACCTCCCACCCATTGATCCATTCAAGTTGTGTCTAGAAAGGCACTGTACAAACTCGGTAGATGTGGCATTGCACAGGGAGTGTGTGGCGCTGGTGAAGGAGCTGGGGGCACCAGTGGAGCACATAGTGCTGCCAACATTCGCAGTAGAGCACAAGCTGTTCGTGGGGCCGTTCTCGCGCGCGTTCCCTTCTGCGCAGGTCCACGTGGCACCCAGGTGATTACATAATCCTTAATTCCTGGACTGACTGCATGCTGCTTTGCGTGTCCCCACTTTGCGCATTCCATGCCCCGGGATAGGCAAGAAAGTGACATGCTGCATGCTTCTTGCATCATTTTGGATGGGCGAAGTGACATTATCTGCATGTTCTTTCCTGCCTTCTTGGTCAGGGCAGAAGCTGATCTGTATTCAGGCTGCAAGTTTGTACAAAAGACCTGTGCTGCTAGCTCAATCGATAGGGGACTGGCACACTTAGCATTCCTTGTGCTTGGAGGAATCTCAGAAGATAGAGGATTCGCACCTATACAACAAGGGAAAAATGGGACCGCTGACAATTTTGGTGCGATGCCTTTCAGGCAATGGAGCTGGCCGCTGTGGCTGCCGGTGCAGTTCTTCGGCATATTCCCCTCCAGCATCCTGGTAGACAACGACGCATCCACCCCCTGGGCTGACGAGCTCGAGCAGAAGATCTTCTCCTCAGCTGTTGGTGCGGCACTTTCTCCCGTCACCACTTGCACAATCGTTGACACGTGGTGTTTTTCTGGACTGTAAGGTCTCAAACTACCTCTTGAGTGGGGCAAACATTACATGGCATGGTAAGTTAGGATCCTTGACAGCAGTCCTGGCTCGGGCATTGAGTTGTGTGACATAAGAGATGGGGACTTGCTGTGGAATGCTCTGTCTGACTCTCCTTGGCATGGTCTGCCTGCATGTGCCTCCAGGGAAAAGCTACCAGGGTTCCAAAGACATACGATGATAAATGTATAATAAGAAATAATATATATAATATAATAATAAATGTAAATAATCTGATGGGACATCAACCTGGTCTTCTGATGGAGTTGTGTGCACATGGCAGGCATTGGGCCCTTCTTGGAGGTGGCATTCTTCCACAAGGCCACAAGAACGCTGCTCACCACCGATTCAGTCATCATGGTTCCCCAAACCGCCCCAGAGGTGAGTTTATTTGTCCTCACAAAAAGTGCAGTAGCCAATCTAGGCCACCAGACAGGTAATTAGTCATCCTTTCGGGATGGTATGACTAATCTAGCCGTCCTAGGCCGTCTGGAACGCCAATACGTCCCCATGACGTCCAGGATTCGTATTTTAAATATTTTCAGACGTGCAGTGCAACTATGTTGCACTGCCTTGTATGTCTTGCATTCTTGTCTTGGTATGATCACCCGTGCAGCCTTCCTTGCGAGATTTGAGTGCCGATCAAACGTTGAATAATGATTGGGAGCAGGTTCTGAGGGTTGAAATATTATGGAGGCGGTGCATCCCTGTCCTGAGAAGATGCAACAGATATAGGGCTTACGGAATGCAAGGGTCCAGAGGGATTTATTGGGGGTTTTGTGCAGGTTGTGAAGGAAGAAAATTTGATGGAGGCGGGGGGACCGGTGCCGGCGAGCGTGAGGGCGCTAAGCGGGGGGGACCCAGAGGGGGAACCCGAGACTCAGGAAGAGGCAACGCCCCAGAACAGATCGCAGCAGCTGCAGCTGGGTGCGCATATTCCTCCTGTGTCATCATTATCATTATTTTCATTCATAATATTTTATCATTATTACACGCTTTTCCTGGCAGAGGCAAGGTGCGTCTGCAGACAAGCTGCAGGTGAAGGTTGCCACAATCCCACCCCTTCTTGGACTCGCCAGAACCAAGCAAGACCCAATCAACCGTGGGCATGGTGCTCAGTATTTATACCGCCCCCCGCCAGCCGGGGCTCATGTATTATGGGCAAGACAAACATTGGAAGTACATCTTGAAGAGCCCTTTGAACAGGCATATCGTGATGGAGCCATTCATAAACTCTTCACAACATTTGGAAGAGCCCTGCGGATATCCTGATGCAAGGCTGCAGACTGGCTCAGGATGTGGCACTTTAGTGTCCTTAGCCTTGCAAGGCTGTGCTTGGTGTGCTGTGGAGTACTGAGGGGCATTACACTCGAGACGACAGCCAGAAATTGCCCTGAGATACCAACAAGTCTGCAGCAAAAACCTTCACTTGAGCTAGAGCCTTTTAAGAGCAGAGCTGAAATGTCAATGTCTTTTTCTTGGAACAGGCTGGCAGCGGATGGCGCTGCAGATTCTTTATTTCGTGCCCTTCAACCTGCTGCAGCCGGCGCGCAGCTTCGCGGCAGTTTCCGGGAAGCTTCTGGTCTCGCCGGTGCTGAAGAAACTGGTGTTTTTGAACTCGCGGGAAGAGGTACGTGCTTTGCGGCTGCTGCTTTGTGAATCATCCGCTTTTGCCCAGATGAATCCAGCGGTTTGTGGAAAACCCAACAAACTCAGCTATTCATATGCATGCACTGGCCAGCACATTGAATGTTTCCTCAGATTTGCATGCTCCGATCTGCTGTCAGGATGGCTGGGATCTGCTGTGCTCTCAGAGCACTTGCATGTATTTTCATGTATGCACAATGGGAGTTCCCTTGCCAAAACACACCGGAAAGCCTGGGAAAAGCAATCCCAGGGAGTCAGTGTGTCAAGCTGAAGTATGGCATGGCTGTGACAGACAAGGAGGTGGGTGAGTGACATAACCAGCAGTTGGGAGTTCCGGCGAATTATCCCTGCACACTTTGCTGCGCCTGTACAGGCAACGCCCCAGGACTTCAGGTAGATTTCCCTCCACTGAGCTCACAATGACTCACGGAGTGTGTTAACTTGCAGCATTGAGCTCCAATTGCAGTCAATTGAAGTGTCTTCTAGTCCAGACCAGCCCTGCTTCCAACAGACATGCAAAGAAGAGAGGAATGTGAAATGACAGGCCGGCTCTGTGTTGCTGGGAAGAGCAACCAAGGTTGATTGTTGCAGGGACATGAGCAAATGGTATCAAAGATTAATGTCCTTCTATTTATAGTTATGTGTCTGTAGTGCCCCTTTGCCAGAGCCAGGGCTGTCTCTTGCATATTCCTGCCATGCAGGCTGGAGTAGGGCGCCTCATCTGGCTCCTAATGACCAGAGTAATGCAGATGTGCTCTTGTTACCTCCTAAAGAGGATCTATGTTCTCCTAAATCTCCGCCCAATCTAGAGGAGCACCTACGAAAATGGGTGTTATGGCATGCCCAAGTGTTTCATTGAGATGCAAATACAGAGGCTGGGGAGCTCGAAACAACAGCAGATCCACAGATGATGCAATTTGGGGGAATATTCAAGCATAGGAGCGGACCATTCTACTTCTTGTGGGAGTTGGCCAATTAAAGAACAAGCAAGGTTTTGGTTTTGTGCAGGGCGGCATTTGCATTTGTGTTTAGCGAGGAGGAGGCCGCGCAGCCGAGCAAGGAGGGTGGGTTCCTGGGTCGGCTGTGGATCTTGAATTCGAATTCGAAAGCGCGCGCGGTGACCGAGTTCCCGGCGGATGACATGCGCGCGCTGGACGGCCTGGAGCGTATCCTGCGCCAGGCGGGCGTGCTGAACAAATGAGTCATCGCCGATGACTCAGGCTTGCGTGCTTGTCAGTCAGTCGCTCACATGACATTGTCTCCAGCCAACTTGGACAAGTCCGATACTTTTTTGTGATTCTCATGGTCAGTGCCCGGCTTGACATCTAGACACTCGGAGATTGATACTGGATGGTGACACCGACAAGATCCTTCTGTCAGAAGTACTCCATCACGACAGTTGTAGATTGTAGATTCTAGAGAGGGTGAAAGTATTGACTGGCCCAGTCAACCCCGGGGGTAACCTGGCTCTGCAGCTGGCTGGGCCACCAGCGCTGGGGGTCCGCTATGATCGAACAACAGCACTGGGCAGGAAATTAATGCTAGCTAGATGAAGTTGACATTCTGGGACAACTTAAATGAGAATTTCGTTTCACAGTCTCACGAGGATGAATTCAAATTCGTGTGACATGCATCGAGCAGCATCTGATAAGACGCCACCAACCCCAAAAATACGCTGCCATTGATACTGCCAACGGTCTGCGGTTATACAGGCCTCCCAGCTTCTGAATTTGATGAAAAGTCTGCAGATCTTAAATTTGCAGGCCCCTTTGCAAAACTATCTTGACCTTCACTTCTCTGTCTCGCAGGGCTTTAGCACGTCAGTGGCTGCTTCACTCCTTCTTCTGGCTTCACAAAGCTTCGTTGGCGGAAGATCTGTCAGGTCAAGGTCGTTTTGCAAAGCAAAGAGACAAACTGGAAGAGAAAGTGAATAACTAAAAGGCCGCAATTCTGCGCATCACCAAATAAAACTGACAATGTGCCTGCTCCCCACACTAATTCACAGCTGCCATGGCACATGCGGAACCCTTTGGATTTTTATTAGAGCCAAATTACTGCGCACAGGACATCACAACCGGCAGCAGTGCTACAATACGGCAGGGTCCTGCGTCTGCTCTGAAGTGCATGTACTACTAGTACTCATGCGCGTGCCTCGGTCGGTTTGAGTTTGAATTCAAAATGCTTTGTCACGGAGTGGGAAATGGCGCTCGGATGGCTTATATGAGGGCTATCAGGACCGCCATCCGCCGCTGCTGCTGCAAAGTGAGCTCTGCCCCGGGCAGGGCCTGAGCCGCTGATTCATCTGCCGGGCCTGCATCGCGCAACATGCACATAACTCTGTTGGAGCACATGTGCTGTACCAGATGTGAAAAGCTTTGAGAATTCACGGCCTAATTGCTGTCCTGAGACAGTGCTGCATGCTGCATATACCGGTAAATAAAAAAGCCCTTGCAAGTGGGAGGATGAAGTTCCCAATTGGCAGCGATGCAGCTTCGTCGTTGCGCGAAGCTGCTGTCGTGGTCTTCTGATCATTGTTTCCTTCTGCTAAACTTTGATTTCCATAATCTTGTTCGTCCTGGAGATCCTGCACCCACTGAAATTCGCAATTTCTCAAACAAGCGATCAAACAAGCGCATTGAGTTGCTGATACTTGTACGCAAACGAGACCAGAAAGGATTCCAACCAGTTCATTGCCCAGGCAAGCGTTTCCTCTACTAAAGAAAAAACAACGATGCTAATTTTCTTGTGGTAAATGCACTAAACATGCACGCTGAGACGGCGCTGCTCCGATCTGTCTTACCTGGCTCTCAGCAAGTAGATGCCCGGTCTCAATGACTTCCCACCACTAAGGCACAAATGCGATATGCACGGGGTTGGTGATATCGTAAACGTGTTTCTTATATACAAATTCGCTGATTAGATCGTTGGTTGCAGGTCCCTTGATGGCTTTACCGTGTGGGCATGCCACAAGCACATGCAGCAAACAGACTTTCCAATGTGGCGCCCAACTGCCTGCATTTCGTAGGCACATGCCAGACAAATTGCGTCACAACTCTAGACCATCTCCGAAGGTCAAGCACGGACTGGTGAGACGCCTTGCTTACTTTTATGTACACAATCGATTGACTGCAGCTTTGATGTGGGAAGTCCCACACTTGATTCTTGCTGTATTGTTTCTCTAAAATATGGTCTGCTTGCCTGCAGATGTGCACTGCAGCGTTGGCAACAGATTCCCTGCACCTGAAGCAACAGCTGGTGCAGGCACTTCAAAGTGGGGAGAAGACCCTCAGGTGATAAAGCAGCTGAATCCACTCTCTCCCGGTTGCCCAATCTTATCTGTATAACATGTGCACCAGGAGCAATTTGCCTTTCCTTGCTGCCTTCAGACAGCACTGACGATTGGTGCAGCGCCCCTTGCCTCTTGGCAGGAAAGGCTTGTACAATGAGGATGAGGATAAACGGTGTTCTTAAATGATTAGATGAAATGAATTACACAAATACCTGCGGCAGGACCGGGAAGCTGACTCCAGAGGTTGAGGCGCTAGTGGAGCAGATCAAGGCGGCAGCTGCCGAGCAGCCGCCGCGGCTGGAGGCGGCATTAGTCAACGGCAGCTTCAGCGGGCTCCTCAACACAACAAACTACCTGGCGCCTGATTCCACATCCACCCTTGGAACCCTGACCTTCCAGCAGTTTGCTCCCAAGGACCTCAAGGTGAATAATTTTCCTACATTTCAACATTTTTCTGAGGAAAGTCATCACTGCAGTGAGCCTTTCTAGGCGCTTTTCGTATCTTCTTTCAGAGCTTGGCCTTGTGCTATTCATTTCTCGAATGCAACACTTGGTAGAATGTTCAGTCTGTCCGCTGGCACATCTGTCATAGCTGCACAGATGCTGCTGAGTTCAAGTCACGACGTGCAAGTGCTTGCTGCAGTTGTGAATTTTGGCCATCCTTATTTGTGGCCCTGAAAGTTCCCAAGCAATTGTACAGCTCTGGGTTGCCTTGGAGAAGCAAGCTTTCATGTATTACAGAGATGGGATGTCAGTCTCTAATCTCCAATTGTCAATCGTTTTGTGATTTTTTAAAAGGAGAGCTGTTGCTCCCATTGATGTGATGACTGAATGATGCTTGGTTGTGCAGGTCAAGGTGAGCGGCACAGAAATGCTGTCAGGTGTTGAGTCACCGGAGCACTATCAGACCAACACTTACTTTGAGGTGAGGCCACGAGGCATTGCCCACACTCTATATGTGCTCCTGGCATTCCATCCAGCTTGTTTCGCCTGCAGAAGTGGAGCACTGTCTCCCCTGTTTCAAGTAAAGAGGCACGCGAGCGAATGAGAATCTGAAGACGAGAAATTTGGTCGCCAACAAAAGAACGTGTGTGGGAAGGGTTTTCCAGAAGTAGGATCGAGTGAGGCACCTGTGATGTTGAACCAGAAATGTAAGTTCCATAATGCTCTGTCTTTGACAGATGCAAGTCAAGTGATCTGTTACTCCAAATGTAATTATTGTGAAAGTCCAAAAGGGCAAGATATGAGAAAAGATTGCCGCTATTTCTGTGCAGGTGTCCGAGGGAGATGCGGCTGGGTTGGTGGGTGTCCAGTCAGCACTTGGTCAGTATGAGGTGGACACTGACAAGGCCGGCAGGCAGGTGATTGAATCGCCCTCTCATAAGAACGCTATGCTATTCAGATTGTATCTTTCCCTTCACAGCCTGTAGAGCATGCATATGTTTGGCAATGATCAGATGCATCTGGTGCACTAATAAGAATTCCATGAGGTGTGGGCAGGGCCTAATGAAAATAAAAATTTGTGACAAGTGGAAACATGCATGTTGCTGTAGTGGTCTGCAGAAAAAGCACCACATCACGAATTTGAATTTGAAGTTGAAGTTGAATTTGAATTTGAAAACAGGTGGTGTACTTCAATGCCATCAGGATCGCCCCAGCAGACAGCGGCGCGGCCGCCCTGCAGCGCTGGCTTGACTTCTTCAAAGCAGCAAACCCCTCCATGGTGAGCAGACCAGCACTTCATGCGGGCAAAAAAGAGGAAGAAACTTTGCATGTCAGGGAAATGCAGAGCAGGAGGCATATAGTAGGTCTACCTAACGGGCTTCAGTTCCTACTGTGAAGATTTCTGGCGGGATTTTTGTTCTTGCTTTTTTTATGGCCCTTGCAATGTTGCCCCTAGTGTTATTAACGTAGGCTTTTGGCGTGATTCTGTCCATCTGATGTCTGTCACTCGTGTGCAGGTAGCAAACAAAGCCATCCCGATGTTTGTGACTCTCTGGCATTGTGTCGTCCCCGCACGAGACCACTGAGTTGTTTTGAGAGTCTGTCCTGGTCTTCCAATGTGATCACATATAATCCTGAATTGTATTGGGGTCGATGCAGGGGGATGATGGAGTGGCAACGATTAATTTCCCCCAGCGAGCAAAGGGGACCAGGGATTTCATCCTGTTGGACGAGGACATGCAAGTGACTGTTGGCAACAGGGGCAGCGTTGTGATTGTGCAGAGGAAGTGACAATATGAGTATGGCAATCTTCGATGGTTGGGACATGCGGCTAGAATGGATCCCACTAGGGTACCATTGCAGATGATGTTCACCACAATGTCAGGCAGTGGGCTAGAGGCAGACCATTGAAGAGCTGGAATGACTATGTGAGAGATGACCTTGATGCTTTTGGGCATCCATATGACTGGTGGAGGAAGGGCAAGAACCGAGAAGACTGGAGAGCAATACTCCAGGTGTTGCTTGACGTACCTAGTCCTTGGGGACTGGAAAATGGGTAATAATAACACTAATAACACTAATAATAATCTTTGTGTGTGTCTATGTGTGCGCTGAGTGACTGAGCCTCGGTCATGTGCGGTCAAGTTGCTTGCAAGCTGAGATTACTTGATTCAGTCTGGGTGAGACCAGTAGAAACAGCATTGCTGCCTAGGCCTCACATTACATTCCCATGCCAAAGCTTTACTGCAGCTTAGTAAAGAGCATTTCGAGAGTTTGGCGCAGCCGTAGAGAGTGATGCAATATAAATTGAGTGGAAGGTCTCGGAAGGTGCTCTGCCTACAAGTGTTTGATGGTTGGTGGCAATAGCTCTTGTAATTGTGACTTTTGCATGTGCACGTTGGCTTCAACAATTAGAGGATTGACGTGATTCCACGAATACTTTACAGATGGTGCTTCACAAATGTGGACAAGCCTCCAAATAGCGGGAAATCAAAGCTGCAATGCGTGTAGGCCTAGACACACTTGGCCTCGCTGTTGCCAAGACAAGGCACACATGCAATCTGAAGCTTGCGGCCTCCAAAGGCTACCCAAAAGCACTAAACTAAAGCTCCACATGAGCGGCCAATTGTCAGTGCGCCAGGTCCAGCACTTCATCTTCGACCCAAATCAAGTCATGCACAACTGGATATACTTACCCCTTTAATGGAGCTTCTCTTGATGCGAGTCTAAAAGTTTGGGCAAAGTCAACCCTATCTGAGGGTGCATGCAAACATCGGCTGTGACGCGACACAGAACAAGTCCCGGAATATCTCAGTCATCAGGAAAGCTTGCATGCACATTCATGCATCACTTCATGATGAGAGAACCTTCTCGACACTCACTTTCACAACAATAGCATGCAAGACACTGAAACTGACATCCAGCAATCTCCATGCCCCAAGCCTTGCACTGCGCCGAGCAGCTGATAGGCATCTGAAGTACGAAGCGCTGCGTATTTTCCAGTCTTCCTTGCAATGCACAAAGGTGGGCAGTGCTAGTGCCAATCACAGAACATACGTAGCCATGAGCAACATTGACTGTCACATGCGCTGATCACAAACTTTTCACGAGTGATAGACAACTCGACATGTCACTCTGACCTAAAACTTGAGCCTAGCATATAAGGAGACAAACTGCATTTACTTCATGGACACAGCGCAAGTCTTCATGAGAAGGTGGCTATGCATCAGCTGCACTTCTGACAAAATGCAGCGATTGCAGTGAGCCATGAGACCCCTTCCTTTTCTTGTCTTGTCATCTCAGGCTTCAGGCCCGCTTGCTGCCGTTTACGGGCTGGTGTGCCGAGTCGTCGGTGTGAAGACCCTTCTCCACATCACCCTCCTTGACCTGGCAGCCACATAAGCCGCCATGTTAGCACAACCTCCTTAGTCAGCTCATGCAGCATACAGGCATTGTATGGCTTGAAATGTGCACATTGCACTCCAGAGTATGCACTATATACATGATCTGCTGGTGATCAATCGCGGCTCTTGAGGCAAGGCATGCTCAACATCAGTACGATTCTAATGAGTCTCAACTTTGCTAGAGCAGCGAACCTCCAAATCACACATGCACTCTGAAAGTTGCAGCATGAGGATGCCACAGCTGAGAGGCATATCAGTTGTGCTCAGGGTGTGCATGCTGCCGGCAGGTGACTAAGGGGTTACTCACCATCGCAGGCATGTGGTCACACATGCCGGGGGGAGGTCCGGCGTTCAGCGCATCGTCATCAATGTCCTTCTCATACCTGTTGTTCACGGCAGAATGGCCACAATCACGGGGGTTATCTGTCTCAGGGAAACGGGAAGGGCGTCTTTGTGACACATGCAATTCCGTTCAAAGTTGCCCAAATCCTGCTGATGCTGTTCCCATGAAGGGTGTTTGAAGAGTCACCGGCACGCTTGAAATCCTGTACAACCTAACCCACTTCTTTGCAAAGCGGTCCACAAAGCACATGGCACATGCATCATCACCATTGATCCTATAGTATGAACCCTGGAATAGGGGTCTGGGGCGTACTTGTTGGCAAAATGGTCCACGACTGAGACGGCGCAGGCGTCTCCCCAGATGTTGGTGATGGTCCTGAACATGCCGATCAGCCAGTCCATAGCAAGCAGGATTGCCAGCTGAGGGATGTACTGGCTCATGCCCACAGCCTGCAAGCAAGGCAAACACAAAGCTCATGAGTGGCACTTGCTGATTAATCTAATCGGCAACGTCTAAATTAAACTAAAGTGGCTCATGCCCACCGCCTGCAACCGATTTGAAAAACAAGGTTCAAGAATGATTTGCTCCAAAGCTCAGCACTGAATTGTTTTAGAATTGAACAGAATTGTGTCTGTGATTTTGCTTCACTACCAGAAGGCGTGATTGAACCAGGCGCTTCAAGCAGTGATCGGCAAACGTTCTCGCAGGCTTGGAATTTCAGGGCCACAATGCCAACACTTGCTGTGACATTTATTGGGAAATTTGAAATATGTAATGCACAAGAATCCTGGCAGAAAAGCTGATTGCTTGCCAGCATGTGATGGAAAGAGCAACAGTCCAGATCTTAAAGAGCTGACACCGATTGGAACCCGCCACCTTCAACCAGGAAATTTTTTGTCCAACGCACATGCTGCAGAAACAGCAGGAGGCTTCAAATGTACTTCCTCCCTGCTTTGGCGCTCGCACTGACTTGCATGCATGCATTCTCTCCTGGTTCAACCTGTACGCGCCAGGAACAGTGTACAAGCACGACAAACAAAGGTCAGGGGAGCAAACCTGCAGGACAGTAACCATGGAGACCAGCGCTGAGTTGGGGATGGAGGCAGATCCGATGGCGGCCAGAGTTGCAGTGATTGCCACGACCACCACATTGCCAGCTGACAGAACCAGCCCGTTAGCCTGCAAGTGCAAAATACAAATCAGATTGACAGCACGGCACACATGGCAGGTCAGGTAATACCTCCTAGCAGCTTTTGAAAGAAGTTGTGCTGTAGAGGGCTCTTGTCCAGAGCCCCCAAGGACATCCCATGGTTCTGGTGTCAAAATAGGCTTTGCTGACATATTCGTTTATAGTTATGCATGCTGGACATGCACTATGCATCATCTTGCAGAAGATCGTGTTTCTGTGTCCTGCTGGAAAGCTAGAAAAGTGCTGTTCAATTCCACTTTTCAACGCCTTGCCAAATGACTAATCTCCAGCTTTCATCTAGACACCGTCGAATGAAGGGAGCATTTTTAAAAAGGCAAGAGACCTGTACACAGCTTTGCAGAATGAGCACTCTCCACCTTTCACTTTCAAGACTTTTTAGGTGAAGGTGGCCAAAAAAACCTTCACTAACTTAGGAAAAGGATGAGCTCTTCACCTGGGCCATGAACAGAACAGAGGCTGCTCCATAGAGAGCGACACCTTTTGATAATCTGTTCGAATTCAAATCCTGCAAACCCTTTTTACACTACCTAAAGGAGAAGCCCCGGCTGGCGGGGGGCGGTATAAACACTGAGCACCGTGCCCACGGTTGATTGGGTCTTGCTTGGATCTGGCGAGTATATCAAGGGATAGGATTTTGGCAGCCTTTACTGCAGCTTGTCTGCAGACGCACCTTGCCTGTGGCAGGAAAAGCGTGTAATAATAAAGCATATAAGGAGAAGAACCTCACCTGGGCGATAAAGAGCACGGAGGCGGCTTCGTAGAGGGCTGCACCATCGCGATTGATGTTGGTTCCAAGGGGAATAACGAATCTGACAATGCTGGGCCGGCACTTGAGGTTGACTCCGCATTCCATGGTCACAGGCATGGTCGCTGCTGAGGAAGATGTTCCAAAGCCCATGGCAAACGCCGGGAAGTAGGCCCTACGAAGGGAGAAATGACATGCGCCCGTCAGCCAACGAGGAGTTTTTTAGCAAAGAATGGAGATCTTCCCATGCAGTGCATGTTCATTTGCAAATGCCAGACAGAAAGGGGTTGTCTCTGCTGTCTGGCAAAATGCAACATGATGAGTGCTGCAGACAAATAAACAATCACACAATCCCGCAAAAATGTCAAGCAAGGGAAAAGGACACAAGAACACTTCATGGAATTTCAATTTGAGTCAGGGAGCAGATGGGTGAGGGAGCACTTGATGAAATGCAGACCCTAAAGTCAAATTCAACTTGAAAATTGAACATCCAAAAATTCTTGATAAGTTAGGGAGCAAGCCTCATGACCCGGAAGGGATTGATCTGGGTCAGGATGATGATGGTGAGAGGCAGTGCAATAATTCCAATTTCTGAATTCAAAATCAAAATCAAAATTAAAACCAAATTCGAAACTCGACATTCAAAACTCAAAACGAGTCAGGGTGCGCACTTCATAACTCGGTAGGGGTTAATCCGGGTCAGGATGAAAATGGTGAGAGGAAGCGCCACGAATGCATGGATGCCAAATCCAATGAGGATGGTTCCAACGTACAGGCCCAGGCTCTTCAGCAGCGCGGTGATGTTGCAGGCCTTGAGAATAGTCTGCGCTATCAGCGAGGCAATTCCCACGGGAGTGCAGTAAATCACCAGGTAGATCTGTGCCCACACAACAGAACTGAGCCACAAGAGAATAATTAAACGCTTTTCCTGCCAGAAGCAAGGTGCGTCTGCAGACAAGCTGCAGTAAAGGCTGCCAAATCCTGCCCCTTGATGGACTCGCCAGATCCAAGCAAGACCCAATCAATCGTGGGCACGGTGCTCAGCATTTTATACCACCACCTGCCAGTTGGGGCCAAGAGAGAATGCAACCACGAAGACAGAGCGAGCGCCCATGAAGGGAGGAAGGGCTGCCTTGCATGTGAAACAAGGTGTATCAAAATGCCCCCCAAAATTAAATCATGCAAATAAACCACGAGGTGCGTTCCAGATATGATATGACCCTGGTCAGTTTGCTTGTGCAAATACCTCCCCGCCCAGCAGCACTGATGATCACTTGATGATCCCTGAAATGAAAGCTTCGAGGGATCAAAAGCTTTAAAGTCCAAGAATGCTACTTTGCCAATTTATGCATGTCATCAAAGGAGCTGATGGCATGCAGGGGCAAATAGATCGGCCTTATCGACCAACAAAACAGCCCTGAACTTGGTCATCGGTAAAACAGCAAGATACAATATGGAACAGGGGCAGAGCTTGTTGATTGTGGGCTTTGAGAAGATTTCTTCTGCTGGCAAAAAAGTCACCACAACCTTCGAGGCCTGGAATCTCAGTGATTCCCCTGACTAGGGAATGGTGGCCAGTTGATCAAGCGAACCTGAACCAAATCTACCACCTCCAACCCTTAAATCTCACAGCTTCCAGATGCACTTTACAACGTACTAGCTTTTCGTATGTAAGGGGCCGTGATTAATTGAGTCAGAGTAATCAGTCACGCACCATGGCCATGATGGCGTCATTGGCGATCTCGATGATGCGGATGAATGGCTCGGCGGGGGGTCCCAGGCTGTTGAGGATGACGGCCAGCACGATGGCAAACATGATAACTCCCAGGTACTGCGCAGGGGGCACACCCAAACAGTTACTAAGAGTGATGCAGACTTTCGAGGAGGAAGAGGAAGGCAGGCCAGCGGTCATGGCATAGTATGCTTGTTAGGTCCTCATACCCAGTGCTGCAGGCATCTTTTAGGCAAGTGGGATTCTTATGCTCATCCATGCGCTGAATGGTGTACACACCAATTTTCCATTTGAACTTTGAAGGTGGTCTCGCGCCAGCCCTGACCCTACCCATTAGCTTCTGATCCGTGGCTGTTGTGAAAGTGATAGCTTGTGAGAGTACCATGTCTTGGCTCGGCAGAAGAGCTCACCTGCGAAGTCGCTGCGGCCATGATGATGTTCTTTGGCACAAGCTGGCGTCCGATGTCCAGCAGAGACTCGACTGTTCCTCCCTGTGTGGTCGGTGCCGTCCTGATCAGGCAACAGACATTAGTCAGCCTCACCTGACCTCCGACTCAGCACACATCATTGGCCTGGAAGGCAGCATGCAAAAAGCCTTTCAAGCTCAGAGCATGCGGCAGGACTCTGCGGACAGATAATGAAAACGCATCCTCTCCAGCCGTAATTTATTAGCACCACGTGCCCGAAGACTTGCAGAGTAGACTAAAAGTCATGCCTCCATTCCAGACAGACAGCAGGAATTCCAGACATTATTCTATCAAAGTATCAAACTGCCAGACACCAAACTATCAAGACAGACCAAGCTGCAGTCCAGTGTGCAGCGTGTTAAAGCAGACCAAGTCTGTCCGGCCATGCGGGGAGAAATTGGAAAATTGGCCTGCTTTGGTCCTAAATATGAACGCTCAGTGTGTCACAGCTAGGCGGCAAGGGGAGGAATGGGCAGGGGGTGACTCACGCGATCTTATCCACGACTGACGACTGTGTTGAGCATTTGTTGTTGCCGCTGGCAAAGGGTTGGTCCCTGCCAGGACGGATGGCGAAGCTCAGCGCAATACCTGCAGCCCAGCAATCTTTACTCACAAACGGTCTCCCATGAATATTTGTGGTAGGACTTTTGTCGCCGCAGAATATAGGCAATGTGCATGCATGCATGACTCGCTCGTCAGCATTCCGCGCACTCCGAACTGCATGTAGAGCTCTTGCAAGGCTGCAGAAGTCAGAGTCGTGATTTAGCTTTCTACCTATGAGCAAATACGAGGCTTTTTGGCCTCGCGCTCGCGGGGTGATTTGCCTTGCTTAGTCGCTTCCATGACAAGACGTTGAATCTATTTTGAACAGGTGCTGCTGCTCATGTTGCCATGCATTGTGCCAAGGGCGGTGTACATGTGCCAAGAAGGCTGTCTGGCGTGCAACTTGAAGCCTCTTAAAATAGTTAATGAGTAAAAATTGTGTGCAGGGTGGAGAATGCTGCGCACCGATTATGACAGCCAGGACCATGGACAGGAGATAGTAGCAGAGTGACCAGGTCGTGATGCGACCAGTCCTGCATTGCAAACACACACAACACTCAATACACAACTCCTTTGATACAGGCACTCTCTGCATGCTTTTCATTCTCTGAAGGCTTGGTTCGCTGTAATTCGAAGATGGGTAAGCCTGCGATACATTGGTGGACTCAAGCATAATGGTAGTGCAGACCCCACAGAGCTCTAACACACAAATATAAGGAGACACTTGGGCGGTGTGTCATTGCATACTAGGGCTGCCACTGGACAGTGCTCATGCTCTGCAGAAAGCTTGACTTGCTCAGGCTTCCTTTTGTGTACTTTATGTGCACATTCCCATGGAGATGAACGGAGAGCTCCTTCTATATTGGCGCTATGCAGATGCATGCTAGGGCTGCCACTGCAGAGTTGTGCAACCTCTACGGAAAAATTTGCTTGCGAATATTCCCTCCTGTATGTCTGCGAATGCTTCATTTGTGTCAAGAAGAGCGGCGTACCCTGTGGTTGTGTGACGCAGGTTGAGGACTCCAGTCATCAGGGCTAGCACGATCAGAGGCAGCACCAGCTCCTGGAGCGCATTGATGAGCAATTCACCGGGGTAACCTGCACGATTCGTTACATTTGGTTTCAGTTAGTTGAAGGTTGAGTCTGGATCCCACTCAAAATCATGGGCTCGACGATGTTGGCAAACCCCAGAATGGATGCAAGGGCCAGGTCCACGGGAGCGGCCAGGACACAGCAAGGAAAAGGGGGCTTTGTTTGCAGCGAGAAACTCGAGGCTCTCATGTTTGTCAGCCGGATGAGCAGGTATGCATTGCGGAATCTGATTGCAGCCAGGACTTGTCAATGGCCATTTCGCACCGATAATTTCAATCGCCAGCTTGCTAGGGTGGACGGAGTACAGCCCCGCGCCCAGCGCGATGCCGACAACCACACCTCCCAACGTCCAGAACACCAGCATCTTCTTCCGGAACGCGAAGGCCTTGAACTTGGCCCAGCCGCTCTTGGGCGGTGGGGTTTCGCGTATCGCTACCTTTTCTTCGGGGGCCATGTCCACGCTGTGCTTGGCATCCATGGCGGATCGATCTTGTCGTATAGTCTTGAAACCAGCTCACTGTGCCGAACAGGAGCCTCGGCAAGCCCAAAGCTTATCACGTGGATCTGTTACGAGGGTGCACGTGAAAGCGTGGCCCGAAAGGGAATGCTTTTAGCCTCCTTCGAAGCTACCGCCGTACCCAAAGATCAGTTTGATGTGCACGATCGGGATTGCACGCCGACTACAGATTTTCTTTGCAGAGCAGCAGCATTGGGATATTTAGCGCATGAGTACTGCCCTCCCAAACACTTAATGACATCCACCCTTATATTCTAATAAACAGGGGTCGCGCAAGATCGGGTCCAGTTGCATACTCATCACGGAAGGAGACGTTGCTGACAGATCCAAGAGACAGGAAGCACATAAACATAAGTTACGCAAACTTTACAGTTGTTACTGTGATGAGCATAACATCCTCCTCATTTCTGGCCGGATCCTTGTCGAGAAGTCTCTGCAGCAGTCCACCGGCATCTCGTTCCTCTCTAGTATTCTCAACGCAGCCGCGGTTCTCTAAATTCGTCTTGGCGGCCACTGCTATCTCGGTACTTGCCTCATCTAGAACTATGGCGAGCGCTGCAGAAGGAACATGCGCAAATCCGGGTGGCCCAGTGCCATCCACCATCCAGACCATGGCCACAGACATCCTACAGGTGTGGCCGTATGTCCCCCATTACATTCAAAGTGCTTTGTTAACATATTGAAAGAATTAGACCCTATTTGGAGACCGTGTTTACTGAAGTGCAAATGCCTACTGATATTCAGATGTACAAGACCAAGTCTGCAGAGGAGCAAGCAGCGATCATCCAGAAGCACTACAGGTTTGTTTTCAACCCCAAAGAAAATCTAAATATGAATTTTTAAACCTCAAATCATCCTCTCGAGACCAAATGGCACACTGGATATGAACAGCTTCTTCCAGGGAGGAAGCTGCTGCATCTGAACACCACCAATAAGTTTTCGAGGAACATAAAGCTGTCCTTTGTACTGTACAAAGTGTGATGAGATTTTCTTAGCCGTAATCGTCCGATATTTCGAGTTTAGAATCTCTGCATGCTTAACGCAGGCAGGATGCGCGGTTTGTGGACCCTCTAATGGACGTGGGAACTCCCCGGGAGGTCAACCTGGCCTTCATTTCGCTCATCAAGCTCTTCAAGAGCATCGACATGGAGCAGAAATCTCTGACCTGGTCCACGCCGCCTGTGGCGTTGCCTTCTGGCGTCCAGCCTGGCGACCTGCTGCAGGTGCGCCGAGTCACAGCACCTATATCATCTCTCTTTACTGCTTCCTGCCTGCTCCCTTGCCTTTTGCAGCTGCTATACCACTACTGTTTTCTTGCAGACTCCATCTCGCATGGCTATCAGAGAATCGCTGGCCAGTCATTTGCATTGCGCTGACTCAATGCGGTGTTAAGTGTCATGACCGCACATAATGAACAAACCTAATACATGTTTGCAGTACGTACCTAGATCTTAGATCCCTAGGTACTGGAATTATAGCTATTGGAATCATAATTATAAAACTGTGCTGTAAAGGCATGCTCAGCATCTTGAGTTGCTGCAGAGGGCTGCAGAGCAGCACAGCAGCCAGTATATGCAATATATGCACTTTTAGCTGGCCAATCTGCGGTATCAAGGCTCCATCGCCGTTGAGAAGGAGCAGAGCCGGAGCAGAGGATGACAGTCATGTGCTGTACAGTGACTCTGGTGTCTAAATCAGAGTCAATGCCACCGTGGCAGACCAGCAACCTATGAAAGCGCTCTGCTGGTGGCTGCTGGTGTATCTAGCATTTTGTGATCGTCACACAAGAGGATATGGGACCTGGCATCATCTATTTCAATTTGTCCTTGTACCAATTCCTGAATTATGGGATTGGTTCGAATTCATGCATGTGCAGGTGCTGCTGAACAACCGGCAGGTGTACCACACTTCACTGGCCACCATCGATCTGGACGTGAACACCTACCTCACCATCGACCCCAAGGTGCACCCTTCACGCCAGTCCAATTGCTGATTAAGAAGATAAATAAGTTGAAATCATTTGGAAGGCAGAAAGTGGGAGAGCGGGCTTTGATGGGAGAGAGCCCTGGAAGGGTTGATTGCTGCAATGATGAGTGCGTGTGCTGTATGCGTGATGCATGCATAGGCAGAGAAAGCAGCACAAAGGCGGCGTGAGTCTAGATCTGCACATCTGAGTCTCTGAGCTACTGCATTTGGTCCTGATCATACTAGGATCAAAGCAGTGCATGTCTCTGTCTTGCACAGATGGCCTGCATATTCTCCGTGAGGCATGTTCCTTGGTCAGGTCCCTGTTTTGCACAGATGGCCAGTATCTGTCTCTGTGAGTGATCATAAAGTGTGAAATTGCAATATTACGTGTGAAATTACAGTGAAATTTTCTGCGTCTGACATTGTGCTGTGTGGTGTGTGCAGACGGGGCTCATTGTGAAGCACGAGGATCGGTGGAACAACAAGGGTTTCAGGATGCCAGGGTTCCTAAAGAAACCCAACGGGGCCTTTACAAGCTCCATCTTCAAGCTCATTGGCTGGGGCCGCCAGGTGGACAAGGCCGGGCAGGGAGCCAAGACAGGCACCCAATGACAAATGCACAATATCCATTACAACAAGTTGTAGCCTGGCATGTGCTGTTCTGCGTCCCTTCAAATATTATCTCATCTTCAGGGGGAGCACCTTTCTAGGAGCTGGTTTGGACATCGAGCATCAAACCTTCCTAAGGAGGACTCCTCAATGGGGTTTGACATGAGCTCCTTGTCTGAATAATTGTGGAGGATACGCAAGGAGCGAGCACCTTGTGTGCATATCGGCCACGCATGCTCTTGCAGAATAAGTGGATGTAAGCGGATACAGATATGCCGATCGCGATGTGCCACCGAATCACATTTACAGAATACTAGTGATCACAGAGTCCATGAATGGTCCATGCATGGTGTCTCGGACTGGACTACTGTTCCAGCAGTTGTACCGGTACGAATGCTTTTACCTCTAAACCCAAATTCTTCCAAAAGTTCTGAGCTCGCCAGATCTGGTGGGATAAAATCCGGATGCATCCAGGAAGCCTGAGATCGGCCTGCCGCTCACATGCAGAGCTAAAAGATCCAACCAGTAATGAAGAGCAAAAGCCTGCTGTGTTCATGCCTCCATACCGCCACACCCTCTCTTCTGGTGCACTTTAGAGCGCAGAAATGTCTGCAGCAAGTACATGGAAAGCAGAACGAGCAGCTCTCCAGTTCCCACAGCACAAAAATCCTTGCAACCCCAAGGGAAACCCCCCGCAGACAGAACTGCTAATGATCACGGCTGGCCCCCAAAGCAGAGCTGCAGCATTAGCAAAGGGGACGCCTTCCCACCCAGAAGTGGCTGCAGCCGTGGCCGGGTTCCCCCCAGCCGCCGCCCCTTTGCTCTCCTTTGCGTGAGCTCACCAGAGAAACAAGAGACAGCTCTGCATTATCACGCGCAGCAATGCAGCTGCCGCGACGGCTTCAAAGCTCTATCTGTAGCGGGGGGCGCCGTACTGGGGGGCCGCGTAGGCAGGGGGCGCACCCCCCGCCAGCAGCGGCTGTAGCTGTGGCGGGGGTCCCCCCGGCCTCTCCTTCGGGGGGTTCTCCCGGATCTGGCGGCTCACCGGCACCAGCGCCCTCGCCAGCGCATCTATCGCGCCGCTGATCCTGCAACGGCGGAATGGACATTCAAACAACCGTTTTGGGGCGTCAGTTCTTGCTCATCAGTTGAGGACTCTTCTTTGCAGGCACGTCCTAGAAGTCATCAAAGCCTGAGACAGGCAGCTGCAACCCTATCGCTGTACGTTCAAGGCACAGCAACAAACGCACGCCACACATTTGTAGGAAGAGCAGCAAGTGTGTTCTTCCAGCAATCAAAGCAAAGTCTTGCCCGGCAAAGTGGAGACATTTAAAATAAATTCAGCCAGTCCATCAGTCAGGCAGGCGGAGGGCAGGGTGGAGCAAAGAACGGAGGGATGACTCACTGCACGACGCGATCGTTACTAAGCCCGCACGGCGGCAGGTCCTCGGCCGGCAGGATCTTGATGTGCGCGCCCGACGCCTCCCTGATCTCTTTTATGATCGCCCCCGCCCTGCGGGGGTGAGCGAGAAAACGACCCTATCAGCCAAGTGCCGGTACTGTCCCTGATCCCAAACTTGTCCATCTATAATGCTAAACTACACATTTAGCTCATCTGGAAGGTCCATAGGTATCCATAAGTGCTGCCTGTCGTATCGTGCAACACAGTAAAATGAAACCGAGAAGCATGAGGGACAGATGCACAGCATATTCACATATAGGAAGGCAGCTTCGGCCTGCACTCTCGATGCAAAAGCATGTGAACACCCGTCCAGACAATACACTTTCAAATTAATGCTCACAGCAAAGACCCAGGGATTTATGGGTGACTGCTACGCAATGGAGATTACCCAAACGCAAATGCATTTGGAGTGCAAGGCTGAGCGGGCGCACTCACTTGCCGATGAGGCAGCCGGCCTGCGTGTGGCAGACGAGCATGCGCGTGGTCGCGTTGGCCGGCGGTGGGTGAGGGCCCTCCTCATGCTCGTGCACGCGCGCATGCACCTTGAAAAGCGCCTCCTGCAGGGCCAGATCACACATGTGAAAATAGTCGCCAGCAATTTTGAGCTGATTACCTGTGTCTGACAGCTGGCGGAGCAGCTCCCAATTCGGCCAGCAGTTGCATGCACCATGTACAGCGCCTGCTGCTGGGATGTGCAAGACACATCAAGACAGCTGCCAGCTTCTGCGCTAACCTTCCTGTCCGGTATCCATTAAAACGCATGGCATGCATGCATGGATGCATGGCAGGAAAATGCACAAGTGGTGTGGCTCGGGGTGAGCCATGCGGCGTTGCTTGGACCGACCCCTGACAGTCGTCGGTGAGGGTGACTGAGAGGTGACTAAAGGGTGACTAATGACTCACCTGCGCGGCGTCGGTGTGGCGGGCGGCGTCGGAGCGCGCGGAGATGACGATGACTCGCTCGTCGCAGTTGGGCACGCCTTCAACCACACGGATGCGCGCCCCCGTCTCGTCGCGGATTGCCTTCACTATCGTGCCGGCCTTGCCGATCACGCTGCCCACCTGCAAGGAACGGCGCTCCCTCTATGGTCTCAGGTGGATTTCATAGTCCGCAACCGAGCTCGCAATCTTTGGTTCTGCTATTGCGTCCGCCCCACTGGTCAAGGTGCCCACATGTAGCATGCAGCGCACCCTCAGGAATGCACAGTGGTGGATTGCTGGTCCAAGCAGCAGTACAACGTTCAAGGGGCTGCCAACTGTAGAGTCAGCTCTCGGCGTTGACGAAGATAGTAAAGCACTGATAACAACAAGCTACTGCACCCATGTTGCCGTATGGCAAAGTACATGCCGGCTAAAGTCACAGGCCTTGCCCCCATGATGGCCTCTGAACCCTTGCATCAGCAATACTAGAAGCTGATGAACATCTAATAAACTTCGCGAGCTGGCTGCAGCTAGAAGAGCTGAAGGAGGCGACGCCGCGCACCTTCTTGGACTGGACGAGCAGGCGGTACACGGTCTCGGTCTGCGGGCCCTCAGCCGCGCCTATGGCCTGCCGCTTGGCATCGGGGGGTCCGTCCCTATCATCGTACCGCCGCTTGCTGCCTGCCGCTTGCGGGCTGTACGGGCCCGCCTCCGGGCCTGAAAAGGCGCACGAATTGGAACGCACTGTCAGGGGCAGTTGAGGGACTGCGTGTGATTGCTTGTGATGTCTGTGCCTGAGGGCTTAACATCTCTACGGGTCGAAGGATGTGAGAGATTTCTTACCAAACACTCAGGGATTCTGGCCCCGTGATGCGCAATGACCACAGTGTAACGCATGTGCCTCTTGCGAAACGGTGTTGTGGTTGACTTGCTGTGACGCACTGATTCAGTGGTGGACCGAGGATGTTGAACTCCTCAACACAGAAGCTCAAGCAGAGCAAAGCAACACCTGCTGGTGGCGCTTGGTATTGCGGCTGTGGCTGGTAGGGGGGTCCCTGTTGGGGAGGTGGGCCACCGAGGTCCTGCTGTGGGGCTGCGTAGGGGGCCGGCTGCACTCCTGCGGGGGGGTACTGCTGGGGAGGCGCGTAGGACGGCTGGCCTGGCTCGCCTTTCGGTGCGTACTGCTGTGCCATGTCCCTGCTGCAGCACTGGAGCGTGCCTCAGCAAAGGTGGGGTTGAGGCCGAACCAATCTATGGGGATGGGAGGTTCTGCAAGAATAATTCTATGCCATGATGGACCCTTTGATTTGGATGCTAATCTATTCATCGCCTAGCATATGGCTTCAACAACTGTTGCATTTCACGATGCACAATAATGGAGGTCCAGCTGTTGTACCACTCCGCCTCAAGACATGACAGAAGCTTGCTTGCATGATTCTCACACAATATTTTTCCCTCGAGCTCGCATCAAAAAGTTGTTCATCACAGGATCTCACCTGAAAGGGACAGTGCAGGGTCAAAGAGTTGCCCCGCCTTCGCACTCTGATTCGCTGCCTACGCTCTGGATGCCTGCTGATAGACTTTAATGTACGAAAGCTGTGCAGTTGTTGCGGAAAGCTAGCATCTGTCTGATGGTCAGGAGGGTCTGGCCACTCGCGTGATTGTTCGTCACCGCCGATGGGCCGCCGTTAAACTGTTCCAGCAGAAAAACTTCGTCGCAGCACTTCAGCCAACTCTGCAGCTCACTGCTAGTGCTTAATCATTGATACCCTTGTGATCACCGCGTGTAACTCTTGAAACGTCACAAAGGGAAAGTATATTTCTAGTGTTAGTAGAGCCCGTAGCTCAAAGTATAGGCAATACTTCTGATTGAACTTGCTTATCTCTAACCAAAAATCACATTTTATCATGGGTGATGAGGAAGTGCCAGTGCCGCCTCAATACACAACGGGGCCTGTCACAGACTTCCGAAACGCAGCTCTAGGACCAGTGGGCTACAAGATGTGCAGGAAGAGGAAGATGCAGGAGTACCAGGAGCAGGTGAATATCCCTCTGTATCATTGAATCTCCCTGCCTGCGTGCATTTTGCGATGACTAGGCATCGCTGCAAGCGATGCTGTGTGCACCTGGTGGACTAGCGATCCTGAGAGCAAGACTTGAAGACCGGACTGCACTGCTTGTATGGCTAGGTGGATCTGGAGGAAGCACAGATGGACGAGACAGAGGAGGTGACGATCGCAGCAGCCCCTGCAAAGAGGCTCAAGCTGAACACAGTCGGCGTGGGCAAGGTGCGGCCCCAACTTTCTGACACAACCAATCAAGGATATTTTGGATTGCTCTGTCTTTAGGCTCTTGCCTCCATGCTGCATTATGCAACCCAGCAGCCACATTGCCTGGCTTTCTATGGTGCCCCGTGTATCTCAACAGCGCGCAGCTCTCAGCCCGAGCTGAACACTGATTTCTCTATCCCTATGGCATGCCCCGGCTGGCGGGGGTAAGCGGTATAGTTAGTGATCACCATGCCCACGGTTGACCGAGTGTTAGTTGGATATGGCGAGTCCATCAAGGGGTACGGTGTGCGGCAGCCTGTACATGCCGCTTTTCTGCAACATCACCCTGCCTCGTGCATGATCAGCGTGTAACATCACTCATACTACTTGTTATCACTTTTCATAGACCTGTTGGGGGCCACCTGAGGCTATTCTGTCCATGTTCGTAACACAGAATTCTGATGCGTCTCCACTCTGTCAAGATATCGGCAGCCCCGATGCCCTGTCCTGGCTGAAAACTAGAGTGGTCCGCACATAGTATTGAATCCCTAGTCTCTACTCTTCATTCATCGTTAAAGTTGGTGTTGTTTTGAGCTCCCAGTCCTGGTTTTGCAGCTCTATTTGGATTTCGGCAGGCCATATCTCTTTGGTCCCCTTTTCTCAGGTGCTTCTCTAGATTGAGCGGACTAAATAACAAGGCATGTCCGGCTGCTCTGCAGACATCGGGGAGAGGCTGGAAGGAGGCAGGCGAGAGGGCAGGCAGTTTGCGCAACCCGCTGCTGTCAACTTCCTGGGAGAAGAAAATGGCTGACAAGGCGGCAGCGCAGCAGTTCAAGGCAGTCAAGAAGGCGGCCGTGGATGCGCACAAGGAGAAGAAGCAGGTGCAAATGTCTGGCAGATCATTTTATTGATGAAAGGTGCAGTCTATTGATTGTTTGTATTGGGCCTCAAGGTGCCAGCTTGGCCTGCTAAGCACCTGTTGGGATAACCAGGAATTAAAAGATAGGCCTAGCTCGGCCAGAGGGGCACTCAGTCTTCAATTTCGAGACATAATTTTGGTGCCACTACCGTATGCAGATGCCTTTATTCTCGGCCACAGTCAGATTTGTGTGGCCCTTGGTCTGTTGGTATGTGCATTCTTAGATCAAGTTTAACGGTTGTGATAATAGATTGTCTTTCTTCTCTCGATTTGCAATTTTCTTTCCCGGGCTGGCCCAGTGTGCCAGCTCAGCTCAGCCAGCGCAAGCTGCTTGCATGCGTGGCCACATGCAGCATGCACAGGATGCAAGACTGAACTTTGTACTGTTCAAATATAGTGACGCTCTGTTGTGTTGTGTGCAGAAACTGCGCACTCAGAGGGAGGCCAACCTGAAGAGGAAGGAGGAGAACAGGAGGAAGAGCCTGGTGACTCAGAAGATCAGTAACCCGGCAACGCTCAAGCGCATGCTCAAGAGCAAGAAGGACCGCAAGAAGCTCATGACCGCAGACACCCTCAAGAGCGTCTGATTGCATAGCAACAATAGATTTCAGCCATTAGAGATAAATAACACACTACCACAGATACAGAACATTGGAGACATCTAGGCAGAGCATCCTAGAGAGGAAGAGTGTCTTGCATGCTTGCAACGTAAGTGCACATCATGCAACAATAAAAAAAATGATTCCCCGGCCAAGGAGCCCTTTAGGTGAAGTAGGCAAGAGGATATCCTATCGTTGATGAAAAGAGAAAGGTGCTGTGCCACAATAGAACTTTCATTTTTTCACTTCGTGTTTTACATAGTTTTGATGAGGAAAAATGGCATCTCTGGCCCTCCAGAGTGCTTTCTTTACAAGGACTATACTGTGGCAAGGTAGCAAATGATTCGATGTATTTATTCAGAACATGCATCAAGCGAGAAAGGAAAGGCAAGCACCTGCAGTATGAAATCTGGCGCTCCAGTGGGAAGCTGCACGGCAGCTTCAGGGCCACGCTGTTGGCGCAGGTGGGCCGCCAGCTGGAGCATGATTCCCAGCACAAACAGGCGCCGCAGGGGAAGCTGACCCGGCAGCTGCCGCGGCTTGGTGGCAGCCCCTGTTTCACCTGCCCAACCCAGACCTCGATTTTACCACAGCCGCCTTGCGTATCTTGTAAGAGCTCTCCCACCGTGGGAGACCTAGGTGACCTAGAAGTCCCTTACAGACCTCAGGGTCCAAAATATTACACAATAAATTGCAGTGAAGAAAACAGGGGGGGGCCTGTTCATCAACATGAGGAAAATGATATTGTCTGGGCATCAGATTGTGATACTTATCTCCTTTGTCTGTCCACCATGTATTTTTCATATTCGCAGATGTCTCTGCGCATACGAATGGGATTTTGATTGACAGTCTAGGAATTGTCATGGTGCATAAAAGGAATATCTGCAATCCTAGGCCCAGGTGGGAGCACGTAGGCACCGATCAGGGAGAGAAACATGAATCTGCCAAGAGGTCATGCGATACTCTGTGTAGTAAAGCAGCAGTGGGGCACCTGGCTTCAGGCATGGGATGCTTGGAACGCATGCCCTGGCGTGCACTGCAGTGCACGCTAGGTGCACCATTAGCGATGGGAACTCTGCGGAGGGAACGCAGCGGTCCAGGCGCCCATGCCTGTGCTACGCCCGACACCGGCAGCGCATCTTCCAGCACCTGCGATACCAAACTAAGCTCACGATTTGAATAGATTCCTAGAACTGAAATGTACATCCTAAATTTACCAAATAAATCTCCTGCCAGTGCTGTGAGAGTGTCTGCAAATTGACATCTGGCAGGAGTTCAGCACCGCGGGCATACATGCCCACAAAGAGCAGCACAGCATCTTTCCACTGCGCCACACAAACAACTGGAGTAAAATAAAAAAATCCGAATTACGAAGTGCGCGGCTGCTTGATAACAATGACCAGCAGGTGCTCCATTATGTCAAAATCCTTGCAGGGTGGAAGCAGAACTCAAAAAGCGGGAATACCGTCTACTGCGTACATTCCAGCTTCCAAACAGTCTGATCATTCAAGCAAGATGTATCCACTCAAGGGAAGGCAATTACCGCTCAGATTGACGGCAGTTCGGGTAGACTCCATCGGATGAACCATGCACAAAAGCGCGGATTGGGACCTGGCGCAGGCCCCTCAGCTTAGCCCTGTGCATGGGCCATTCCATGCCGCCTGTGCACCTTTTCTTTCATCACTGATGAATCACCCCGCCGCGCCTGCTCCGGTGGTGTCCAGAAAGCCGGCTGACAGAGCGCCATTAGCAGCAACATCCTCGCAGCCGCTTGCGCCCAATTGTGACAGTCACCGCAAGATTGCGATGCAAGACTTGCCGCCCACAAGAACCACTCGGGTCCGAATCATGGCATCACCACGTGCATGACCCCCCCTGGCAACGTACATGCCATCACCCTTTGAACCCCATGGTTCCAGGGGAAATTGAGAAAGCCTGCTCCATCCCATGTTGTGTTGATGCTGCACTGCTGGCACTAGCACCCGATGACCCAGAGCGAGTCTAGCAAGTTATTGAGGCAATCACAGATGGGTCTTGGCGTGACAGATATGTTTGGCTGACAATTGTCTACCCAGGCAAGGCTCCCTGGAGCGCGCTTGCACTGTTTGCCTTGCACACCACAAAATCATCAAGGGAAATTATGTTCCCAAAGGTGCCGGTACCCAATGCAACGAAGGTTGTTGTGGACAGGGTCAGCGTGTCCACGATGCAAGAATTGCCCTGGTCGGCAAAGAACACTCTGGCGGGGCTGCCGCCGGGGGGACCAACAGGGGTGTTGAGAGGGAAGCTGTTGCTCTGGCAAGTGGGTTGTGGCGCGGTGGCCAGCACTCCAGTCACGTTTATAGAGATACTCTGGCGAAACGCTCAACCTACGCCATTGATGTAGGCAGAGACAGCCACGTATGCGCCGCCGGTCAAAATGTTGCTGTCAGTAGCCACCAAGGCCTGTTGGGTTGGCGGCAGAACCGGGGGCCCACTCGGCGGATTAAACCTGCCCTGAAGAGCTGCCGCCCCGGACTGAATCTCCGCAAAGGTCTCTGTGCTCGGGGAAACAATACTCATGCACCTACACCTGGTTGATGCCTGAGAAAAACAAGCCGTCATAGGTGAAAGGGTTTATAATAACCGTCCCGGTAAGCTCCTCAAATCCCAGATTTATGGGGGCGGCCGTGCAATCTTGGTACAGACCTGCATAAGAGCCCACATCAGATATCAATGAAATAATTCTTGCCAACTGTCAACAAGGGAAACATTTGTGCCATCCAAGGTAGCAAAAGTAGCTGTAAAAGACTGTTATTAGATTCGTGTAGGTTACTAAATTTAAGGATGTCACGACTTCACAGCTGATGGAATTCAATAAAAGTTTTTTCAACATGAAGAGGATTGTTCTGCAGAGCACAATTTGCCAAAGTTGGGCTTCTGTTCATTCGCAAGTCATAATAACGAGTCACACACCGGACCCCAACGCGCCAATTTTGTAATTAGCCAACCTTAGGAAACCGGAGGCCAGCCTGGCAGGCGGGACATTGACACGCTGGAAAGGAGGATCATTCACTTTCAACGCTGAAAAATTGCAGTTCAAGTGTCACCATAATATGGAAAGATCTCACACATTCAGGACGCGCTTCACAGCCTATAATCTGTTTGGCTGATCAGCCAACTTGAAGTAGCTACTAGCCAGCCAGCCGCTGTCACTGGCCGCAGCAGGCGCCATGGCTAGCAGTAAGCGCTCTACTGGCAGCCTGATCAGATTCCGTCATATATATGTCCCTTTTTACCACGCCAGAGTCATCATAGTCTGAGAACTGGCAGTGTGCAATGTCCAAGGCTAAAAATACATGCATGTTGCCAGCTAAAGGAGCCGGCTTACTAATAAGTAATGCAAAACCTGTTTCTATGGTCTTGTGTAAAATTGCGGCAGCGCTAGCTAGCCGATTACCAAGGGAAGCATAGTATGCTCAGCATGCTCTTGCAAGTAAGTACAAGTTCTCTGTATACTTATCATCTGTACTTATTTGCAGTACCCATTTTCCATCCTTCTCCTTGATCAAGCCCATGCCATGCACTTTACTGCGGTGGCCCAGCTGTGGCTCTGGAATATTTGTGCAAGGCTTCAAGCAATTGCAAGATATTCCATGAAGCCAATTGAAAGCCTTGGCGCAGACTGTTTGGAAAGCATTCCAATGACATATGGAACCCAGTCAGTTTCCAGAGCCACCCTTTTGGCCCAGCAGAGCCCGTTGTTGGGGCCAGCACGCTGCAGTTGAGATTTTAAAAAAGATTATTGTGCAGGCTCAGATGCCTTCCTGTGTAGGTGATTACGGTCCAATAAGAGCTGTGTACTTCCCAGCCACAGCAGGCGGGCAGGTCTTGTGGGTCCACAGCTCAAGAGCATGCTTCTTCTCAACAACCCCCTGGCTGCAAGGTGCCGCTAGACTATATCTGCTAGCAGCCATCTGCACCGCCAGAGAGCATGAGCTAGGCTGTATCACATAAATGCATTTGTGGTGTTTCCAGGTTGAGAAGGACGTGAACAAGGCGATCGGCGTGATAGAAGAGGTGGAGACTGAGATAGTGCGCAAGAAGGAGGTGCGCACAGAAACAGTATCTTAGAACAGGGCGTTTGGGCCTCATTCTTGTTGACTTGGGCCCCAATGGGCCAGAAAAGCTAGTTGCCAGCGTCTCTTGCCTTCATGGCAGACAAGCGTGAGACTCTTTGACTGCTTCCTGTGAAGCTAGGGGAATCTGGTTCAGCATGGTGTGTAGATTCCCCTGAAGCAACAAAGGGGTAGGCGCGTACTTACATTGTCAGTGGGCATAGGACACACCAAGCCCTTATGGTGGCCGAGCCAGCCTTTCCTGCAGCATGCGTGCCTGCTGTCGCCATGAATCACTCTTAAGCTTCATGAGGCCGATGTCCGACACAAAATTTCTATCCAATGCACAAAGCGTTTGGTTTTCGTGGCGCAGGTTTCGCGGCGGGTGAAAGGGCTGCAGGAGGCAATAAGCGCCACCAAGCATGACGACGGGCAGCTGACAGCCGAGTAGCAGCGGCGCCGATGAAAGAAAGGGGAAATAACCTGGTGGTGCAGGCGCTGCATGCGTTCCTACAGGCTGCTCTGCGCCCACCCTCCGCAAGAATGAACTTTCAAAAATCTTATGCCTTCTGAGGAGTTCTGCAGGCCTACCTTGGTCTGGCTGCTTCACTTCTAAAGTCGTATGTCATATAAGTGTGACGACCCCCATTTAGATGCTGAAGCACCATCATCACATCAAAAGAAGGTCCTGCTGTTGATTGCGTTGTTAGGGTCAGCAACACCATCATTGTTGCCATCCCTGAATTTAGTCAAATTGTGAGGCTTACAATTTACAATGTCTCACATATATGTGTATATATATTTCTGTTTACCACCACCAGTAGCCACTCAAATGTCAAGCTTGAGAACATTCAGAAACCACCGGTGCCTTGCACGTGTTGGTGGGCTCCTGGCTTCAATGCTAATAGTCTGGCCGAATTCACAGGTGTGCGCTCCTCACTGTGAATTTGGGGTCACCTTGCAAGAATATTCGTTGCATAAACAATATGCAAACACCCTGCACATTGCTTTTTACTCCATGTGTGGGCTGTCTCATTGATTCAATCAAAACACGCGCATGGCAAATCTGCCCCATTGACAGGTCATCTAATTCTTGAGGGTGGGTCCAGAGAATTAAAACATTACAGATTAATCTGCGGTAGGGGCCATCGATGAAGCAATTATCCCCGACAGCAGCAATCACAGGGGACTACATATTCTTGCAATGATCACGATATTGACTAGAGGCCCCTGCAACCACATCAATATTTGCATTTGCACTGCTGCACCAGCATCTGGCACACTAATATGATATTACTATTATGTGCCATATATGCATGCACCTATGGCAGAATATGAGCTACTGCACTGCCACCGGTAGCAGCACTACAAAACTGGTATTCGCACCGCTTAACGCTAGCTTCCGGGGTTCGAGCTCGCGCTCTCAAGTTCTCTCACTGCCCCTCTTTGAACACTCAACCAGGCGATTGAATTGATGTGCCGGACAGACCAACACGTTGATCTGTATAATGTTCCAAAATTTTTAAGCTTGCCGTTAGCGGCCTGCCAGTAAACAAGAAAAAAATGTTTCCAGTTCTGTCATGCTCTCGGATACATGAGCAAAATAGAAGCGGATCTGGGACACCTCATGGTCATCAAGAGCGCAAGCAAACTGTGCCTCTTCTTGAAAAATGCAGTGCGATCTCTGATTCTGCAAAATTTCCTCAGAAGGAGATGAACAAAACAGGAGCCTGCACAATCGGACTTTCTGTCCTGACGCACGTCTGTTCAAAAGTCTGTGCAGCTGCTCTGGTTATTTCTGCTAGTCTCGAGGTGGTCTGTTGCTCTGCATTCGCTATAATGATCTAGGCTGATTGTTCTCTCTGAGTGCATCACTTTGTCAGGAAATTCTGTCTCTCTCCCTCTCTCGCGCTCCCTACGCACTGTGCCGAGAGTGCATGCAAAGCGCAAATAATTTGCGTTATCTAAGCAATTATTGCCTGCCGCCCTTGAGACTCACCCTTTCAGCTGCTTCTGCTGTGGCTTAAATCTGTATGTGGCGCTCAGCTGGTATCGCCCACACCCCTTGAGTTGTTTGGGCTTGGGCTCAAGCTCTGCCTCTTCTTCGGTACACACTATCCGCGCTGCCAAATTGCTGGCAATGATCAGAGCTATTCTGAACCTCAGCCTTGAAAATCTGCCCCCTCAAACGCTCCTTCTGCCTCTGCTGTAGCTGCACCTCTTGATGTGAGCACTTCGCCGCTATCGCCTGCCACTCTTGAATTGTTTGGGCTTGGGCTCGGGAACTACCGCATCTTCGGTGCCCACGATCTGCGCTGCTAAACTGCTGGCAATGATCAGAGCCATTGTGAACCTCACTCTTAAAAATCCGCCCCCTCGATGCTCCTTCTGCCTCTGCTGTAGCTGCAGCTCTTGATGTGAGCACTTAGCCGCTATCGCCTGCCAGTCTTGAGTTGTTTGGGCTTGGGCTCGGGCTCGGGAACTACCGCTTCTTCGGTGCCCACGATCTGCGCTGCTAAACTGCTGGCAATGATCAGAGCTGCGCCCACCCATCCGAGGCTGCCCCACCGCTCCCCTAGCACCACATAGGCCAGGCCTGCGCCTAAGACTGGCTCCATCGTGTAGATGATGGCTGCATCTGTGGAAGACACATCGTGCAACGCCACCACCTGAGCACACAGGCAAGCAAGACCTCTCAAAAACTCTGGTGAGGTGCGACCAGGATTTTGATGTTCTTCCAGATGCATGCTGGGCACACGCTGCATTGGCTGGCTCTATCTCAGGTCAAAGACAGCATCACTTGCTGCAATGGGTCCTATATTGTGTGTTCCTAATCCAAGTTGTCTTATGGCATATTAGATTGACCCCGGAGCTGATCTGACAAGGGCAACCAAGCACAGATCCTTGGAAAGTGGCCCTCCTGTGTGGACCACTGAATGCACGCTCTGACGCAGGTTGGATTATCTTCCCATCTCTTGTCTTTCAGGCCTCAAAAGTAACAGATTGCCCCGTAATCCGAGCCATGGCAAGCTTCCAGCACCGCGCCTGAGATGTCACGTGAAATATTGTCCCGCCTAGAGAACATCTGGGCACTAAAGGCCCGAGATTTACAAACGCAAAACGTCTAAGGTCAGACTGTCTGGCGAAGTGCACTTTGGGAGGTCAGAACCCACCTCGATCATGAGCACTGCGTCGGTGGACATGAGCCCTGTGTACATGATCTGCCACCAAGGAATCCCCCCTTGGACCATCGCATGCACCTGGGCTGGCAGCGCCAGCAGATTCTGTACCGCCTGCAGTAAGACCACAGACCACTGTGAGGACTAGATTGAGTGATCAAATTTAGCAAAATATATTATAACCTTTAGAGACCTTTTGGGAGCCACCTGAGGCTCATTGGTCTTGTAGGCAGTCTGTCACTGCCCATCAAGGTGGTGCAGAACCAAATAGCTATAGCTCAGGGAAGCTTCTCCTAATCATCAGATAGCACAGCCTGACTCGATGCATCATTTCAAAACCCACAGCCCAAGCACTACAGGACTCAAGTTTATCGGTTTCTGGAGGCAGCGGCCTTTTTGCCATGTGCAAGGTGGCACCATTTGCGAAACTTGGTCCTGCTGAGCCATGACTCATCCCATGACACTCATTGCGATTCATGCCATCCCAGCAGGACCCAGGTTACCAAATGACGTCATCTTGAGGCACTGGAAATCAAAGCCATGACAGCAAATGAAACAGTTTAGATGGAAGTGCACATCTGCAAAAACATAAGGGCTTGTGCTGCCATGACTCTCAACACATCACTGCAGCACAGCAACACAACAATAATACAGACGTTACTTGTCCACATACAATACTCATGACTGCTGATTACCTGAGGGTGAGTCACGGCCGCGGCGACCAGAGAAGTGCCGGCGACGGTGGTGAGCGCTGCGGCCATCAGCGGAAGAACGGCGTTCTTATTTAGGCGACGGCTGATGATCTCAGTCCGGAACACCTGCAGAATCAATACACTTCATCGTGTGTCCTCCAAAAACAGTGTAATCTGAGCTTGGGCGGACTGTGGCAGACTGGTCAACAAGGTCAAATTTGCTCAAACGCCCGTGTGTCAGGGACAAGCAGTTACTGGTGCCAGTACGGCAATATGCATCCACTCAACCAGCACATGCACGGGTCTTCCACTCGACCGAGTTCCCTTGTTGCATGGGTCCATTTCAGCGAACAACCTCTGGGGGGAGGATCATCAGGCAGAGCATGCCAGATATTGATGCGGGTGGCATGCGAAAGGACAGAGTGTAGCTTTGAGCCCTCATGCCTCTTTTCCTTCCCCAATGCTCGCGGCATGACACACCTCCTCTGCCTGTCCTCCACCCCAGAAACACAGCACACCAAGACAGGCCTCCTCTACCCATCTTCAAGCCCAAACAACGTGCACCAATACCCATCCCCTTCCTCTTGTGTCTATACTCCAGCCAAGAAGAATCTGAAGATATGCCCACCTGCACGCCGAAGAAGATAGCGCTTGCGAGGCTCCATGCGTCCCCTTGAGTTGGGTTGAAGGCTCCGCCCTTCTCCACGAGCAGAGCCACCCCCAGAAGAGTCATGAGCGCTGAGAAGTAGGTGAGCGGCTTCACGTGCGCCTTCCCGGAAGCTCCCGCCAGCATAGGGACCACCAGCACCTGCGCGGAAGGTGGCCCGCGCATTTAAACATGTGGCATCACAGCAAGTTGTGACAGAGCTCTACCCTGGATATGACTGCTTGTGGAAAGGGTGCAGCAATTCCTCCTGCCACAGGAGAAAAAGTCCCTTCAGACAGGTGATTCTGCTGACAGGCAGCATCTTCGCGAGTGATAAGTACATTCCAGTGACATTGTTGCCCAGGAAAAAAATAGCAAGCACTCTCTAGCTGGAACCTTGTGTGCTGCAAGGGGCGTGCATGTGTCTATACGTGGTCCATATACGGTAGAGTGACAGTGAGGACAATTTGAAGACTCACTGTGAAGGTTGAGATGAACGAAGCGCGAGAGGCGTCTGTGGTGATCAGACCTTGCGCCTGCGTGAGATACCCTGCGTGAATACACTTGTCAGCTTCGCCTGGCATACTTCTTCAACAGAAAGCGAGATACTTCCTCTGAACACCAAGGACATGCATGCAGAGCATAGTGCCAGGCAACGGGAGAACGCTCTTGCACTACTTGTGATGCAAAGGATCGCAGCTCACCTAGGGCCATCCAGAAGCCCAGCTCGAGGCCACCCCGCCGTATGAGCTTGGAGGTGAGCGCCTTTTTCAGGAAAGGCGAAAACGCGAGCGCGGCCACTGTGAACCTGATGCAAGCACCCAGCACAATTGAGCCATCGCATATAAGAGAGAGAGTAGTACTTGGTTCCATGACATGATGTTGGAGGTAGAATGCCTGCAAAATCTGTGTCCATGCATGTCGGCCCAGGAACCTAAGAGACAGGGTGTCCAGCTCGTGAGCAGTGACACAAACAGTACAACTCGCTGCATCTTCCAGGCCTATAAGTTGAGAAAGGAAGCAATAGAGATGCGCAGCGCACATGACAATCCATGGCAATGCTGTTGATGTGCCTATGCATGCAGCACTAGCGGCACCAAAAGGCCGAGTGGCCAACTTACAAATGAAGTGTGCAAGGGCCAATAATATGTACCTGAACAGAGCGAAGATAAAGGGGTCGAAGGAGTGCTCGCAGTCCTTGACCACTACCCAGTTGCTGGCACACAGGACAACCTGAGCGGTACAAGAACAGCAATTTTGATGCCTCTCTTACAGGACAAGAGCATCTGTACTGGGGATAAGAGAAGAACAGCGAGCCCATGCAAAAAAAATACCAGCTGTATGCAATTAGGAAGCTACAGAGGATACAGCCAGGAAGCTACATACTTGATGAGGTCAGATGCAAGTGACTCTGGGCCTTCCCAGCAGCAAGGACTAGCAGGGCGGGACCTCACCAGGAGGTTCAGAAGCACAAGTCCCTTTCCCCGTGGCGTCCACGATCGAAAGTCCAGGGTCTTTCTGAGCTGCTGCACTGCTGCCCAGGCAATCTGCTTCTGCACCTGGCCCTGTGTCTGCACGGCCGCCTCAATTGCGGGCTCAATCTTTTGAACTGCCTGCTTCGTGCGTTCCAGTTGTCTCCTGGAGTAGTAAACCAGGCCCTTCCTGAATCGAATATTACTGAGCTGTTGCTGCCTGCGCCTCGGTCTGACACAGCACGTGAACCGATCTGCCTCCAGCCCAACGCGCGCCATCCTGTTCAGATTCCATCCGACGCTGGAATCCGCAGGGGCTGACTTTCTGAACAAGGAATGCTGCATGGTGTCTGACGAGGAAGCTACCGCAGGGCGGCAGCGGCTACCAAAACGTCTTATCGCCGAGCTGCCTCGAACTCATCCCCGACGCAAATTGCCGTTCCCGACCCACGAGCTCGACCAGTGCACTCCTTTTCTACGAAAACGCAAGCCAGTTGGATTGTACTGCGAGAGATGCTTGCCTGCGCGGACAGCGAGGTTAAAATCTTTTGGCCAGCTCAGCCGAGCAAATCTAGTGACTATTTGACAAGTACCCTTTTCCATTCCCTCTAATTATCAAGTTGTAGAGAACCCCCTCCCTTGCCTCTTGTGCAAGCGAGGAAGTCCCCATCCAGCTCTGCTTTGCAACAGGATTGAGACATCGAAACATTTGCAAATACATAAGAAAGGAGGAACGGAAGTTCTGGCGTCCAAGAACAGGGGCAGCGCGCAAGTCAGTGGGAGATCACTAGTTGCTTGTGAGGGATTCTTGGGAGCACCGACTGTTCCAAACTTCCTGAGATAATAAAAAGACGTATCAGACATGGATCTGTCGACAGGGACCCCTACAGATCCATTCTACCTTGTCAAAGATGACATCCAAGCCTCGGTGAGTGCCTCGCACTTGAGAATGTGCTTGAAACCGTGCTATTCTTTCCTTGCATGGCAGCATTACTGCTTTTTATGGTTTTCCGACTCCATGACTGACGTCAATGAATGGTTCCCAATTTTGCTGAGTTGCACCTGACAGCAAGTTGACCAGCTTTGACTTCCCTAGCAGTGCAGGCATCCCGTGCATCTGCGCAGCAACTGTATGTCTGTTATGCAGTACCTTGTCTAAACAATTGCCAGACGTGTCTGAAGTCTCATAGGTATTTCGCTGAACCATCAAGGTTGTTGATGCAGCTGGAGAAAGCAAAGTCTCAGCATGCCAGGTGGCAGTCTCTGGGGAAGACGAATCCAGACAAAAAGCGGCTGGAGAGCGAGATCGAGGATGAGTGCAAGAGCATAGCCTGGCAGGCGCGTCCCAGCCCAAATATACTTTTATTCTTCAGCACTGCACCAATGCTGTGACTCAGTGGTAGCAATGTGGGGAATAGACTATGCCTTCCTGATGCTTTCTTTGCGAGCTTCAAATGAAGCTCTCACCGCCGTACCAATCACATGAAGGGCTTTGCTTGATGACTTGTCACACGGACGAAAACTTGCTAACCGCGACCAGGAGGCCCCGGCTTCACAGAATGCCGCATGCTGAGTCACCTTTCAATGATGCTGAGTCACCCGGGCGCAGGTGGACGAAATGGAGAAGGCGGTGGACGTGGCAGAGAAGAACATGGCGCGATTCGGGCTGTCGCAGGCGGAGATCAGCGGGCGGCGGAAATGGGTGCTGCAGACGCGGCGGCAGGTGCGCGCACATGCTTGATGACAGAATCATGGGTGATCAGAACATGCTGGAGCTGAGCTCCATTTTGAACCCCTTGTAGCTCTGAAAACTGGCTCAGAAGATGTTACACCACTGGGCGGTGCTGCGTCATGCAACGAGAGCAGTCAACCAAGCATGCCCCTTTTCTTTTGGCCGCAGTGTCGGCAGGTTATGGGCTTGCTGAAGGGATGATATTAGAACATTGCAATGTTCCTGCCTGTGGCTCCAGTCGAGCAACATCCAGGATTTGCGTAAACCCTTTTCTTTCCCCGCAGTGTGAGGGGGTGATGCGCTCGTTGGAGGCTCAGCACAGCGTGTCACTGAGTGTGGGGGACCCGGGCACGCCAACGGGCAAACTGGGCAGCGCGATTGGGCTGGAGAACGACCGCTACATCAACTCGGAAGGGGACCGGCAACAGCTGCTGCTCAGGTGCGGGGACAGTTTTAGTCAGACCCAAGTTGACCTGGCTAGCAGGGGGCGGGTATTGATATTGAGCGTCGTGCCTATGATTGATTGGAACTGGCGAGTCCATCAGGAGGTGCACTGGCGAATATTTTTAAGTGCTTGAGGACAGGATGTGAACCAGCACTCAGGGTGAAGGACGACAATACTGCATTTGGCATGCCCAGTGAGAGAACTGGGGAATCTGATCAAAACAAACTTTGCCCGCTGCAGGGAAATATGCTGGCTTTTGTGATTGTGTGCATCGTGCACTGGCGCACAGACTTGGCAATTAAGGCCTTAGTCAGATTTGCTGTGGTTATCAACTTAACTTAAAACCCTTAACAACCTTAGCTATAAACATTATAATGCCAGAAATGCCTGTTAAATTGGGGTTGGAGACTTAACAAGGTCTCTTAACAAGGTTATTAAGGGTTCCTTAATAATTGAGCAATTTAAGGGCTGCCATCCCTGCTGGCGCAGGCAGCAGGACGATGAGCTGGATCAGCTGGGGCAGCATGTGGAGAAATTAGGGGGCTTGGGGCGGGAAATTCATGGGGAGCTTGAATCCCAGAGCCGCATGCTGGACGAGTTGGATGAAGAAGTGGAGACTACACACCACAGGTGATCTTTTGAACCCACCATGCACTGCTCTACACCCGGGAAAAACGCCTCACTTGGACTTAGACTTTTAGTATGACTCCATATGGGCTGCAGACCAGACCTTCAGGCCCCACAGATGTGGCTGCAGACACTCTGTGTGTATGCCTACGGCCTTTGGGCTTTGGGTTTTGCCGACACTGTAATTATATTAATAATTATAACACCTGAAATGGCGGGCGACGGAAACAATCAGTCTGCTGCAATACAGGATGCAGCAGACTGCTGCACTGAGAAACAAAATAACTTGCTGCACAAAGCACAGATTTTGTTGGTGGTGACCATGGTGAGCGCTCGAAGGGAGCGTTTCCTTGAAGGAGGGCTTGAGCTGGGCCTCTTTCGTGGTGTTTTTGTTCCAGTATCTATCGGGAGAAGCTTGGATGTCATTCCACCCCAAGTTGAGGGTACACTGGCACTGCCCTCAGCAGTGACATCATGTTGTGTAACATGATGTGCCCATGCAATGACGCCTCAAGTGTGAGCCATGAAAGCAATTGATAGCTAGTGCAGGCCAGGTCAGGAGTAAGGCAGAGCACTGTCACAAACCTGCAAATGCATGCCAGCAGAGCCTTTAGGAAGGACATGACATGGATGTCTTTTCTGTGGCAGGTTGGCGGCCGCGCAGAAAAAGATGAACAATGTGCTGAAAAAGATGGGCATGCGCGGGCAGCTGTGCCTTATAGTCTTCTTGATTGCAATTCTTGTGCTCTTGCTTGTGCTTATATTCTCGTGAATCATGGGCAGGAAAAATGTCATCGCTTCTTTCTTATGTCCTCCTTGGACACAATATGCAATGTATCTGCTGTCGAGTCTGTGACCTACGCAGGACCTGTATACAAAGAGCAAGAGGCCTCCAGATTATTTGGTCAGGCTCTAGGGAGGCGGACTTGTAAGACCTGAGTTTGGTTTGGCAATCAAACGTACACTGCACACAGCCCGGGCCCGGTCACATTTATTTTGACTATGAGACATGATCAAGATCATCAAGACGACTCCCAACTTAGTGCAACAGTGCATGGTGCGTTGCTTTCCAGCTCTCACTGAGGCTGGCAGGCAGGATGATTCCGAAAACCATTGCGATCCCTGAGATAAGTGTCGGCATCGGACAGACTTCAAGCTTGTCTTAAGTCGGAAGAGTTGCCAGGGGGTTCTATATCTAATTCCCTGGCATGCATGGGCATGGCATATGCCTCGTAAGGGTGTTTGCGAAAGGGTGTTTGCAAGTTGCACATGTTGTGTGACACTTACTCTGCACAATGCGTACACATGCTTCTTGACAAGAAGTTTTTCTGGATGCGCGTTCTGGCATAAGCCTGCAGACGAGTGTCAAATCACTGTGCAGCTGATCTGACGTCAAAAGGCATTTGCAAATAGCAGGGTTCCGTCTGAACACCCCTGGGTGAAACCCCAAAGCTAGGTCTCAGTAAGGGGGTACTACTGAAAACCTTTAGTACCCCCGGTAATATCGCACCTCGAGGGCGTGCGCTCACAAAATGCGCGAATTCGGAAGAGCACGAAGGTTCAATTCGCTATCTAGTCGACTTCCCGGGCAACTGCCAACAATTTGTGAATGTCAATGGCTGAGCCCGGCACAAGGACTACCGCAGTGCGGCATCGTACGTCTGCAGACAAGCTCAGCATGCTGCCAGCAGGCTGACATGCAGTGCATGTCAAGGCTGCCAACTTTGCTCACAAGGTAAATCATTAGTATGGCACAGGCCAGGCTGCAAGTTGCTATATCATTGCAATTCCGAACTGAGTCAATCTCGAATAGCAATGAAAATTCTCATTTTTGCAAATTTGCAAAAGGCATTAATATTCATGCTGGCGCCGCACTCTGCGGCAATGATGCAAATGCCATATGCAGTGTTTGTGTCTCGGTGTGACAAATATGTCTGGCTGACAAAAACTGAAGTCTGGCTGACAAAACGTCTACCCAGGTAGGGCTCCCTGGAGCGCGCTTGCGCTGTTTGCCTTGCACACCACAAAATCATCGAGGGAAATTCTGGCTTCCACCAAGGCGTTAGGGCCGAAGTTTGTTGTGAACAGGGTCAGCGTGTCCACGATGCAAGGATTGCCTGGGTTGGCAAAGAACACTCTGGCGGGGCTGCCGCCGGGGGGACCAACAGGGGTGAGGAGAGGGAAGCTGTTGCTCTGGCAAGTGGGCTGTGGCGCGGTGGCCAGCACTCCAGTCGTGGTAGTATAGATACTCGAGCGGCCATTGCCAATGGCATTGAGGTAGGCAGGGACGGCCACGTATGCGCCGCCGGTCAAAATGTTGCCGTCAGTAGCAACCAAGATCTGGGTTGAAAATCTAACACCCCCCGTCCGGCGGCCTTCATAGGTGCCCTCAAGAGCTGCCGCCCCGGACTGAATCTCTGCAAACGTCTCGGTGCTCGGGGTAACTATCTGAAAAAATGCAGTTGAGTCTTGGTTGGTGGCTGAGAAAGACAAGCCGTCATAGGTGAAAGGGTTTCCAATAACTCTCCCGGTAAGCTCCTCAAATCCCAGATTTATGGGGGCGGCCGCGCAATCTTGGTACAGACCTGCATAAGAGCCCACACCAGATATGAATGAAATAGTTCCTAGGATCACTGAGCAACTGCCAACAAGGAAAAACATTTGAGCCATTCAAGATAGCAATATTAGCTGCGAAAGACTGCTAGCAGTGCTTGTGTGCAGGCTTTAGGCTGGATGATGACAAATTAAGGTTCCTGAACTACTATGGCCCCGGCTGGCGGGGGCCAGTACAAATACTGAGCACCGTGCCCACGGGTCATTGGGTCTTGCTTGGATCTGGCGAGTCCAACAAGGGGCAGGAATTTGGCAGCCTTTACATGCAGCTTGTCTGCGAACGCACCTTGCCTTCGGCAGGAAAACTTTTGCTTGAAGCGCGTTATAATAATAATAATAATAATAATAATAATAATAACTACTTTCAAGACTTTTTAGGCACTATTGATACGTCACATGATTCATGTAAGATAGGAAATTCAAGGATGTCATGACTTCACCAGCTGATGACATTCAATGAAAATTTCTGCAATGCTCAAGCAAGTATCCCATGTATTTACATGCATCGTCTTCAACATCCTGGGAATTGATGCATGTAATATCTTAAGCACGCACCTTGCCCTTGGCAGGAAAACATTTGATTATAACAATAATAATGATGAAAACTTTTCATTGAATATGATATGAAGGAGGTCCTCGAGGGCGCACCGCACTGGGAGTAGTTGGAAGGTGTGCTGAAGCAGAGGCCGTTTGTTCCAAAGCAGACAGTGTCCACACTTGTTGACGTGCACGCGCATGTGACGGGGTCGGTGCAGAGATCACCACTCGTGCTGGTAGGGCCTAAGCCGTTGCACAGGTTGGGGCCCAGGACGTCATAGCAGGTGGGAACTGCACACAACCAGAGACATCTTAGGATCCATGATTTCTTTGACCCTACTCTTAACCCTGAACTCTAAACCCTCCCCAGGGCTTGAATGTGGATAATATTATCTTATAGCGTTTGAGATCCTCTAAAGTGATGTTGATGATAGACGTTGTGTTCGTACTGGATCTTGGTGGGTGAACCCAAGGGGAGCTCCTTGATGAGGGTGCTACGAGTGAGAGGATAAAGTCACTGTACGGCGTACTACGCTGTACAACGTTGTGACAATTACTGAATTTAGTACTTACACCCTACTATTTTCGAGCCCACTGAATATGATATGGATGTTGCGTGACTGCGACTGAGTATGTGACTCAGAGTCAAACACACCGTCAGACATACGGGGTGGATTATAATACTTAGTAGTCACTTAGTATTTGGCATGACGAAATATGTCTAATAATACAACTTGTAGATTCGGATGACCCACCTAACGTGCTAGTACTAGTGGGGGTTGGTGTGGAGGTTGGTATGTCGGGTGTAGTACTGCTTGGCACTGCAAGGCACAAAAGTGTCAGCACTGCTATGGCATAATGCCCCTATCTCAAAGTTGTCTCATATATAAATATATTCAGCAGATAGCACATACTTTGCATGCATAAAGGGATAGATTTGACTCAATCACATCACCTAGAAGACACTCCTTTAATCCAAGGGCACCATATGCTGATGCATCTCAATGATTTGTGAATTTATTCATGGGTTCCATTTGAAGTCCTACGATGCCTGGCATCATGCACGATTATGAGGCCACTGCTATCATCTAATTTGTGCCACAGTGTGAGACTGTATACACATTTCAGCCTATCAAGACGTGAACTTCAGGTTGGACCTGGACCTCGAGTTGGATTTGCCATGCAAAACTCAGTTCCTATAGAAGGAAGTGGCTCACATGAGGGAGTAGCTGGAGGTGGCGTGCTACCGGCCATGCTGCTGGTAACTGGAAGCACCAAAGATTCCTTTATCATCACATCATATACAAATGCAATCTATATGATATAATAATCTTAGTTGAGTTACTCACTGCTAGTGTTAAAGGTAGCAAGTTAAGAGCGCTCAAAGCAATGAACAAAAAGTAAACCCAGACTGCACTTGTTCACTGATTGGCAATCAAGAGTGAGATCTCCTAGGAGCTCCCTCGAGGCAGCTAACATGCACCGCACTCAACACTTTTGTGACAGCTCGTTGAACGCGAATTGAATGTATTCGTTTAGTTTTGTCTGTAAGGTAATGTTGCGGACAATATGACATCTGAGTCAGTGGTAACAAGTCACCATTGGGGCACTAAAAAAGTAAGACAATTGATCAACATGAGGTTTACCTTGGGGGTTTGTTGTGGAGCTAGGAAGGGGTGTTGACGTGCCGTTTGGAATCATCGTGACTGTGCACATGCAAAGGCACAACTCAACTTGCTATATAGTGCCACGGTGCAGTTGACTCACATTACTAACGTCATAGTATCACATTAAAAAATACGCTCCTGAGCTATGCCATAGGCTATTTAGGTACCGCACCATAGTGACTTTCAAAGTTTGAAATACCAATAGCCAACACATCAATGGGAAATAGAACATCGTCATGTATTGCTGAGAAACTCCATTGATGACTTTTCAGATTGAGTCATTGGCAAACACTGCGCAATGACGCATCATGACACACCTCTCGGAGCCGTCACAGGTCCAACAATAGTACCCGTCAAGGGGCGTCATGTCGACTCACGGTGATTGACTGGCAAGCTCTTGACGCCATCAGAGCTCAAAGTTACTCAACATTTTTTATCAAAAGAACAAAAGCTGTGAATCACCTGAAATATTGGTTGGTGGTGGGAGTGTGACCATCGGCGTAGGGGTAGCTTGAGGCTTGAACTTATTGAGCTTCAGCTTCAAGTCAAGCTTCTTTTTGCCTATACACACCAGCCACAGATCTTTCCAGAATAAAATAGGCTGTGCCAAGAAACAAAAGAGAGATCAAGCGTGGAGCTCCCGTCCTACCTTCAAATGCAGCCAATGTCTCATTGACCATGGCCTTCAGCTCCTCATCCACCGGAGCGATTACATCCAGAAGGTCTTGGGGCAATGTCTCGTTGACCACAGTTTTCATGGCTTCCTTGCCAGCTGTGACTAAATCCAGCTTGGTGGCCTTCAGCCAGAAGGAAAGCCACAAAGTGAGTCAGGTACAACGTGAATCTCAGTGTTGTCCTTTTGGCAGCCTCACTCACCCTATGAGAATCAAGCGCTCCCAAAAGGCAGGGATAGCTGGTAAATAAGTGGAAGACATGTGATTTGAAAACTTGTCATTCTTGATAGACACTGTCCAACAAGTTTTGCCCAGACACGACAAAACCGTCAAGCAAGGACGTTCTTTGGGACCACAGCCACGAAATAATAAAGGTCAGTATCAAAGCACGAACATAATTTCGAAGGTCCATGAATACTCACTTTAGCGCAACTCTGGAGTCCTGCAAGCGGAAACACACGAGACCTCAGATTGGGCGAGAAGGACTTGCTGCAACAGGCAGTAACAGGCCTCCAAGAGCATTTCTTACGCCTTAAGCCACCCAGACAATGACGCATGCACTGTAAGCCTTACTTTGGGTGCACTGACAACGTTTCCTAGAACGAAATGCCATCCACCAAATATGACTCACAGGCAAGCTAGCGCGAGGATGTAGGATAACGTGGAACGGACTGCGCTCAGGATGAACAGGAGCTTACCGATGCATATGGCACAGAATAGCAGGAGCTGCAGACGGGTAGGGTGGCTGCAAGCCATGAGCACCCGCGCTCACTGTCCGGTCTGTGTAACACCAAATGGTGCGCTGTGGCAGAGGACAGGGCTCCTCGAAAAGGACTTCGTCGTTCCCTTGACGTGAAAAGATTGCTCTGCTAAGCACAAATTACAAAAGTTGGGCTTCTGTTCATCCGCAAGTTATAGTGAGTCACATGCCGTCAACCCAACGCGCCAATTTTGTCATAAGCCAACTTAGGAAACCGGAGGCCAGCCTAGCAGGCGGGACATTGGCACGCTGGAAAGGAGGATTATTCACGTTCTATGGTTTAAAAAATTGCAGTTCAAGTGTCACCATAGTAATGGAAAGATCTCACACATTCAAAGCGCGCCGCACAGCCTTTTAGTCTGATTGGCTGATCAGCCAACTAGCTAGCCAGCCAGCCGCTGTCACACTGTGACAGGCCGACGGCTGCCAGCTGCCAGCGTCAGTGACGGTCACGGGCCGCAGCAGTCGCCATGTTGGCTAGCAGTAAAGCCTTGACTGGCAGCCTGATCGAACTCCGTCATTTATATGTCCTTTGTACCACGCCAGAGTCCTCATAATCTGAATGCTGGCAGTGTGCAATGTCCAAGGCTACAAAGTACAAGGGCAACATGCTGATCGGACAAGGACGAGGAATCAAGAACCTGGGTGAAGATTCAACTTTTAAGCTGACATGGAGTACATTGAATGGAGCCTGCTATATCATATATGACACTCACCGTATCGATGCAAAGTGTGTATGCATGAAGAAGAAGGACATAGACAACAAAGGTAATTTTCCCACAGCAGCCTTCATCCAGTGAAGCAAGCTGTTTTCCGCAGAGGATGCCAGCTAGCATGTGTACCCCCAACCTGCACATGCTGCTGTGCCGCCTATTCGACCAAGTGACCGCGCACGGTTGCGTGGACAACCTGGAGCTCTGGGTGGAGCGCTGCATCCAGTACCTGAAGGCCAGCCTGAAGTTCCGCATCACCAGCCTCAGAGTGTTTCACATTAGTACTGATATAGTGGTTGCTAGTAGTCTTATTCAAGCCTTACAATTGCAAGGGAAACAAACAGAGGGCCCGGCAAGCAGCTGCAGCCTCAATCTAGTCACATTTGAGAAACCAACATACCAGTAGTTCGCAAACAACTTGTTTGAAACGCTTCAGGCCGTACAATCCAGTCCTATTCTTGAAGCCACTCGGGGTCAGAAAATGTGAACTCAACGTTGATTGGCGAGGGCACTGGCAATCTGACTACCCATAGTCCCACCGCACAGACAAGCAAGGCCCACGCAGCCATTTCATCGGTAGAGCGACTCATTCTTGAGGTTGGCTGCTATCTCAGTCTCCCACCGGTCCCCATTCTCCAGCAGCTTCTGCTTGTCGTACAACAGCTCCTGCAGCAGCACAGCCAGGTGTGACTCAGAATGCACTTTCTTGGGTGTCCAGACAGAGCCAAATATATGTTGTCACGCCTACCGTCACATTCTGATATCCTGCTCAAAAATCCACGAATGATGCCCACCCGAGTGGGAGTCAATCAAAATCACTGCCACTTCATGCACACACCTACTGCAGCCCTGCCTGTTCCTGCACTCCATAAAGCACTGCACCTGTTGAGACTGTGCCAGGGTTCCACACTCCTACATGCTGACAATACCATGGTCTGGCCCAATGACCATTTCATGCCACCTTTCCCCTCCATCCACATACAGCCTCCAAACCAGTGTAACGACGGGCACAAAAAGGGTACCCTTGCTGGTTGTTAATCTGCCTTACATTCCTGCCGACCTGGACCTTTCTATTGAGTATGTGACTGATGGCTACCCAAGGATGACTAAGGGTGAGTAAGCCTCACCTCGTGCGTCTCGGTGACAAACTCAAAGTTGGGCCCCTCCACGATGGCGTCGACAGGGCACGCCTCCTGACAGAAGCCGCAGTAGATGCACTTAGTCATGTCGATGTCATAGCGCGTCGTGCGGCGGCTGCCGTCCTCGCGTTCTTCCGCCTCGATCGTAATCGCCTGCGCCGGGCACACCTGCGCGCATGTGCCAGCACGGTGACAAATTCGTCGACTAATCAGCAAGGAGAAGGTGCAGATCAGGAGCAGGCAGCTGGCCAGCTGTGGACTGGGCATGCATGTGTTGATGTGATTTGCCCAGTCACATGATCTCCAAAATGACACTACCTCACCTGCAGCTGCGACAAACGAGAAATATGCGCGGAAAAAAATGCATCCTAGAGAGATGCTGGGCATCCTAGGGAGATATAGGACGCGCCACGCTTAGCAGACAGCACAAGAACATCCTGATGCCAGTAGTCTCCCGTGCGCGGCAGGGCCTAGCATTGCAAGCCAGAGTGCTGCAGAAGCTAGCCCAAACCAGGTAACCTTTCTGAACTGTGTGCAGGCGGCACTCAGAGCAGCGAGTTCCCTTCCACGTGATATGCAGTCATGCATGGACACTTATTCCACAGCAGAAAACCCTGAGCTCACCGCTTCGCAGAGCTTGCAGGCGATGCAGCGCTCCTCTCCTGTGGGGTACCGCCTCAGTACGTGCTCCCCCCTGAACCGCGGGCTGATCGGGCCCTTCTCAAAGGGGTAGTTGATCTGCGGGGAAGGTCATGCAAAGGGTCAGCCACACAAGTGTGCGTGACAGGCCCTTTACTGTGACGTGCTGGTGATACTCACAATGTCTCCCCACGCAAGAACACCACGTCCCCAAGAACGACTGAACGGACATGGGCAACCCCACAAGGACCATTCGAAAGACTGCAGTCCGGCACGTTCTAAACACAGTGCCAGCCTCCAATTGCAGCAAATCACTGCCAGTGAAGGTAGACGGTGCAGCTCTCTAGAATACTTGAAGAGCTTGTGTAAAGTGTCATGCTGGCATTTCTGAAGCCATACACATGCGCACCGTGACTTTCTTGTCGAAGAAGGCCTTGAGTGTGAGGTTGAGGCCGCGGAACATCTCTGTCAGGAACAGAGTCTGTGCGCTCTCATCCAGGATGCCAGCTATGTCCTTGGGCACCTCACGCTGCGCTGGGTCGCCCACCCTCTTCGTCTCTGCGAGGAGAATAATCGAGTTTTAATCTCACGATAAAAACACTGCACTGAAGACTTCACAGGAAAGCGCCTGTACAGAGGTCCCTAGACACATGAAAATATGTGGACGATGCTCGATGTCCACAACAACATCAAGCCCTACTGTACAAGAAGGACAACTGCGAGCAGCATGGGAAGGTGAACGATGAGCACTGCTGCCAGAAAGCCTGAGTTGCTGTTATCAGCCTGCCAGCATCTTGTATGTGACCGAGATATATGTGGGACAGCTGATGCCATTTCATTATTGACCAGAATACGTCATTGATCCTACAATGCTTCCTAAGTGCCAGACGGCGGCAGCAACGACAGTCCATAGGGAGGCAAACCCCTGAGCACTTAGAAGAATATAATCTCAGGGAGAAGGGAAATTCCTGCACTCACCTTTCTCTGAAACGACTGCAAAGGATCTTTGGAACGCGGGTAAGGCTGCGCTGCTGCATGGCGCGGCTGTGAGGCGCGAGCCCAGGCTTTGCCCTATCTGCCTGAGCATCGCAAGCAGCTGCCTTTGCTCACCTCCTCTTCTCGATCAACAGCTTGTTAAAACACTAGATTTCCTCTTCCAAATAGTCCTCAGCACACACGATGCCGCTTTCCTGCAAAAACTTTGGCCCAAAGGTAGCAATATCAGTGATGCCAGCGTGGCTTACTGATTGCGCATGTGGCTGGCCAGCTGGTCTGCAGACGCGGTCGGGCGTTCCTGACCACGCTGGGTTTTCAAACCGCACCTGTCGCGACCTGTCACGGACAAACGGTCGGATCCTGCTCGTTGCATGCAGATCTCATGATTGACTGTATCCCGTGTGCGAGAGCGTGAGTTCTTGTGCAGTAGCTGGTGTATTGCAAGCGCCAGAAGCAGGCGCTCTGGTCTTCCTTGAAAGAGGGTGTTGGTGCCTAGAAGGTGTGGGCCCTCCAGAGCTTGCATTGATGATAGCAGAGATGCTTGATGTGCATATGTGACGAGTCCTTGATGTGTCATCAAAGTGCTGAAGTGAGGCTAGCTTGGACCTGGACATTAAGCTCTGTACCATCCAGGCCTTGTTTACAGCAAAGACAGAAGTGTTTTCTTCGAGTCTAGGAACTGCCTGTTTCAATAGACAAACCCAATCCGATGCCCGCTCGAAGAAAATGTCGCCATCTGCATCGCCATAGCGATGTTGTCATGTGGCCTGCTACAGGCCCCCTGCTGTTGCAGTGCAGCGCAGCTTAGATCGACCAGATTTCCAAGTGACTCTGTGATTTATTCCATGGAACAATGGTGTACCTTGCGCAGCCTTGTACTCTATTTGCAACCTGAAACGAAACCTTTCTGGCTGCAGGATTGGTGTGACCATGGTGCAAGTGAAGAACCCAGCAGGCCTGTGCGTGGATGTGTCTGCAGCCAGCCACGAAGCCCCCGATGTGGCATGCACCCCGAAGACCCCCACAAGCTCGTAAGCACTCCCTGCCGAGCTGTCTGTGCTCCCTCGCTCTTGCTGCAGCATCCACCCAGCTTCCCAGACATCCTGCCAGGTCCTGTAGATTTCCATTCGAAGGAGTGGCTCTGTGCAGACTGCAGGCTACTGGGGCTTAAAAATAGACCAAATGTTCATGAGCAAAGCATAAGTGTGAATGTTATATGTCATAAAGAAGCATGTATGGCTCTAATATCCCCCAACTGAGTTACATGGGGGGTGGTTGTGTAACAGGGTCCTGAGGAATGCGAATGGCAGGCCCAGCATCACTCCACGAGACACCAAGTCCTCTCGCCTGCGCAAGTCCCTGGTGAGTCAGCCTCACTCAGCAATCACAGAGCAGACGGCTGCGATCGAGAAGCGTCTGTATGCTTGCTTACACCAATCACAAACCGCACTGTACCATGTTTCAGGAATGCATCCTTGCACAGTGTTTGCGATTGCACACAACCGAGCAAAGACACCACTGCCATCAGCAATCAGGATGTTTTGTGGAGGTGTCCTCGCAAAAGTGAGCCTGCACCTTGTCCAGCAGCTGCTGGCTCTTCTCATGCCCTTCTGGCCAGCATGACCTCAGAAATGCTGCCGGCCTCACCCTGGGCACTTTTGGGGTGCGGCTTGGGCTCTGAAGATATTACATCTGTGGCCCCGGCTGGCGGAACCACTCAACACCATGCCTGGGGGCTGAAAAGGCTATTGCTCCGTTCTGCGAAGCCCATCAAGGAGTTTGGCTTGCACGCAGCCTTCGGCGCAGATGGCCTGCAGACAAACATGATCTCAGCTGGCAGGAACAGCATGCATATGAGTATGAATAATATGTGACTAACCCCAAGCTAATATCTGCTGGGGCGCAGGGCTCGGCTGGGTCCCCCCCCTCGGTGACATCGGGGTTCCCCCGCTCTCGCAGCCACACCCCGGAAGTCAACTCCAGCGGCCTCGCCTTCGAGATGACCAGGTGTACCTCGTAGTGTGACTCCTATTGCCGGTCATCTGTCTGTGAAATGCTGACATGTCTGTCACAACAAGCAGCGCACAGCCACCAAACACAGCGGGCAAAGACCAGCATGCGCACTTCCGCCAGTGCTGAGGTCAGCAAACCTTGCACATTGAATGCAAATCTGCATCCGCATGTGCTGGCATGACGCATCTTCACACCATCGCCGCACCCCTTTTCTCTCTCAGAAAAGAAGCTCCGGCAGGCTGCAGTGAATACATCACTGCTCTTCGGTCTAAAAATCCACTGTTGAATTTACTGGCTCCCAAATCATGGGTCATCTGCCCACATGGGCAGCAGCTTTTGTCAGCTGCCAACAGTCTGCTGGTACCCTGGGTCAATCCCCTCGATCAAGGGGTCTTCGACCCGCGCAGGCTACGGGACGAGGCGCGCGCAAAACAGAAGGAGGCGGACGCGCTCTCGGCGGAACTGACGACCGTAAATGGGGCCGTCGCGACGAAGGACCGCGCCCTCAAGGCCGCCTCTGGAACCATCGAGGCTCTGACTCAGCGCGCTCTTACCGCCGAAGGTACGCCGACGGATTCTGCTGCCTTAGAGCCATTCAAATGAGTATCTGGATCTGTTTTTGTCTGGGGAGTGGCAGGATCCAAGCGGCAGCACTTGCATGCCTATTTACAGTGGGGGTGCAGGTGGGCAGAAAGGGATAATCAAGCCTTGCAGAAGCTCTGGGCTTTCACACGCATGCAACAGTCACCGCATGCCCTGAAGCTCTTGCTGCCAGCTGCTCTGGCAGTGGCAGTGATACAGGTGGTCAGGAAGCAGCTGGATATAAACCAGACCTGCAAGGATGCAGACCTCCTTAAGACATACCAAATTTGGGCCCTCCAGACCTGAGAAAGGGCTCAACCTAAGGGCCTGCAAAGCAGCTTCAATAGTATTCGTGCGCCATTGTTGCATGCCATGCGCAGCCCAACTGGCAACCAAGAGCTTGTTGATGTTATGCGGAACAATCACGCCGAGTCTTGTCTTTGGGAAGCTGGATAAGCATAAAGCTGGCACTGCTTGAGCACTCCAATCATGACAGGCCTGCAACGAAGCTTGATGCTGGAGCCTGCAGAGGATCATCAAGACAAACGATGACTCATTGCTGTGCATGCCTTCCCAGCCAACCTGGCAGCCAAGGCCAAGGAGCTGTCGGATGTGACGGCTGATCGCAACAAGGCGCGCTCCGAGGCTGCTGCCGCCGGCCGCACCGCCGACAAGCTCACCGCGCAGATTGCAGCACTGCCCAAGGCACGCCTGACAACGCAGCTTCCTTCCTTTCTATGTTGCAAATTCCTTTGCAGATTTTGGTTTGGCGAGGGATAAACAGCGCGTCGTCCATTGTGCATATACAGTGGGATCAGCACTGAAGTGACTGTGGGACACTCAGCGACAGAAGCCAGGGAAAGATCAAAAGCAGCCGCGCACCCTTTACTGAAGATCGGCATGCTGCATTGGGAACATTGTATAGTGTGGTGCAAGAGCCACACACGCACAGGACAGGATGTTAGAGCATGATGCACAGCCAAATCGGGACGCAAGAACAAACGCGTTTCAAGAGACAAGTATGGCATGGACCGGTAAGGAGGGGAAATGGAACCAGGAAAGGCCAGGGAGCTCGGTTAGGGCGATGTGATCTGCCTGATCTGGAGAACGCAGCCATAAGGTGAGATAACCAAAGTACATATGACGCAACTCGTAGGGCTCGGGCTTCTCGGAGGCGATAGCCGCACTGGAGAGCGAGCTGCGCTCGGTGCGAGCTGCCAACCAAGCTTTGACCGACGACAACAAGGGCTGCTACGCTCAGATCCGCGCCAAGGACAAGGAGCTGGATTCGGCCGCAGTGCAGGTGGAACATGCCAAGGCGGTCGCCGTCGAGAACAAGGTGTGCTTGTTGGAAGCTGAATCTGGAACCGCCAGACATTGCCAAGACAGGAACATTGTGAGTATATGGTACCCAGCCTGGACCTGATGGCACGCAAAGCATCCGATGACCTTTGGGTGAATAGGATCGCATGGGTCATGACAGCGGGGTCCAGTCTGTGCCTAGCATGGCACTCCTCCGTCCCTCTACCTGATTGGCGGTTTGCAGCAAGTTTGTGGTGCCACCATTTTTGGACCAGCATCAGATGCACCCCAGTACTTTTCACGCAGCTGACTTTTTTGCTGTTTCACACTGTACAGGAGCTGCAGAACAGCATCCTGGACCTGAGCCGGCGGCTGCAGGAGGCGGCCGACGAGCGCGCCACCCTAACAGCCGTGGCCAGACAGCGAGAGGCAGAAGTCGCGCGCGCGCAGGTTGGTGGTCCCAGTGTAGCACCATTCTGGCACTTTCCGACTTGTTTTTCCATACATTATGATCGAGGACGGATGGGCAGGAAGGACTAATGTGACGGTGGAATAGTATGTGTCAAATAGTCGTGGTGCTCATTCGTTCTGCACAAGCGTCCATCGAATGCAGAACTTCCTGTCAAGTTCCCTGATATGCATGGCACCCTGTATGCGCAAGCTGGCAACTTTTAAGCCATGTTTCGATGTGACGTTCAAAGGCAGCCATAAACCGGCTGGAAGGGACTGGCCAGCCGTCCAGCCGGCCATATCTTTTAAAAGAGGTAACGAGTCGTTCATCGCGCACGCAGGCGGAAGCTGCCGAGAAGGCGGAGGAAGCCGCCGAGAAGGCGCGCCAGCTGGCGGCGACCAACACGCAGCTCAAGGTGTGGGGTTTTCTCACCTGCTCCAGCAAAACAAAGAGCAAAACAAAGGAGACGGTGCTGGACTTATGCTGTGGCATACCCTCAGCAATGGAGGATAAGGATACTTAATCTATGCACCGCATCTCAGTGCAGACCAGGGCTACGCTCCTGGACAATTGAGAACAAATCTTACACTTGCAGTCTTGTGTACCTAACAGTTGCAACCTTGCCAAGCATTCGTGTTGCTATCCTAAATTCAAGAGGCTCACAACCCTTCTTGCGTGCATATATTACGAGATCCAGGACTGCTTACCACCACAATTCTTGGACAGGGTCAGCCTTCGGATTTGATACTCTCACCCCAGGCAGAGCGATGGTCCTGACCAGATGCAATGCATGCTTCAGGCGTCGGAGGAGCGCGGCGCTGAGCTGGCGGGCGAGCTGGCGTTACTAAACGATGAGCTAACCCGCGTGCGCGCCGTGGCGGCCCGCGCGACGGTGCGAGAGATCGCCGGAGGCGGCAAGGACGAGGGCGTCGTGCCGGTCAAGATGCACCTGGAAGAGGTGAGCGCCCCTGCTGAACATACACTTCTGTTTAAATGAGAATTCCATGCATGAGAAGAGATAGGCCCTTTCATGAAGCGTGGGGCGTGAATAAGGAGAGGAGGTCTAGCATGCCAGAGACAAGGCAACCATGAGGACCTGGGTGAAACGATGTCTCCTAATAACTGATGGCTCGGTACTGTATTTTGTTCAGCAGCGCAAGGGGGACCCTGAATCGCGTGCCATTCTGAATAGCCGTCGTCTCTCATGTCCAGGCCCCAGCTCCTACAGTGGAGCCTATCATAATGTCTGCCATTTTGAGCATCATGTATTGAAGAGGCGGGAGGCAGGAAGAGCGGGCAGTGAAAATTCTGTTTTCTGGGGTGTTAGGTGCGGTACCTGCAGGGCGAGAATGATCGGCTGAAGGAAAAGTTGGCACACGCCGAGAGGAGCGCCGTAGCAGCATCCGCCCAGAAGGTGCATGCACCCTTCATATCTCATTCATATTTCATTCATATCAATTCCATGCCCTGGGAGCCCTATGCATGCATGTCTGGGAGGTTGGCAGCGCCAGGCTGCATGATAAGTTTTGCAGGACACAGCTGCCAGAGATTCCAAATTGCAACACACAAAAAGGGTCATGACAAGTTACAAACTGATGGACAGCTGCGCAGAAGCTGCGAGAGATCACAGTCCTGCCGTGCCAATCTTACTGAATGTATTTCTCACATCATGCATGCTTGAGCTTGTTCGCAGCAGAGACTGCCGTGCAAATCTTGCCGAGTGTGTTTCTGACAACATGCATGCTGAGCTCTTTCGCAGGAGAGGCTGCACAAGAAGCTGGACGCAGTGACCGCCAAGACAAGCCCACGCAAGCCGACAATCATTGCCGGACTTTCTGAGGTGACCGCGCTCAAAGAATCTCTCGCCGCCCGCGAAGCCGAAGCATGCGCTTTGCGCGAACAGGTGAGCCCTCTGGAGTATTTTTAAAGGTGCTTACAGGTGCCGCAAGGGGCTCAAGAAGCCCAAGCAAAAGCCCATGTGAGACAGCGGTGGGGGCTGTCCATACACAGACACAGCAAGGAAGACCTTTGAGCTCCAATGCATGGCTTGGGATATCCCTCTAAGGTCAATGGTAGCGACTCTGCTAGATCTGATGACTGACTAAGACGCATGTTTCCTTCAAACATGCCCTAGAAAGGATAAGGGCGTCTGGATCTTCATATCCTTGATTTCCTTTGAAATTCCAGTGCCCGAGAATCATGGCAGGCCTCTTTGGACTCTTATTGCTGGAGACACACGGTTTCTGTTTCATCTAATGCTTATGAGGGGGCCAGCACCTACGGCATTCGCAAAGATAATAAATGACAGCGGCTGTTGCTACAAGACCACTTCTGCGCCTGAAGGGCTTGTGCGGGTTTTGACTGTGGCGAGCACAAAGTGTCTGCTTGCACCAGTGCAGGACTTACCTCACAGTGAAGTGGTCAGTGTGCCTTGTCAGGAAATGAGCACAAATACCACCTGCACCAGAGCATTCAATCGAATTTCTGAGAATGCAAGACTCCTCTGAATCAGAAGAATCAAAGAATTCACTGTCCTTTGAGAACAGGAGAGAGTCCTACATGAGCATTGTCACTCAACAGAAATCGTTGCATCTCCGGCACCAAAGAAATTAAAATGTTCATGCAGGTGGAGAAGGCAGGACCAAGAGTGGCAGCCGCGCGCGCGAGCTGCAAGAAGTACGAGCGCGAAATCGCGGCGCTCACAGTACAGCTGACCGCTGCCGGGCTGCAGCCACTGACGTCGCCGGCCGCCGCCAGGTCAGCGCTGACTCACTTTTGACTTTAGAAAGAGGGAACGCTTTTTCACGGGGCTTGCAATTGTGGATATCATGGGTGCCTTAGTACACTGTAGTCAGCACCATCATTCCTGCACCCCACATGTTGGGTGAATTGTTTGGACCCGGGTTTATGCCTCTTTCTTCCTCGAAAGAGTTTTCATCATTTCAAGGAAGGCTGATCACCAATGGGTCAAGCTCAACAAGAGCTTTCCAAAATTGGTCTCAAAACTGTCATGAGGTTTATATTTTGCATTTCAGAGAATTACCTGCAACTTATTGATGCATGCATAATTAAACTCTGTGTGTCCGCTGACCTGGGAAGGGCGGTGATTGCTCATTGCCTCTTGTTAATGTGGGGCTGTGCGTATGGTAGTGGCTTGCATGACTCGTCTCTTTAAGCTGTGAGAACGTTGAAGCTTATCTTTAATGATCAATCTAGACACCTCACATCACATTGACAACTTTTCTGTGCCCTGCAGGCCGCTCTCAAGTTCAGAGAAGTCTCCGATTGACACCACAAGCGGCTGTGAGGATGTTGCTGCCACTGCTTCGCTGTCAGCCGGCTTTCAGACACCAGCAGTGCAGGAGGCCTGATGCAGTTCATGTCCCGGCTGCATGGGATAGCTCATGCACAATGCACAGCCGAGAAGCCTTCCAAAGCTTCTTTGTTCATATCAGCTTGCAGGCGTACACACGTTGGCATGGTTGCCAGGGGTATCCTATTTAAGTTTAGGGCCCCCTGCAGTTGCTGCAGTCAGGGGTGATTACTTCACTGATGGCCTCTGCTGCAAACTGGATCACTACGGATCATGATCAATTCAAACTCTCAAGAACCAGATGACCTCTCACTGGGTCAGTCATGACAAACGGGCATGTTGATCGACTGACTTTAGCAGTTCAGCAACAAGGTTAAGGAATGCGCACCTCAGTGCAGTCTGTACAAATTGTTCATATTGTTCATATGGTTAGTCCTTCAAGGTGCCCTCTGGATTGCATGGAACAAGGAGCGCATTTGCAGCTAGATCACTGATGGCATGGAATGGATTTCGTGTTGAAGTCACTACATCGTTTGTTCACAATATCGATTTATGGACACACTTACTGGTGGTCTCCAAAATTCAACAATGGCTTCCATCAGGTCGCAAAATGTACATGCATGTTGCCCAAGCTTGCAAGCTTACAGTTGTCTCTTGTAAAATTGGACTTTGCACACTGCCAGCACTTAGACTACGGGGACTCGGGCTTCGCACCGTATCAACAAAGGACATGCATGCATATGACACATCTGATCATCATGCTGCCAGTAAAGCGCTTTACTGCTAGCTCTAGCCATATGGCATAGTATATACTATGCTGCGGCCTGCCTATGGCCGTGATCACGGAGGTACCTACGGTCAAGACAGCGGCTGGCTAGCCCCCCGGGAGCACGGAACTCGTAGCAGCTACTTGATAAACTATCATCATGATCACTAGTGTTGTACTGTTTAGCCAATCAGACTTGAAAGGCTGTGCAGCACCGCGCGGTGCCCTGAATGTGGAGGCTATTCATTATCATGATGACATTCGAATTGCAAATGTATAGCCATTGAACGTGAAAGATCCTCCTTTCCAGCGTGTCCTGCCATGCTGGACTCCTGTTTCCTAAGGAGGCTCATGACAAGATTGGCGCTTTGGGGTCTGGCCTGACCAAGGGGCATAACAAGAGGTCCCTCTTTTTATGCCCCTTGGCCTGACACTCAATTTGACTTGCGGATGAACAGGAGCCCAAGGTGTGTTTCAAAGCACTGCATTGCAAGGCAATTTTTTTACGCTGAAAACCTCAGAGTCCTTCTTGAGGAGCCCAGTCCTCTGCCACAGCGCACCGACTGGTCTGACACAGACCGGACAGTGAGCGCGAGTGCACATGGCTTGCAGCCACCCTGTCCGGCTGCAGCTCCTGCTATTTTGTGCCATATGTATCGGTAAGCTCCTGCTTATTCCGTTCCACGTTGTCCTTCATCCTCTCGCTAGCTTGCCTACGAGTCATATCTGCTGGATGGTAGTCATTAAACTTGAGTAAGTTATAGCGCCAAGGTAAGGCTTCCAGTGCATGCGTCATTGTCTGTGTGGATTAAGACGTAAAAATTGCTCTTGGATGCCTGTTGCTGCCTGTTGCAGCAACTTCTCGCCCAACCTAAGGTCTTGTTTGCTTCCGCTTGCAGGATTCCAGAGTTGCGCACAAGTGAGTATTCATGGACCTCCGGTATTCTATTTGTGCTTCTATGCTAGTCTTTGTTCTTTTTTTGCTTTGTTCACAGAGGACCTCCTTCCTTGACGGTGTGTTCATGTCTGGGCCAAGCTTGTTTGAAACTGTCTATGAGGATTGACAAGTTTTCAATACAAGTGTGTTCCAATTATTTATCAGCTATCCCTGCTTTTTGGGAGCGCTTGATTCTGAAGGGTGCAACACCGAGATTCAAGTTGAACCTGACTCACTTTGTGGCTGTCCCTCTGGTTGAAGGGCACCAAGCTGGTCTTAAACACAGCTGCCAAGGAAGCCGTGACAGCTGTCCTCAACGAGACATTGCCACAAGGCCTTCTGGATGCTACCACTCCGGTGGATGCGGAGTCAAAGGCCATCATCAATGAGACATTATTTGAACTTGGACATGTACTTGAAGGTAGGACGGGATCGCCACGCTTGATCTCTCGTTTGTTGTTGGCACATCCTCTTTTATTCTGTAAAAATCTGCGGATGGTATGCGTAGGCAAAAAGAAGCTTGACTTGAAGCTGAACCTCAACAAGTTCAAGCATCAAACCACCCCTACGCCTATGGTCACACTCCCACCACCAACCAGTATTCCAGGTGTTCACAGCCTTTGTTTTTCTAATCCAAAAATGTTGAGTACTACTAGTAGCTTTCAGCTTTGACGGCGTCATGACCTTTCTCATCAATCACCAGAAGTTGATATGATGCCAGTTGAAAGGTACTACTTTTGGACCTGTGACCGCTCTGAGAGGTGTATCATGATGAGTTATTGCGCAATGTTTGCCAGTGACTGAATAAGAACAACAACAAGGTTTGCTCAGCAGTACATGACAAGGTTCTGTTTCCCATTGATGTGGTATTATTATTACACGCTTTTCCTGCTAAGAGGCAAGGTGCGTCCTGTAGACAAGCTAGCTGTACTGGGCCGGCCATTGATGTGTTTGTTTTTTTCTCAAACTTTGGAAGCCACTGTGGTGTGGTGCCTTAATGGACAATCTGTGGCATAGCTCAGCAGCGTTTTATGCTTTGACATCAGCAATGTGAGTCATTGCCTTGTGATGAATCTTAGCAAGCGGCCTTGTGTCTTTGCATGTGCGCAGTCACGGTCACTCCAAGTGGCACGTCAACACCCCCTCCCAGCTCCACATCAACTCCCCCAGGTAGACCTCATCAACATGTCGATTACTTGTCTATTCCTTTGAGTGCCCCGATGGTGACTTGTTACCACTGTACACTAGTCTCTAATATTACCATATAGACTTCACTAGACGAAAAATTCTCTCGCGTTCATTGAGCTGTCACAAAATTGTTGATCGTGGTGCATGTTAGCCGCCTCCTAGGACACGACACTCATGATTGAATAAGTGCAGTCTGAGTTCAGGAATTCTGTTCATTTTTTAGTGCTCTTTACTTGCTACACTTTAGCGATGAATTGCTCAACTTAAACATTTATAGTATCGTATAGGATGCATTCCTGCTGAAGTTCTTTTTTGTGCTTGCAGTGACCACCAGCCTGGCCAGCAGCACGCCACTTCCAGCTACTTCTTCCAGTAAGCAACTTTCTTCTGTGGAATTAAAAATTGCATAGCAAGTTGATTTCGAGGCCTAGGTATAGGTCCAACCTGAAGTGCATGTCTTGATAGGTTGTGACGTGCATACAATCTCAGACACTACATCATGACACTACCATGATGGTAATGGTGCCGTCTCTATCGTGCAAGGCACCAGGCATTGTACAAGTTCAATTGGAACCCATGAATTGATGACTTCACAAACACTGAGATGCATCAGCATATGGGGCACTTTGAACATTTGTCTTCTAGGAAATAAGAGCGGGTCAAACCTATCCCTGCATGCAATCAAAGTATGTGCTGTCTGCAACATGTGACAGCCTTGTGATAGGGGCATTTTGCTGACACTTTTATGCATTGCAGTGCCAAGCAGTACAACACCTGACATCCCAGCCTCCACGCCGGCGCCCACTAGTACTACCGGTAGTACCAGTACTCCAGGTGGGTCATCATATTCTACAGATTGTATAGGTCAGCAACGAGTATTTCGTCATGCCAAATAATAATTGACTACTGATGTTTAACATAAAAAAATCGTGTGTCAGACAGCCTTTGTGTGTTCCACTTTGTGTGTAATCACTCCAAGTGAGTGAGTGAGGCTCAAGGCGACGGTTATGCAACATCCGATTCCTGCCGATAGACTCAAAGAACGCCGTGTAGTGTGACTAATAAGTTTGGTATTTGTCACAATGTTGTACAATATAGTACGCTAGCGCTGTACAATAAATGTGTTTTCTCACTGAGTGGCACTTGTAGCATTCTAATTAAGGAGCACCCCTTGACTTCACGCGCCGTATATCTACAACAAAATCAACAGCTTTGCTCAACATGACTTTACATATCTCAAAACATTACTTCAAATGGACTCAGATGCTAGAAGTTATTATTGTCCACATCCATGCAGTAAGGTTTTTTAGGGTTCAAATAAGGCTTATATGCATCATAGACCCTAAGATGTCTCTGGTAATTTGCAGTCCTCACCTGCCATGACGTCCTGGGCCCCAACATCTGCAACAGCATTGAGGCAGGCCCTATCAGCACAAATGTTGATCAGTGCTCTGACCCAGTCACATGCGCGTGCAATTTAACGAGTGTTGACACCGTCTGCACCGGAACAAATGGCCTGTGCTTCAGCACACCTTCCGACTACTCTCAGTGCGGTGCGCCCTCGAGAGACTCCTTCAGATCATAATTGACTTATTCTTAATATCGTTATCAATTAAGTGCAAGTGTTTTTTCTGCCAAGGGCAAGGTGCGTGCTTGAGATGTTTATGAAAAGTATTAATTTATACTACTAGTAAAGCCCACGCGGTAAGAACAGATACTTGCCTGGGCATTGCAGTGATATTCATTGTTTTCCATCAGCTGTTGAAGTCTTGACACACTTACAATCCCTATCTTACATGAATCCTTTGACATATCAATACCTTTAGTACTACTAGTACTATTAGTACTACTAGTTTACTACTAGTAGTATTTACGACTAGTAGTAAATCAGAATTCTTGATTTTTTTTGGGAACTTTACATTGTCATCATCCGTCCTAAACTTGCACACGAGCGCTACTAACCGTCTTCTGCAAGTAATTTGCTATCTTGTCACATACAATGTTTTCCCTTGTCGGCGGTTGACAGTTGGCAGCAACAATTTTGTCTATATTAGGTGTGTGCTTTTATGCAGGATTGTTCCAAGCTTGCAAGGCCGCCCCTATAAACCTGGGATTCGAGGAGTTTACCACGCCAAATCTTGGAAACCCGTTCACCTATGACGGCTTGTCTTTCTCAGCCACCAACGTTGCCAACGGCGTAAACATAAATGCATTTAATCGGATTGTTACCCCGAGCACCCAGTCGTTTGCAGAGATCCGGTCCGGGGCGGCAGCTCTTGAAAGCAACTATGAACCGTCCCTATCCACTGTGACAACCGAGCAGACCTTGGTTGCTACTGACGGCAACAGAGCAAACGGCGGCGCATACGTGGCCGTGTCTGCCTACATCAATGGCAAGAGTTTCAACGGCCAGAGCATTGCTATTACCGTAAGTGGAAAGCGGGCCACCGTGGCACAGCCCGATTGCCAGAGCAACATAGCAACCTTTCCTGGTTTTCCCAACGGCAACCCCATCAGAGTGTTTTTTGCCGGACTAGCCGCAGGGCCTTGCATCGTGGACACGCTGACCCTGCTCACAACAAACTCCAGTCCTGGTACTGCCGCTCCCAGTCTCAAAATTTCCCTCGATGATTTTGTGGTGTGCAAGGCGAACAGCGCAAGCGCGCTCTAGGGAGCCCTGCCTGGGTAGACTATTTGTCAGCCAGACTCCAAAGTTTTTCAGCCATAAATCTAGGATTTAAAGTACACTTTATGATCGCAAAACACAAAACTATTATATGATATACTATCATGATGAGTTATGGCATGATGCCTTCTGTATACATTTTATACATATTCCACCAAAATGCGCGAGGCACTGGTAACTTACTGATTAAATTGAATTTGTCACCCTGGAGTCTTGGCAAGTGGATTCACAACAGCCTGTTCACAACAGCCAGCTGAGCTCTGAGATCTCTGGACTAGACACAGAAGAGACATAGCATCCAAGTCCCGCAGAGCAGCTTAGAAATGCGCTTGTATGCAATGATGTAGCAAGGTCTTCATCAGCGACTGCGAGCTGGTCCCTGGGCCTGCCTTCTATGCTGTGTGTAGAGGAGTTCTTGGTTGTAGTCTATGCGCATTTGACAAACTCTGAGGCACCTTGCATTGTCTACCTTTGATCAACAGGACTTCATTATCCAGGTGTCAGGGTTTGACAGGCCCCCATGGCCCCCCAAAATATTAGCCAACCTGCTCCAGGGCTAGAAGCAAGCTTTCCGGGCAACCCCGGGATAAACTCAGGTACCATGTATATAAACCGGTTTGGCGAAATGGCATCAGGGCAACGATGCCATTTCGCCACGTGGCTGCGGCTCGGGGGCTCCTCTGGCTTTTCAGGCAATACGAATCGAAAAGCCAGAGGTGACCTCTTGGAGGCCAAAATCAAGGGAAAACCTACTTCTCCCTGTTGAAGAATCTGAGGAATCTCAGGGACTCCCCATCGGATGCCCCAACCTTTCAGCTTCTAATAGGCTGGCTTGACATTTTGTAGGACCCCTGTCAGACCTGCCAGGTTTTGTTTGGCTTCAACTTGAAGTGCGAGTGAGATTTTGGCCTGCCCACCTGCTCCGGGTCTTTAGAAATCACAACCATTTCCGACAAGGATCCTGTACTGTTGTTTAGTGTGAGAACATTATAGAATAGCATAACGTCTCATATTGTGAGGCAACGCCGCTGCTGCTACTAGCGTAGTACGCAGCCAACTGCCATGATTGCATCATCATCATGGTACCGCATGCATGCATATGCGCATGCCATTATCATTATCACGTGTGCACACGGTTTTCCTGTGAGGTGGCAAGGTGCGCATGCAGACAGGCTGCAGTTACAGGCTGCCAAAACCCCTTGATGGACTCGCCAAACCCAAGCGGGACCCAATCAATTGTGGGCACGCCGTGGTGCTGGCGGTGCTCAGTACTTTTATCGCCTCCCCGCCAGCCGGGGCCATTACCGTTATGTTATATCAAGCATTCAAGCCGTTAAATATGCATAGCATCACACAGCGCAAAAAACCCAGAATCCATGCCACACCAAATGCATCAGGCAAAGCAAGCATAGCAAATCAACTTGGGCCGAAATAGTGCAGCTTTTGCTATCCGTCCTCTCCTCAGCAGCCTGCTCTCTCTCCTGAGGAGTAACATCCTGGAGCTAATGAATTAATATCCTGTAGCCTGCCAGCTGGTCAAGCTAGGCATCACAATTCTCCTGCACATGCACACATGCTGTTCAGATCACTAATAAGTGATACTTACATTTGAGAGACCTTTTGGGAGCCACCTGAGGCTCATTGGTCTTGTAGGCAGTCTGTCACTGCCCCTCTACTAGATACTATGTAGAACATACTATGATAAAGTCACAAACTTCTTTAAGAGTCTGCAATCTGGCAATCCTAATACTGATCTACGTTACACTGGAGTGGATGATTTTTCGTGCTGCAGCATTGCTTACTGGCGCCCCCACTTATAATGCTCTTTCAGGCCTGAGCTGGATGCAGCTCTGGGCATGCGCATATCCATCCAAATAGAGGATCACAGAGGAGGTGCAAACCTTGGTTAGGTCCGCATGCCGCACAAGTAAGGTTTTCTGACAAGTCAACCCTCTTCAACGTCCTGTTTTTGCAGTGCTATCACAGATGAGGATTGCCCCATCATGGCGCAATTTGCAAGCCATGCTGACCTCAACTTTCAGGATGGGCAGCTGTTTAATTCATATTCAAATCATGCGGTGCCAGGCTCCCTGGCAGGTAGGGGGGCCCCACCTTTCGGCGCTTAGGCCCCTGGGCCGAGGGAGGCGTTTTGAAGAAATCCAGGATGGATCGCTGCTTGGCTCCAGAGGCGCTCCCTGCCTTGCGCTTGCCCGCCTGCGCCAGCTCATCCTGTGGCAGCCAATTATTCTCATAAGCTTGGCATCTTTTCATAACTACAACCAACCATATAACCTAGCATCTTCACCTGCCTCTCTTCTCCAAGAAATTGTTCCGCAGCTCTGATATTGCAACTTCCTTACTGGGCATACGGAGCGATCAGCACGTCTGAGTCTGAAAGGCTGCATGCCGACATGGTCAATCTGTGTTTCCAGTTTTCAACTTGCAGTAATGCAACCAACTACATTCTGGTATTCCTATGTGAAGCCGTGGAGTGCGGCAAGAGCTCAAGCGTTACATTCAGTCCTCTGCGGACTGCACAGGTGCCACAAAAGGGGTACCTGCATGGCCTTCTGCGGGTGCGGTGTCAGCGGCTGAGGTGGCACGAACGGCGCAGGTGACTCATCGGTGAAGCCGTCCTCAAGCAGAGGCCCTGCGCGCCTGCTCGGCGGCGTACCTCCCTCCTCAGACCTGCATTTTTATTCATTTATACTACAACTCAGATGCATGCATTGCACCTGCCTTCATGCGTCGCGCAATGCGTTCACGCTGTGTACATTGGCAATTAAACCAAATTGGGGAGCACATTGCAACCAGCAGGCTTGATACAGAGGTAATCTCCCGTTTCGACCTTCTACTCATTTTTTCAACAGTCTTCTACAGAGTTCAAGGAAATGGCAACAGTGGGTTCAGGGAGACATTAGGGCAGCACATGCAGAAGCCATATCTTCAGAAATCTAATCGAGGTGAGGGTTCCAAAAAAAAGAGGAGGCAGCCTCACTTGGGCCCAGGTTGGCTCCTGTACTGGCTGAGCAGGAAGTCACACAGCGGCTTCTTCTGTCCCTTCCACACCGACACAGCCGATGCCATCGTGGCTTCATCTGGAGGCATCAGTGTCACCCCCCTCTGAAGCAATGCTGTCTCACAATTGCCAGCCGCCAGATCTGCATTCTCAGCTGCTTCTGCTGATGCGCGCTGCGGCGGTGCCTGTGCCGGTTCGGACGCGGCGCTGGGCTGGCAGGAAGCCGAGGGAAGCTGCTCGCTGCACGCCAGCTCACCGCTGGCATCAGCGCTGATGCCACCGCCTGATGCGCGCTCCGGAGCCTGCCCGTATGGAATGCCTGCTCGCAGCAACACTGAATGCTCAAGAGACAAAGAGATGCACCAACGAAACGGGCAACTCCCATCCCAAATCGAGCTGCTCAGTTTGTTCTGCTAGTCCTGAGTCCCACCGACTGTGCAGATAGTTGTAATAAGCTCCACGAATTTGTACTGCAGGTGGTGGCACAAAATTCCATATCTATGACATTACAGGGAGATGTTTGATTTACATGATGCTGCGCGTTCAGGGGCCGGCGGCAGCGGCTGGGCGCTAAGCTGTTCCCTGCAGAGCGCGCTGGCATTCTGGAGCAGCTGCTGCGGCGGCGTCAGCGCGGGGGCGCGCCCTCCCACGCGAGCCAGAACAGGCGGTGGGGCTCCCCGCGGGGGGGACCTCTCATCGATTTCATCCCCGTCACCCCCCCGGCAGTGCGCGTCATCCCCCCGGGCCGCTCCGGGGTCTCCGAACCGCGCAGCCGCCGGCCGCCACTCGTGCAGAGGGCACTGCTGCGTCGCCTCAAAGTGCTGTGACAAGTCGCCCAGGCCCCTGCAGAGGTTGTCCATCATGCTTAGGGGTCACTGCAGTCCTTCCCAGCACGCAAGAATGAATGCCCATACAGGCAGCACCTATCACTCTGTGCAGCTATGACGGTAGAAGGCCCCACCTATCATTCCACGCCGCCAAATCAATTTGAGCCTATCACAGGCCGCAAGTCTCACAGCATGGCTGCCTAAGTCATTCTGCACCGATCACAGGGGCTACTACATTGTCCTGGACCGAGAGAGCTGAGCAAGGGTCAAGACGATGCAGTGCTGGGGAGGGCATAGAGCAAAGAAAGCTGACCTGGAGTGCTCCAGGTCCTGCAGGAGGCTGAAGTCGATGGGGTCGGTCTCCTGCCGTTCCCTGCTGACCTGGCTGGCTTCCCGGAAGCCGCCGCGCAGCTCCCCCAACGGCGCGCGCCCCCCGGCAGCCGCAGCCGCCACCCGCGCCGCCCAGGGATGCACCGGCCCGGCCTCCCTGCAGCGAAAAAATTAGAGCGTCACTGTTGAAGAGCTTCTCCCGTGCATCATCTTCGGTTTACTGCTGCACCTACATGTGTGGGAGCCTGGGGCACAGTCTGAAAGGTTATAAACTTAGAAAGCGCTGTGTAGAATTGGGCGCATCAACTCTAATCCACTTCCCGCCTGCGCGTGTCTGATGCATTGGATGTCAGATATGCTGGCATGTCTCGCCAGGCAAGATTGAATAGTGCCCCTTAGCAGATTAGCTCACTTGCAAGGCACTGGACTGCTCTGCCGCGCGGACAGAATGGCACGTTTTGTCGCGCCAAAATGACTGACAGTAAGTGAAAATACAGATAGTCGTGTGATGAAATGTGTGCACCTGTGGTGGCTGTCCTGCACAGGGACGTGGTTCTCCTGGCTAGAGGCTTGCGGCGCTTCTGGCGATGGTTGCCGCCAGCTGACTCCAGCGAAGGAGTGCCTGCTCGCCTGGTTGTCTCCGAGGGCCTGAAGGCACAGAAATTTATGGATCAGACATCATCCAGCTTCACACAAAGCTGTTCTTACGCTCAGGCTCATCATGGCCACTTGACTCGCACTTGCTCCAATCTGGCGAGCCCAACAACGAGTAAAACCTCTGGCTGCATTGGGCTCAAGCTCTACAATCCTTGCATCCTTTCATCACCGATCCAAAAGCTTGACTTCTTTTGGACAAAGGCATGTAATAATGGCAGCCATGACAAAGAGAACATGTGGACACCTGTTCCGCCGCGGCCTGCCGCTCCTGGGACCCCCCGAACATGGCCGACAGCGGCACGCGTTCCCTCCCGCCGCCGAGGCCGTCTGCGGAGGCGTCCCCGTCCGGCGCCTGATCTGGCGCGACCACATCTCCCGCGGAGTACCTTTCCGAAATCCGATCTGGCTCCCTTATGTTATTTATATTTTCCCCCGGCAGCCCCGGCTGCGGCCGCTCATCCGCCGCGGCTTCCTCCTCAGCTGCCGCCTCGCCCATGACGGCATTCTCCATGATGACATCATCAATGACGACATAATCGAGACCCGCCAGAACTGAAGGCTGGACGGCGGCAGCGGCAGCGGCCGCTGCAGCGGTTTGCAGCTCAGTGTAGGACGCACTTGCCACAGCCTGCAGATGCAGACACGCCCATCAGACCCCTGATGAGCTCTGAGCGTTGATGGGCTCATGCCACCCACAATGTGAGCTTTGTAAGTAGATAGAAGGCCCCGCATGAGCGGCTCCGGTTGGTAGTAAAGCGCCCACAAAACCATTCTGTTGTTGTCTCGCAGTGGGCACCTGACACAGCAAGGTATTAAGATTGCACCCGAGTTGACAACGGATGCAGCTGTTGCTTCTTCTGCCTCTCCTGGAATTTGACAGCGTGTGACAAACATCAGCTTCTGGCCTGCACACCTGCTCCCGCCGCGGCGGAGGCTCCTTGACGCGGCTGCGATCGAGCGTCCAGACGGTAACGGCGGCGTGGTCGTGGCAGGTGGCGATGTGCCCCGGGTCCGTAGCGCACCATGCGACGCCCGTAACCTCCCCGGCCGCGCCGTCCAGCGCCACCGGCGGCCGCTGCGGCTCGTCCACCTGTGCGCCACGTCAGCGCTGATGTCAACGTCTCTTTTTCCCTTGAAGTTGAGCTGTGCATGCCGTTTTAGACGATGTCAGCGCCCCTTTTTTCCCTTTTTGTGGAGCTGCATGCTATGTTAACAGTGATGTAAGCGTCGCATAACATGGCCGTTGCATGACGGCCACATCAGCGCTAATGTCAGACGTGACCTGGCTTGACCATCTGCGTGCCATGTCAGCATTGACCAGTGCTCATGCATGTGGCATGTCTTGGGTGCAAGCTACATGACTGCGGTGCCAATCGCGCTTCACACCCCATTGCACTGTGCTGGACGCCAGCTTGGGTGAGCTGTTTGGTCAGGACTTGACTGAAATCGAGGAAAGGACAGGCATGTTATTTGAACCTCTTGACCGTCGCTGCTGAGCACCGCAGGTGCCAGTACAGAGAGGCTATATGGGGAAACGGGGCGCGCACCGCCCGGATGTAGGCCTTGTGATCTGAGGAGCCGGACAGGATGATAACACGCGTCAGACGTGAAGCAAACGCGGATGACAAGGTTTGAGAATAGAGAACCATGAATGGATAGACTGCAGACGTCAGATCGAATAAGAGAGCGATTGACAGGAGCAGAGAGGCCCCGCACCGCCCAGATGTAAGCCTTGTGGTCCGATGACCCTGACAAGATGTGGCCGCCGTCGGGCGAGAAGCAGGCGCGGATGTAGAAGGAGCCGTTCATGTGGCCCCAGAAGGAAGCCACCGGCTGCGAGTCCGGCCTCAGCGCGTCATACATGTGATGCGTCGCGCTGTTGCAACTCACCAGCAGCCTCGTGCCTGCGTAAGCAATGTATAACCAAACTTTAAGTTTCGCCTTTAAAATTAGCCCTTCAGTGCTTCATAATTGATCAGATGAACGAGTCATGGATCATGCCAGCAGCCGCGTGCCTGGTCATGCACTCACGGCCACTCATGAAGCCACACCCAAGCCGGTGGCGCCTTTCAATACCCAAGGTTCGATATGTCAACATGTCACCCTCGATCTGGAATATGCGCTGCTGACAGAGGCGCTGACATGTGAGGGCCATGCAACAGACAGCTATGGTTGATGCTGCAGATGCTGCTGCTTGACACAGAAAGTCCCTTCAGGCTCAAACGGAAAGGCTGATTGCCAGGGATGGGCGTGCATGCTGCAGGCACAGTGATGACTCACCCTGGTGATTTAGAGCGAGGCATGTGACGCCGTGCTGCCGCTTGCCCACGTTCTGCGACGGCGTGCGCGCAACACAATCTGCTGCCTCCTGCCAAAAACCCATTCATACCTCATGCATTATTTCATTTGGCAATACTTTGCTGTGCCCCAAGCAGCTTACATGTTGTTCAGGAATGCCAGAATACTGGCAGTTGCCTGATGAGATTCACGTGAGCAACTTGTTCACAGAAAAAGAGGCTGCACAGCTGGTGCCGTCTACGATGATCAATTTGAAGGATTTTGAGCCCTTGATAGCAGCTGTCGAATGCTCAAGGACTCGTGACGACTGGCAAATATTCACGACGAGGAGCTAAGGACACTAGGCATAGTCAGCGGGACAACTGGGCAGGGGTGCGGGCGACGGGCAGCAGGAAGGCAGAGCTGGGGCAGGGGTGACTAATCATGGGCAGGGTCGACTGACCATGGGCAGCAGGAAGTCTGAGCTGGGCAGGTGCTTGGGCAGCGCCAGGTGCAGGCTGGGCTCTGTGATTCGGCGCATATCCCAAAACTTGACCACGTCGTCCCTGTCACCTGCGCAGCACGGCCGCAGTATTTCTCACACAGAAGCACAACAGGAGAGCAGCTGACAGTCAGTACTGCAGCCCAAGTGGAGACAGACGCTCAAGCTAGGACACGGGCACGTTCGCAGAGCCACAGACGTTGTCCACTGCAATCTTTGCAGCGTACAACTCGCTGGGTTGAAACTTGGTTGATGGATGGGAAGAGCTTGGCTGTTGCTTGCAGGGCAGATGCACAGACCCACTGCAAGGGCAGGCTTTGAAAACTGTGGTGCAATCTTAGGCACTGTCTTCTTTGAGACATACAGTGTTGCAAGCTGTAATGGCACGGTGCATTGCTGAAGCTGAATCGGTCAGCGCAGAATGAGTGGAGGAAAGCTTACCGGCGGTCGCTAGGAGGTACTCGCTGTGAAGGAAGACGACCGAGGTGACGGTGTGCTTGGTCTCAAAGGGGCCGTACTTGCGCCGGCGGCCCTTTGCCCCCTTTGCTGCTCCGACCTCCTTGTGCGCATCCTGCAGGGACATTCAGTAAGAAGAACTGCTCACGCCAGCATTCTTTACATTGTGGGTGTGGCTGCAGCAATATGCTGGTAAATGGGATCCCCCAGGGCGAAAGTCTCCTCATCATGCAGCCCAGAGATTTGACAGATCCACAGGTATTGCCGAGGTTCCAGCTCAGAAACGCATGTCTATATGGAAATCGTGTGCTTCTAAGGGCGTCAAGCACCACAAATCCCTGGTATGACTGCAGCACCCAACGGGGCACTGCAATTGTTTAAACTGGGCGTCATCAGCCTCCTCCCTGCTGCCAATGGGAGTGTCATTGCATTCTGTTGCAATTACTATTTTACCTTTAAAAATGCATGAAATGTGTAGGAGCTGACACCTGGACGGCTAGCACAGGTGCCTGGTAGGCGGTGTTGCTGCGGTTGCACATGATGGCCGGGCAGCGAATATCCCACACCATCATAGCGCCGTCCCTGGCCCCTGCATGCATTCAAGAGAGAGTTCACACCATGGCTGTTGGCTGTTTGCCTGCGTGCTGATGATCAGGCGTGAATACCTGTCCTGCTGGCTCATCAAACCCAGGGTGTGGCGCATGAATGCCTGCTTCTCTCCTCATCTTTTGCAAGGAGTGCCGGCTAACACAGCAGCCAACAGTTCTATGTCAAATAGGCCCATATTCCTAGCTGTCCCACTGCACGATTCCTGCTCTTCTTGCTGTCAGCGTGCGCCAATGCAATCCCAACCAGCCTAAAGAGCTCGCCATTACAACAATAACAGCCTTCTATTGCCTCCTGCAACTCCACCCGGGTCTGCACAGAGCTCTGCTTGTGCGCATCGCCGCGATCATGAGTGTAAGGCCACTGTCCTCAAACCCTTGTCCCTGAAATGTTTTGTGGTATGACTTAAGCTGTAATCTCAGCATGTGCCCAGAGGCAATCTCTTTTGGTACCGCAGCAGATGATTTTCCTGACCATCAAGAGACTGTGTACACAAAGAGCCTGTTACAAGAGTATCATGCACTGTCTACTTGACTTTAGATGCTGCACCAAGCATGCATGGCTGCACAAATCAAGCTTTCCTGCACAGGATGCTCACCTGAGGCGAAGATGTTGCGGTTGGTCGCGTGGGGGCACACGGATTTGACGCTGCCGTTGTGGCCTCGGAACTGCCCCACGCCGCGCGCAGAGGCGGTGTCCCACAGGTGCACACACTGGTCGCCAGATCCAGTCAGCATCCGCTCATCCTCCTGCAAATGGGCAACCCTCGCCAGATCAGGATCACAGGAACGCTGACGACTGTGGTTTTTAAACCCACTCGGGCTTTCAGAGTACTGTGCTGCAGGGCACATGGACAGCATCTACGGGTCACACATGCGGAGCTGCCTCCTCCTTAGATTTTCTGTTGCATGCTGCGGGGCTTGCTAGTGATGGGCTGTTCTGCCTGTGTTGAGCTGGGCAGATATGGCCCTGAGCTGTGCTGGACCTGCATCCTCTGCGCAAAGCAGGCCATCTCTGCAACACGCGTGTGGACCCTGGCTTTGGCAGCGGCGTAAGATGCCACAAGGATCCTCCTCCTCTTCCATGACAGCTTTATCTCGGCAGCGTCGTCCACAGATCGGTCCCACCATATCTCATGGCTTCCATGGAAAGTCTCAACAAGCGGGCATCATTACAGTATGGCGGCAAAAGCTGCACTATTGTCTCAGGGTCCATCTCAACCCAGTGCCAGGCACCAGTTGCAGGACGCTGCCAAATTGTTTTGTTCTTACACTGCCAAAAGGCAAGGTACGTCCTGCATTCAAAGGCTGCCACAATCCTACCCCTTATTGGACTCGCCAGATCCAAGCAAGATCCAATCAGCCGTGGGCACGGTGCTGAGTATTTATACCGCACCCGCCAGCCAGGGCCAGATTGCCACTGGCAAAGAAGGAAACAGTTTCCTCACCTGAAACCAGGCCAGATCAAAGATGGCATTGTGGTGTGCCACCCACTGCGCAGTGGCACGCCGGCCATTAGGCATGCCAGGGGTCAGCGCCTCTGGCAGCTCGAGGGTCCCATCCACGATTGACACGTGTCCCTCTTCGTCCCCTATTGCAATCCATTTCCCCTGATTAAAGCCCGCCACCTGTTCCATGCATGCATGCAAAGCCTCAGGGGGTGATCTTTGGGCGGTGGAACACCAATCTGGTCTTATTTCCTGTGGCAATATAGGCAGTGGCCCCATGACCTCTAGTCGGGGCACCCTATTGTGGCATGCATAGGATTGCGTAGAAGACAGGCATGACTGGGTCAAAGACTTGTCTTGAGATGCACTGCTACAGCATTCAGTCAAAGATATAGCCATTCTCCCAATGATCATTGCAGCCTCACTGCTTGCCTCCTCTGTGCATGCATCGCCCGCCAACAGGCTAGATCTGTTCTGGGGATCTCGCATGCTGCACAGCTACAGGGCAAGCTAATGCTTGCGCCATGGCTTATCTTGGATTCTTCTCAGGGCGTATAAGTGGGTGTGCTGGTGTGTACCTGGTTGTATCGCACTGTGAAGGGCGGGCTGGGCATTCCCCCTGGGTTGATCTGGATGGTGCCTCCTCCGATCTTTGAGTCATTGCAAAAGTCCTCAAAGTATGGCTTGGACAGCACTGCGCAGGCACAGGGCAGGTCTCAAGTCAATCACTGTGCTCCAAGCTGGAATCTTTGGCAGAGCAGCAGAGCAGTGTAGATGCCCGCTTGAAAGTAATGCTGTGCACTTTGACAGAATCAGATCTCAGGCATCGATATCCAGGGACTACTCAGGTGAATATTGGCATGTGTGATGAGAACGTGTGGTCCAATCCCACGTGCATCATGTCAGAAGGCTACAAAAGGCCAACAGTGGTACCTGGTTTGCCACTCAGCTGTCGTGCACGCAGCTGGTCGATGAAACCTCGTTGGGTTCTGAAATGCTGTTTAGGAGGGACCATTTTCGTCTGAAGAATGCCGTTTGCCTTCCTGATTGGTTTTTTTGGCGCATTCACCCTTTACTTGCGTTGACGACGGGGCCCAACTGACCAATATTGCAGCCACAGACTGCTGTGCGAATGTTGCAGTCAACAGTATGTATGAGATCAGTTGAATGAATCCATGTCAGGAATTGGTTCAGCGATCTTAAACTTTGCTGCCATCAGAATTTGAGACCAGGCGTTGCTCTCTTCCCCGTTGGAGGCAGAGACGCAAAGCGCTCTAATGATGCAGAAAAGAACGTAGTAACAAGTTTATTCACGGCTTCATGTCAGGCATGCTTCGCCAAAAGAAGAAGCTGTCCCTCGATGACTCAAAACCTGGCGGGCTCCTGATTTGGAGGCGCGGTGCGGACCCCTCAAACGGACCTCCCAATGCAGCTGTTGCTCGATGAACATTGGAAGATGCGATCATCGATTTGGCAGCATCTTGTTTTGCTGGACATTTCTTGAAGAACACAGTCACAGAATTGCATGGTGGGAGCATCCCCGTTTCTGGCCTGCATCTCATAACCTGCACTCATCGGGTTTTTTTATTGAAGGCTTTGTGAGCAGATTTTTTGCAGCTGATTACATAGATTGTGTTTCCTTGGTTTGCCGCATATAACGTCAGATCGGTTCACAGCCCGTCTCAAAGACCATATCAGGCCACCGCTTTTTGATGTGGAAACCTCGGATTTGAGGTGTACGCCGCTGCACATCGACGACATATCGTCGAGCGATCTTATCACATCGTGATATTTGAAGCACTGGACGGGACATCACCAAGTCTGGGGAACCGAGCAGCTCCTATGGCGGACGTCCCTATGCCAGATGCAAAGCCAGCAGGAAGCAGCGGCAAACACCGGGTCGTAACAGCGCCCACCTACAGCCTGCAGATTACACTCAGAGGTGCGGCCAACATGCACGCCATCCCGCCATTTGAGGAATGCAGTGCAGTCAAGCTCTGCCACTGCTGATTGAGGTGAGTCTGCTGTATTTACCTGGTGCTGGCTGGGCATACAGTGAATGGCATGTATGGTGCTTTGCAGGCCATACATTGGGAGTGGTGTCAGTCAAGTTCTCGCACACTGGCGCTTACCTGGCGACTGCGTCTGCTGACAAGACCGCCAAGATCTGGGACATCTTCACCGGCAAGTGCCTGCACACGCTGGAAGGGCACACCAAGGTCTGCAGCTTGCCCATCTTCATGCTCGGGAAATGTTGCATCAGTTGTGATTTGCCTGCCTTGAGGATCACTGACCAATAGTACTCATCATCAGAACATCTGAACATATGCCCCTTTCGAAGGAATGAAACCAGACATTTGGCATGCAATGCTGCTCTTGCATGGGTGTCCACCAGCCAGAGATAACGTTGATGCATTGTGATCCGGGATAGTGAGGCACGAGAATGATGAATAGTTAGTTGTGAAGGAATCAGCACTGCTATCCGTTGATCAATCTCGAGATTCACTACCTCAGAGATCGCAAGTCTCATGGACTGTTGCAATTTAACCTTGCATCTTGGCATGACTGGCACTTGCTGGGTTTTGCACACATAACACCTTGAGCATGATTACCTACCACAGCCAGTACGTTAGTGACAAGCCTGAGCTGTGTGTGCTACATCATCAGGGGCTGTGTGACGTCAGCTGGGAGCACCGGGACAGATATCTCGCCACAGCGTCCGATGACAACACGCTGAAGCTGTGGGAAGTTGCCAGCGGGGAGTGCCTGCGCACACTGGAGGGCCACACACACTATGTCTTCTGCTGCGCTTTCAACCCCGTCAAGCCCATCCTGGTGGGAGCCTCGCCCGCTGGGCAAATTAAGTGAATGAATCAAGTAAAATGACAGCATCCAGGACTTGCAAGTGCACTATCTGCTCAAAGATGTGCCTGAATACTGCTGGAAACTGGAAGCCACTGCATTCTCTTGTGCGCGCTCTGAGTTCTGCTGAGCCTCCAGGCATGGCCAATGCACAGGCATGTGACTGATTATACCTGATCAAATGATCAAGCTGGTCTCCAGGAGTTCGTTCAATATGAACGTCTTTGTACCTTATAATTGCACAAGCATGCGTGCCTAGTGAGGGTGCGGCTGCGCAGGTGAGCGGCAGCTTTGACGAGACTGTCAAGGTGTGGGATGCCATGAGTGGCAATTGCCTTAAGGTGCGCTGCCCCTACCCTGACTCTGGCTCGCTGTTGTACAGAGTTGTTTGATCGATCTGTCTGGAACGAAAGGGCCATGTCCTCTTCATTGGTGCCACACCCTGATTGTTTGTATTTTCCGCTGGACAGTCAGCTGTATCATATGATAATAATAATAATATATATCATATAATAAAGCAAGTAACGTTCTAGGGATTGCTATCTTCTGAGACCCCACCCAACGGAACTGGTGATGTTTTCATATGATGCAGCATTTCTCAGAATTTTAAGTTTGTGTGATATGGTGCAGACTCTGCCGGCGCACTCGGACCCAGTAACTGCGGTGCACTTCAACCGGGACGGGTCGCTGATCGTGTCGGCCTCCTACGACGGCCTCATCCGCATCTGGGACTCCTCAGACGGTGCGACCCGTACTTGTAAATAAATAAAACTATCACTTGTTGCAGCCACTGTGTTGTGACCCCTACTTCTAAATCTGGGCGCTCACACATCTGCACCATTATTGGGACTATTTGCAATGACAAAAAGATAGAAGGGTAAGGGTCCATCAAGATGACAAAGCCTCATCCGCATCTGGGACTCCTCAGACGGTGTGACCCCTGCTTCTAAATCAATCTGGGCGCTCACTCACTGGAGCATGCATGTGCTTCTGGAATCCAATAAGAACCCGGGTTTATTTGTGGGGGACTGTGAGCCTTCCTTAAAAGCTGCAGGGGTGGCTCGCAGTACACACATTTTTGCGTCTTTGTAACATGTCTCTGTATGGTTGCAGCATCTTTTCAGCAGCAATGTCTTGCTGTGTACTTGTTGCAGCCACTGCAGTGTGACACCCATGAACAAAGCATTCAGGCAGGCATGCCTCTCTGGACTGGCTGCCTGGATGTTCTGTACCGGGTATCAACATGCAGGTTTTGAAAGTCACAAGCCATCGCTGCTGAGTCAGCTCTTCAAACTTCCACATCTGATAACTTGCTCCAGGCAAGTGCTGCAGACGTTTCAGCTGCTCAACGTTCTCAAATCTATCAAGTGTGAGTATTTGGATAATTTACTGCAGGCAAGTGCCTGCGGACAATCATGATGGATGCGCATCCCCCGATCTCCCATGTCCAGTTCTCGCCAAACGGCCGCTATGTGCTGATGGCGTCGCTGGACCACAAGATCAAGCTGTGGGACTACGACAAGCAGAAGGAGCTCAAGGTCTACACCGGTACGCGCCCCTCATTATAGCCCCCTGACCCTCTCATTGCCCCCTAAAACCCTTGATCTTGTGCCAGAAGCGGGCCTCAAGCTTGCAACATATACAGCTTTCGATGATGCAGGCGTGACATCGTGAAAGTTGAGTTAGTTGCAAGGCTTGAGGCCAGGCTTGAATGGCTTTCCAACAAGCAGGCCTGCAGGAGGCAAAGTAGAGAAGGAGGCAGAATGTCACTAAGAATGAGTTGTGGGATGCCCAATGATAGTACTGTAGGGGCATATTAGTGCGTCAGTACGTCTGCAGAGGACTCTTGTACTGCCCTCGGTCGTCAGTGGTGGTTTTTGTGTCACAGAAAATTACCTGTTCAGTCTATCTCGTGTTGAATCACACCCCCCAAATAACACACTTTAGAAGACCGACCCTGTGATGACTGTGGGAGTTGACAGCATGTGTGTTTGAGCAGGCCACAAGAACGCACAGCACTGCATATTTGCGGCCTTCAGCGTGTCGGACGCCAAGGGCAAGTGGGTCATCAGCGGCTCAGAAGATTCCTCCATCTGCATCTGGCATCTCAACGGGAAGCAGGTGCGACTTTAGATGTGAACTCAAATCCTATACTGTAGTACTCATTCTGAAAACTGCACCGCCAGGGATGCGGGAAAGATCTGAAAGCAATTATTATGGGTCTTCCTGACTTCAAAAATACCAGGGTTGCACTCCATTGGATTGAGCTTGTCGAGAGCTTTCCAAATACGGTCTCAGAATTATCTTAGGGTCGTATTTATGGGAGAGAGGGTCCTAAGTATCCACCCCGTCCGGCCAAATGCTCGATACAAAGTTTAGAATGAGCACTACAGTATTTTCATTGTCCACATACCTCACTGTGGGCATCCGCACCTTGTGCGTAGGAGGGAGGTCAAGAGATAGTCTGTATAAGCCTGGACTCAGAGGATCTGCTGCTTTACAAGCATGAACTGCAAGCTTGTATGTGATAATCAGTTAGGCCAGATCGGGGAATGGTCGCGGCGCAAGATAGTGTGCTTGGTCCTCGTTCTTCAGAGCTGGGATCTTAACTTGCTATATCTGATAAGTTAGTTTGCCATGCGTGCGCATCTGCTGCAGCGGTTCAGGGGCCTCGGTCCCCCGCTTGCACTTTTCTACATTTTCTAATTCTTATTACATCCTTTTCTCAGAAGCCTGATCAGGCGGAGCCTGATCAGGCGGTGTGCCCATGCGTGCGCAACTACGGCAAACCACCTTTCTCTCAGAAGCCTGATCAGGCGGTGTGCCATGCGTGCGCAGCTGATGCAGCGGCTGCAGGGGCGGCCGGATGAGAACGCCCCCGGGGACGGCCACTGCGATGCTGTGCTGGCAGTCGACGCGCACCCCACGCTGTCTGTCATCGCGTCTGGCGCCCTGGAAAAGGACAGGACGGTGCGCGGTCCTGTTTCTTAACACCTGTTTCCGGTGCTGAAGTAGCCTGAGAGAGGTTGCAACTGTTCTGTTTGCTGATAGAGATGTGTGATTCGGGTGCTGCTTGTTCACCACAGCAGGCTGTTCAGCCACTGCATCTTTTCTCTCATGCAAAGCTTATATGAACCTTTGCTTTATTTAGACTACCAGTTTGCACAGGCCCACAGTGTTGATGTGTGCCAGGCCCCGTGAGCATATTCTAAATCTCTTGTGGATCAGTATCTAAAATATGCTGCACAATGTGCTTCAACTTGAGAAAACCCTGAAGGTCATGGTCTCATGATCGGAACTGCAGAACACCATGTCAGCATTCCGCTCTTGACTTCTGAAGCAACCTTTGTCTTTCGATACTTGCCAGGTCAAGATATGGGCGGATACGACGGATCCGTCAGTCAGCGCCACGCAATTCGACAAGGCGCGGCAAAACATCGCAGCCGCCGCGCCAGAACAGGCGACGCAGCCACAGCCAGAACAGGCACGATCAATTTCCCCTGGCAATAATGGTTAACCTGGATCCTAAGGCCTCAGATGTTCTCTGAGTGGGGCAATCTATCGCATGACATGAAGGTGAAGACTGCCCTGATCTGGTCTATGGCGCATTCAGTCCTTTTCGACAAGAAATCTTATTCTGAAGGGCAAGACAGTGGAAATGAGGCAGCTGGTTTTGTCAAGCAAATTGTGATCTTTCTGGTAGGATTCTGTTTGTTGCCTGCTCCACAATGTTATCCTGGCAGCTTTCTTTCATGTGAGCATGCAGCCGCTTCTGAGCAGCAGCTGCTTTTGTCACTTGTGATGCTGTTGTCTCGAAGCAGCGCCGTAAAATCCCTAGGGGGCATCAGATGTCCCATCTTCACCCTGTTGTTTTCAAAGAATATGTGTGTGAGCGGTCAACCGAAACAAGGCATCCGCATGGCCGACATCTCTGCAAGCATCTGCGTGTCTGTGTCTCTCTTCGCAACCGGTGAAGATAAAGTGTCCTCTCACATCTTCATGGATTTCATGCAACATAATAATATGTGCATGCCTTGACTCAATACTAGGTATTCGTTTGTCATGCAGGCGAATGGAGCAGCAAGCGAGGGTCAGTCACAACAGCCGGGTGCACAGGAGGCAGCACAGCCGGACACAGCGGCCCAAGAGCAGATGGATGTCGATGCTCCACAGGCACAGCAGCCGGGCAGTTAGGCGCCGGTGCTGCTATAGCCAGGCCCAGAGTGTTCACCAGAAGGAGCTGCTTTGAGATTGATGCGGCTGCAGGGCAGGGCAGGGCAGAGACTGGGTGTATTTCACAGGGAGAGTGCCCAAGCTCGCAACTGCATGGGGCGTCATGCAGAAACACAGGGATGCAGATCCCTCGGAGCAGTGTGTGGACCAATCCTCCAGTCCCATGCAAGGAAAATGGAAGGGAAAATTAAACAGCGTGGTCCAAAAAATGGAGACGCCCAATGGAGAGAAGGCGCAGCTGGCTTATTCTGAGGTCTGCAGAAGCAATCATGGAACATTTGGGAGATGCGCACACTATTGCGTAAAAGGGTTCATGCAGCCATCATCAGAACAATACTGGGGGATTTGTGAGCAAGCAGGATAATGTGGCATCCCTGGCATGGATGGGTGCGCATTAGGGTCGAGCTGTCCAGAGGATCTACGCATCTGAAGCAAACCCAGGTTCTATTGCAAGGAAGTGCATTGGGGCCGCCCACCGTGCATGTGTTGCGGGGTGAGGGATGATGAATGTGTGACGTGTCGTTTGCCATGAGGTGTGTACAAGTTGTCCTCCTGTGTGTGGTTTTGCACTCTGTGATCTGTCCACCACATGGAAAGAAGAATGGGGTGCTGCTTGTTTCAGTGTGATGCCAGGAGAGTTGGTGATTCAGGCACCGTGACACTGAGCAGTGTAGACCATGTCCATGTGTGTTCCTCTGATTTGGAATCTCAGCATTTTGTAGCATGTCACTGCTTTATTGCTGCTTGAGTAAGAGCGCCATAAGCTTGGATCTGGACAAAGGGGAAATGGCTGATCAGTGGCTCATCATGATGAACACAACATTCAAGTTGACAGCATGAGCAAGACCCTAGAGTTGTTGAGTACTGTCACCCGTCCTGCAGGTCTTAAGAAGTATCTGGCGGCCAGTTGTCTCATGGAGTGCGCTTCATTTCGTGGCTAGCAACGCGGACCTTGTCCACCGGATGTGGCCATCATCTTGATATATTATAGTACATTTTGTACGGCAATCCCTTCACAGCCTAGTGTGCCCATCACTCCATCAGAACACATTCTCCAATCGCATCGTGACGCACGGACATGTCGCTGCTGATAAATACAAGCAGGCTCTGGCGTCAGAGTGTACATCCTGGACAGAAAAACACTTTATGAGGTCTGACAGGTGTCCCAGCACGGTGTCCCCGGCCCACAATACAGCCCTGAACATTCAGAGAACTTTCATAACATTCGGCCGAACACTCCCGCTTTTCTGTTCAATTGCATAAAATTCGCTGCCACGTACGGCCATTTGAGCGGGCCGTGCTGGTCTCGTAAGCGGGCAGGGCACCATAAGTATAGTCTATAGAACAAGATTGTAGCAAAGCAGTCCCGCAAAGAGAGCTCAAACGCCTGCCTGCTGCGCTGTGTGTACAAGCAAAGGAGCCTCGGCGCCTGACAGAAGCGGGAACAGCAGCTTCGAGGAGCAAGGAAAGGGCGAGTTGGGATTGTAGCAATACGACACAGTCAGCCATGCCGCCAGCTGAGCCAGCACAGGGCAAACGCAAGCTGCCAGAGCCTCCAGAGGCGATGGTGACCCCGGACAAGAAGATCAACGTGCCCACGGGCTCCACGGGGTCGTCAGCCCGCCGCATCCTGTTTAACAACAAGAAACATCGGGAGCTGCCGGATGCCGCCGTACTTGAGGGCGAGGAGTTCGAGGAGGTTGATAGCAGGAGCCGGCTTTGTCCCCCAGTGACCACTGGAGCATGTCCTGTGGGCGAAGCGACTCACCTGCCCAGCAGTGGCCACCTGCGCGCAGCTGCAGCCAGCCTCTTCGGGCATATGCCAAAAGCACAGCAAGTGGGAGAATACTTTCAAGCAGCCGAGCAACAGGTGCGGGCTTGCACATTGGGTACTTGGAGATCGAGTCAAAAGTGTGAGGAAGCAGCAGTATTTACGTTTGGGTGCTAACATCCGAGTAATGCATCCTCTGGATGACGGACGAGTCGTATGTGTGCAGTCTCGCACACTGCCGGTTTGCCTGTGTTGTACAGTTTTGGTATCTCTCTGCATGCTGTCGCAAGATGTCGCTGCCTGTAGAAGTGGAGATTTCATGGAAGAGGCCATCCTCATCAGCGTCCTTTAAAAGAGGGGCATGCGTTATTTGTGGGCGTGTAGGGGAAGTCTGCGATTGCAGTACACGCACAGCGTAGAGCGTTTGTTGAGTTTCCATTTCGGTTAGCATGTGTGTCGCCTGGTCCTGGCTTGCGTGCTGATCCTGTTGTGATGGTCCCTGACTAACATCGCAATCACTCGCGCAGGTCCGACAAAGGTTCCAGGACCGCTGGAGCGTCGACGCCCATACCGGCAGACCTGTGGAGACTGGGCGCTGGCAGTGGTCCGTCAGCTGTATTTTGCCCGGAGGGAATATGCAGCCCTTCACCTAGAGTTCCATCAGGGTCAGCATCAAGCGGAGGGAGCTGCTACCAGCTTAAGCTCTCCTACAACGGAGTCCATTAGAAAGGACTACGGCGTCGTCGCCGAGGGATGCACCGTGCAAGCCCAGCAGACAGACACATATGTTCAGAGTTACCATCGTATCCTGACACAGTGTACCTAGCCAATTATTTGAGGCGTGCGCTCTTGAGGAGCCGTCTAACCTCAGTACTGCCCCGTAGGACCTGCCATGACATCAGCCTGGTGCTTGCAGCGCCGAGCTTGCGATTTTGTTGATAGAGAAATTCTCAGCGGGAAGTTTCCTGTTGGGCTCAGTTTGAGACAGGCCTCATGCAACAGCAGTTGTGAGTGGCATCACTGATAGCATGTCACGATGGAGCTAGTGGCTGCAAACATTATGAAACTGCAGACCTCAGACCGGGCAGAGAACAGCAGAGAACAAGCCTCTGCGCCCATGGCAGCATCCTGTCTGTTTCACAGGAGATGTAGTATGTGAGAGAGAACCAGCGCTAGCCGAGGTAACCTCAAAGGGAGGGCCTCACCTGTTTGAGTGGAACAGCCAACAGAAGGATTATGTTGGGATCCCGGAAGGGTGGTTGTACAGCAATGTGGTATTGCAGCCCCAAAAGCTTGGCATGACCACTTGATTGCTCCTGAAATTTTCTCATTATTCCTTTTCTAGCCTGAACGAATGAATGACTGTATACTTGTGACCCGGCAGAGGCCAGAGTGGCCTTGACAGCTCTCTGTTGGATTTAATTGAACAATACTGAACATGCATTGCTGCAATGTGAAGCACCGCAGCATTTTGTCTGTCATTTTTGGGTGCCTTTTCGTCACATATCTGTTGCAAATGGCACACTAGGCTTGCTTCACCTGCAGAGTTGGTCGGCGTGTGTAGGTACAGGCATCTCTGCAGGTGTTAACTTGCCGGGGCTCCCGGGTTGAACATTGATATTGACATGCACATGGACATTTTGGCGGGATGCCCTATATAAGGTTGATGGGTTGATTGGGGCATTTTCTTGTAAATACTGTTTATAATGCAATCTAAGTGCGTTTCAGCCCGGTCAAATCTGCCCACATTGACTCAAATGCAACGCAGCTGCAATGCCACCGCACATGTACATGTGATCCACACTGCCCGCTGAAGCTTCTCATTTCACAATACCTCAAAAGACGTGCATGGAACAATTGTGCCTAGCTTAGCCGGAACAAGCTCAGCTCGACCTTCTCTGTCAACCACTAGTCACACAAGCTGAACGCCCTACCTATCAGGCTGCACTCGCCTGCTCTCCTCAAGATGCTCTAAGATCTACATGCGACCAGAACGCAGTCTCATTCCCGTTATCGCCTCGGTTCAATGCTGTTCGGTTGGGAAACAACCACTCGCAACTGCAAGCTTGAGCATGAGAGTTCTCAATACAGAGTCTCGCGGCTGTCAACATGCCTGGCCAGCACTGCAGTGCTCTGAGGATCGTGCCTGTTAGGACTTCCCCATGTAAGCATTCCCTCCTTATATATAGGCCAGAGATTTACAGTTTCCATGTAAGCATTCTCCCCTATCGGCCAGAGAGTTGCAGATTCCATGTAAGCATTCTCTCCTTTTGGAGGCCTGAGAACCACAATTGGATTTTGGCCGGCTACACCACCCGCTTCATCTGCGTTCGTTTGAGCCGCGGCCGCCGCCGCTTCCACGGCCGAAGCAGTGATTTTGTCGGCTCCCCGGCCGACGCCGTCTCCCGCTGCGATCCCTCCTCATCCTCTTCCCTCCCTTGCGACTTCAGGAACTCTGCGCAAGCAACCCCAAACTATTAAACCTGTGACACACTAGATTCAGAATGCCCCAGGTGCTTTTTGCGATTTGAAGACCCCTTCATATTACTGTGAAAGTTTTCCTGCACTGCCGGGGGTGCAGGTGTTACAGGTGACAAGGACAACTTGTCACATGACCACATCAGGGCACCAGGAAAGTAAAAACCATGTAGAATGGTCTTCTCATCCCGTTGCTGCCTTTCTTTCTTACTTACTGAGCCTCTACATTAGGGCACATCTTGAGCGAGGAGCTGCATTGCTTGCTATGTAATAGGGTGCCCCACTCAGGGGTCATCTCAGGCCTTAAAGTATTGCAGGAGGCAACAGGTAGTGCTTGACTCGAGGACACAGTGCACCTCTCCTTTGCAAAGGGGTTTGTTTTGACACAAGGGCAGCCATGCGAGGGCACTGCTGTCTGCTGTCTTTGGCGGAACGCGAGTGTGGGTCTGTCACAATCTCACAGCGCACCTATAGCTGCCCGCTCGACTGCCGCGTAGCTCTGCTGCTCGGAGGCGCGCGGCCGCACCAGGCCGTCAGCTTCCGGCGCCGGGGAAGCTTCCGGGGCGGCTGCCGCCGCCGCCGCCGCCCCGTTGCTCTGCGCTGCATCCACTACTGCTGGGGCGGCAAGGCTCGGCGCCACGGCGATTTTCTCCCATCTGCTTCCGGGTCGCTCGGCCGTCATGTCATGAGCCGTCATCGCATCCTTACTGGGAGCCCACCAGTCCCTGCCGGACTTTGCAGCGCCGTTCAGCGGAGCGGACGTCCAGTCAGCACGCGCATTCGCACGCCCAGGTGGCAATCCTGCACCATGATGCAACGGAATCAGATTTTGGCCCTTGAAGTGTCCCTGCTGAAGAACGTAAATACTCAACCGAGCAGGGTGAGTAAGGAAAGTTCCATTTCCAAAGCCCTTGGAGACGCAACGATGCCGCAGGGCAAAAAGCCACAAGTGCCAGCCAGCTTCAGCTCACAAGCATGAGAGGGTGCAAGCTGCTTGCTTCACTGCCAGCAAGACAGCACCCACGGAAAAAAACCCTGACGTGCAATTAAAAAAATCTTTGATGCAACATGCAAGTGCCCAGGGTATCGCTAGTTTGCACATCCTTGCCTGCGCACCTCTGGCGGGGCCGTCACTGTAGGTCCACCCCGATCTGCCAGCGGGGGGCGCAGTGGTGGCGGGAGGGGGGTCTCTGGCAGGAGATTGGGGGGGCCCCAGGGCCTCCATCTGGCGCAGGTAGGGCAGCAGGGGCGTGCGGCGCAGCATGTCCTCCAGGATCCAGTGCAGCCGGCACCTGCGCGCACATGCCATGTCAGCTTAAAATAAAGCTGGAGATGATGACATGAGCCATTAGTCATCCCTTTGCAGAAGTGGCAAGGCGGGCACTTCTGCACTTCTGTCACTTCTGGTGTGATGCAGGTGACTTTCCAAAAATAGCACTGACAAAATGTTCTGAGCTGAAACTGCTTTTAAAAATAACCATGAAGTGACGTCTGCACATGGCAATAATATCTGAGGTTGCTGTGAAATATTCTGACGTCACGAATAACGGTAGATGACGCCAAACAATGTGAGGATCAAAACCAGGACAGACAAGACTCAACACAGACAGGACGTCCGTGCAGACGAGCTGTCAATTTGCATCCTCACTTCACCGCAGCCCCTTCACCTAAGAGTGCTGCCGAAGCCTATCTCGACCGGCAACAGGAGAAAAGAGATGTTGAAGCTCTGGGTATGGCAGGAGGCGGATGTTTATTCCTAGGCAAATCATTATGATTGGTTCGAGCATGCAGGGTGTGATGACATGCATGGGATCTGGGATGCATCTCGTTGAAAAACACCAGGAACATGGAGGAAAAGTGACTCACCGCCCCTCAACGAGGTCGCGCAGGGGCACCCAGGAGAGCGCGGACATGGGCTTGGGATTGCCCGCCTGCCGGAAACGCCGCCGGCCCTTCACCCGCCCGCGCATCGACCGCAGCTTCGCGTAACGTCCTGCGCCGACACACATATACTTAGAAGTCAGTTCAGACAATGTATTGACTCTGCTGAGTGCGCCACTGGTCTTTCAAGCTATGGGAGAGTGTGTGTGGTGCGTTCGCAGATCGATTTGTCAAACTGGCACATAAAGAGCAGCTTCACATACCGCCGTGCGCCAATGTTACAACTCTGCCTCATCCTAACACTCTGAATTTGTGCTCTACGTATTTGGTCCCTAAGACCTAAATAAGCTGTGACAGACTGTGGCTGTGGTGTCGGCAGGTCAGGCTGTCAGGCTGGCGCATATCCCTGCCAGAACCTGCCAGAGTGTACCGGCATGCGCTGCCACATCACCGGATGAAGTTTACACATCAGAGGGGAGGAGGTTAGTAACTCATGAAACGTCTCGTAAGCCAAGATGGGCGCACTTGGAATGTCAAGCCGCCCCTGCAGCAGGTAGGGGAAGACCGCGTAGCTTCCCGGCGGGTACCACAGCACCTCGCCCAAATCGTCCCCGCACACGTGGTAGCCCGAAAGAATCCCTGGGCGCATATTCACACCCGATCTCAGCAGATGTACTCTTCAAGGGTGACAAAACCAAGAAACGCCCTTCATGGATACACACCAGCTATTGTTGAAGTCCTGTCGGACACTTCCAAAGCCACTCTTACCAGATGTTGTGCAAGATTGGAGGGTGACAAATTCAAGAAAATATCCCCAAACAGGAGAAGTTCAGCTGTGATCACGTGCATAGCCGCTGTCAGTGTGCGGTTGAAAATTGCCTGGAGCTGTCAACTGTCTCAAGAGTCTGGCTTCAGCTGTGGGCAAGCAAATGCCGGCTGGGGCAGAGCAGACAATCTCTCAAAATGCTCCCACCATGTCACTCCAATACCTTGGAACATGCGATGAGAGTACATCAGAGTGGCTATTTTATTCCATGCCTGCTTGCCATGGCATCCCATGCAGAGATGTCTGATCACTAATCAAGCGCCACTCATCCCTAGTACCTCATGGCTCCAAGAGAGTATGGCAACTCTGTGTTTTTTTCCAAAAGTATGCTGCAAATACTGTACTGCCTCCAGGCACATTGCGACATGCTGTGGTTCTTCCTGAGAAAAGGGCGCTTAAGAAGGCCAACTCCCGTAGGTTGCAAGGTCCTGATAGTACGATACCAACATACATACCCGCGGTCTCTTCGGTCATCTCCCTGACAGCCGTGGCCTGCGCGCAGAAGTCCGTCGGGTCCCTCTTGCCCCCTGCGAAGCGAGCGCCCATTTAATTATATACAATAATAATACATATAATAATAATAATAATAATAATAATAATAATAATAATAATAATAATAATAATAATAATAATAATAATAATAATAATAATACAGTAATAATAATAATAATAATAATAATAATAATAATAATAATAAAGATAAAGATAAGGAACAGGCCTATCGTAGGAACCACCCAGGGCCCCCCAAATCAGTGGCCAACTTTACCTTGGCGTGCATGCTCCCAAGTATATTCATCTCTCATCTCTCGTCTAGAAATAAAGGCCGCGCATGTGCAACCCAAAATGTTAAACGTACACCAAACGCATTACACGGGTTCAAATTTGATTTGAATAACATAAGGCAATACATGATCACTCACCCAGGATCCACCAGCCCTCCTGGCGGCGCCATTTCCCGCTGACGGTGGCCGGGGAATGCGCGGATTCTATCCTGCCCAGCAGCAGCAGCAGCGAGCCGTCGGGGGCGTGGGAGAATAGCAGAATCCCGGCCGCCTTCCAATGGCGCTGATCGTACGGCAGCAGCTGCTTCGTCATGTACGTCCTGCAGGCACACACAAATGCACACTTCAGGTAGTTTCGGCAGTAGTCTCACGGGTTTCAGTACTGAGACTCTCACCCATAACCTTCTTGGTGTTACCACGAACACTAATTCCTGGTGCCTGCGAGGAGGCAAGGTGCGTCTGCTCGCAAGCTGCAGGTGAAGGCTGCCACATGGCCCCACCCCTGACGGACTCGCCTGGTCCAAGCAAGACCCAATCGTCGATTGTAATCAGAAGCAACAGAAGACAGGGTGCGCCCTGCAAGATTCCCAATCTCGTGTAGGAGCTCCAGTGCCAAAAATGGACGCACGGTCAGTGCCACGCACAAGGACTGTGCATCCAAACACAGGCGGCTGCGCAGGCTTGAACTGAATTGGATGCAGCTCCAGCAATTAATAAGGAGAGAGCATGAGCAGATGACCCCTATGTCTCCAAAGAGAGTTATAGACGACTATAACGTGGAGCAACCTGTCACTACCTTATACCATTCATGTACATTACACCACTGTCATAAGAAGTGAGACAGGGAGCTCACTGCTCCCACCAGTCTGACATAATGAGGACAGGTCTTATGTGTTGACCAGAGTACACCACACCTTTCCAATGAAGGCATTCAGTGACTAGAAAGGCGCTCACCCCGCAGTGTACGGTAGATTCCCCACGACGGCATGGCGCCGTCTGACAGGTCGGGGCACGCTTTGGCCCCGTCCCTGTTTTGGCGCCTGCTGCCAGTTCGACGGCGAACCCTCCCTCTTGTATTGTTGCCTGCCCTGGCCCCCCTGCCGGGCCTCCCCCTCCGCAGCCGCCGCCGTCGGCAGCACCGGCCGGCTTACTAATCGCGCCAGCCACTCACTGGATGCTGAGCTGGCGGGTGAGCTGGCACCGACCCCCTGAGTCACCGCCTCCTTCCCTGACAACGCCTCCTGACTGCTGACCGCGGTCTCACCGCTGCCGGAAGGCAGGCCGGCGCCGTCTGACTTGCTCACTGCTGAGTCACCGCTCGCGACTGTGTCATCGCTGATATCAGCGCGCGCAACAGCTGACTCATCGCCGACAACACTGCGCCCTGACTGTTGCTCCTGATCGGTGAGGACTGGCGCTGCAGGCGATACGATCTCTGCAAGTGCGCCGCCTATCTCTTCTGCTGCATTCCCTGTTCTATCAGCATCTGCTGTTTGTTCCACTGCACTGCTATCTCCGGCCGCACCGGAGGCCTGCTGCTCAGGGAGAGTCTGCTCTAACTCGCCTGCAGATGGTGCTTCTGCCGCGGGGGACTCCACTGAAACAGAAGCGGCTGCTTCTGCTGCAGCTGTGTCCTCAGCTGCTGTGGAGAGCTCCGAGCTGACTGGACCGGGAGGTTGAGTCACCACTGCGCCAGGCTGGGGGTAGGGAGCGCCCCCGACCGACGCGGCAGCCGCCACCCAGGGGTCTAACCCCACCCACGCGGCTAACCCCGGCCGATCCGCCACGGCGCTCGTTGCACCGGCCGCCGCCGCCGAGCTCACATTTTCCATTGCAAGCACCGCCGCTGAATCCTGCACTGCTGCGAGGACCTCTGGCGCGATATCGATGACATCAGCATCCGCCGCTGACTCATCTGGCTCGTACGGGGCAAGGGTGGGCCACTCTGCTTCAGGGAGGTAGCCTTCTGGAACCACATCCACGTGTACAGTGGCTTCCAGGGCGGGATCCGCCGCCAATATTCCATTATTCACCGATAACCAGTGCGCGTAATCAAGTCCCAGGAGGTTCGCTGCGTCCTCCCTTTCTTTGCCTGTTGGGTGCAGACACCGTAGTCAGAGCCAAATCCAATGGTTCACAACGGCGAGAATGACATGATTGGCAGCATTTGACTGCGGCTGTCTGTAGACGCAGGCTTTCTTTTGGCAGCACAATCATGCAATAGAAATCATGTGCCCGCCAACAGATTCAGATATATAATAGCCCCTAACAACAGCCTAAACTTATACCATTGCCAGCACAATAGTTTCCGTACCCCTCAGCATGCGTGCAATGTATGCACCTGTTTTTGAGAGCCTTTCCTTCCTTAGAGTTGATGTTCCAGCATCACCAATATGGGACGGGACAGGGGCAGAAAGGGCATCACCTTGCAGCCGCAGTAGGGAGCGATCGATGATAGGAGCAAAGCTGTTCCAGCCGGGACAGAGCAACCGCTCCCACCTCTCTCTCAGGCTGAGAGCCTTCCAGGCATTCACGCTCCCCGCCACCTGATTTTCACATACAATGCACTCAACGCTGTAGTGCTCAAGCTAAGACCCGCAATCATCATTTTTATATTTGGCCAAGAAGGGTGGATAATTTATACCCTAATTCCCAATTTCCAAAGCCTGTGATGATTCTGGGACCAGATTCGGAAAGCTCTTGACAAGCTGGATCCATTGGAGCATGACCCTGGTTATTTTGGTGTCAGGAAAACCCCTGAAAGCTGCTTAATCAAAGGGACCAACCTGACGAGCGAGCATCTCTTCCACGAAGCACAAGCCGCCGTTCGGAGGCTGCACAAAGGCCACAGCCGGCGGCGGCGGCAGGCAGATTGTGGTCTCTTCAGCCAGCACATCTAGAGCGCGATCCTCGTTGTCGGTGACTGCGGAGAACACGGATTCGAATTCAAATTCGAACTCAAAATTCGAAATTCAAACTCAAAAAGTATGTCCAATGATCGGAGCCAGGAGCGTCTTCAAGCATCCCCGCTAGTCATGTCACGCAACTGCCCCACTTGGAGATCTTCTGAGACCGTGGGGTCAAGCTGCAGCTGAAGGCTGCCACAATCCCATTGATTCCACATCATAGAAAGTCACAGAGACTCTTGCGGTGCGCACCCCATTTCGCGTCCTCCCCGCTGCTGCGAAGTGCGAAGTTGGCCTGCAACGCATCGTACGCCTTCCGCGCCAACATCGCCTGCAGCGCATCCAGCACCGGCCGCCCCGGGGCGTTGCCTCTCTTCTGCGCATGCATGCGCACTTGTCATCCCAAATGTCTCGCATCACATTCCCCCTTTGGAGTAGAGGGCGCGAGGGGCGTGCCATAAGCACCCTTCACCCTACACATGCACTCAATCAGGGCCGGACAGCTGTCGCCGGGTTGGGTCTACAAATTCTGAAGAATCTCCTCGGAGACAGAAATATACATGAGGCTTGGGCCTCCATTTGAATAGGCGAGGCAGAAGACCACAGCTCTGCCATGCATTCCCAAGGGACAACCTTCTACAACAACTTTTTCTTCATGAAATTGAGATTCATCCAGAGCAGATTTGCAAAGATGCACGGCTGTAGTATCTGTCAAAAGCTCTCATCCTGGGAAAAAACTGGGGGCTCTGTGAAAACACACCAGGTGAAGGACTGCACTGCCCTGATGCACCCATATACTGTAGTGCTCATTCTAAAACCCGCATCAAATAATCAATTTTTAAACCAAAAAGGATGGATAAATAAGACCCTATCTCCCAATTGATAAATCCTTAGATGATTTGAAACAAGATTCAGAAAGCTCTTGACGAGCCCAATCCAATGAAGCATGACCCTGGTGTTTAGGGTTTAAAAAGTCCCCGCACCACGGGGGGTGCGGGTATTAGATCGTACTTATTATGACATTTTTGTCATATTCTGGGAGCCACCTGAGGCTCATATTGGTCTTGTAGGCAGTCTGTCACTGCCCATCTACATCTGCATGGATTGAGCACTACAGTACAGGGAGGGTACAAGGGAGGCCTCTCACCTGTGCGAGGTCTATGCTGCGCCAGACAAAGGCCCGCAATATCATCAGCAGTTTGAGGCTGCAGGCGAGCGAGACAGTGCTTTCTGGGAGGAGACAAGCCTCAAGGCACTCCAGCACTCCTATCAGTGTCACTGACATAGCCACGTCCCAATGTTGCACGCCGCTCCAATAGGCCTCCTTCTCCGCCTCAGTCCAATCCTCCTGCAAACACCGAGCCAGGCTTTTCTTTGCGTGTCTTGATTGAAAATGGCACGCAAAAGATGGCTCTCTGTGCGGACTCATCTGGTGTATCTGGCTGTCTAAGTGTCTGGCCAATGGTGAGTATACAGTATACGCACCATCAGTTTTGCCAGTATGGTGTCCTCGGCTGCGGCCTGTGCTGCCGCCTGCTGTCGCCGCCTGAGCTCCTGCTTTGCCGCCAGCTGAGAAAACACAAAGAAAAAATTTGATTCCGCGCACTTCCTGTTGCAGGCCTTGGACTTTGTGTGCTGTTGTCCTTCTAGTAATCATCCTTGGGCAGGCAGAAATGCTTTTTATTTCCCATTTAATGATGTCAGGGCAAGGTAGGCCCTCTGTCACATGCAGAAACTCGGCCGAGCCATCACCCTAAATTGGCAGAGGGACGTCACTTCTCATCAGTGCTTTCGCTGGTACTACAAATGTCTACACGAACACCCTGGTGAGTGCGCACACTGGGGTTTCTGAAAATCACATCAAATACTTCAAATCCCCTGGAGCATAATCTGATTCAGGCACCAGGAACCCACCCCGGCAGCCAGTGTACCGATTAAAAATTTGGTGAATCATGACCCTGTGGCTATTTCATAAGCTGCGCAGGGACCGAATAGCCGCATTTATGACTGATTTTGCTTATTAATCGCCTTTTTTGCAATACCTCATTATCTCCCCTAAGGAATGTGGCTATTTGGTGGGTGCTGATTGACGTGTGCCAGCCACAATTAATTTCCAAACAGCCACCAATTAGCCAAAATAAAACATTGGCTGCTAACAGCCACTAATCGGAACACTGCCGGCAGCCAGCCTGACTTATGGGCCTCGCTCCGTATTAGTGCGGGGGAAATAAACACCACTGTAGTCTTCAGTAACCCCTGATCGGTGGGGCTAGAGGGGTGTCACAGAGTTTACATACTATTCATAATGGTTATCAACTAGGCAAGATGTGCTAAAAAAAGCTTCAGAACTCCTGAATAGCTTTCCTGACAAAGGCATCCGGATCGCTCCTGTTGGGGAGCAATCGAAGCTACGTCGGTTTTCAAGACCGATGCATTAAACCGCTCTGCCATTTTTTGATTCTGATTTGTGACAAAAGCCGGTAGGACCCTGTATACAATGCCCTGATGCTTTCCATAAACCACTAACCCCCAATCCTAGAACCCCAAAAATTGTTTTGATGCCCCTGGGTGAAGGCACAAAAAGTGGCCTGAGATAACAGGGGCCAACCTCGGCAGCGAGCACCAGACTGGACTTGGTCTTGCGAGGCTTGGTCTTGCGGTCCTTGCCTTGATGCTAACTTTAAATCCCTAGGCTTAACCATACCCCCCTTACAATATGTTTGATGCTCCTGTGAAGACAGAAAATTGGCCTGAGATAACAGGGGCCCACCTCGGCAGCGAGCACCCGAATGGACTTGGTCTTGCGTGGTTTGGTCTTGCGGCCCTTGCCGCCGCCACTGTTGGCAGACCCCCCGCCAAATCCCTTCTTGGCCGCCGCCGCCGGCTGCTCCAGAAACTTCCGCCGCCCTGCGCATGCGATATTATCATTATTATTATTATTATTTCACGCTTTTCCTGCCGAAGGCAAGGTGCGTCTGCAGACAAGCTGCATGTAAAAGCTGCCAAATTCCTACCCCTTGTTGGACTCGCCAGATCCAAGCAAGACCCAATCAACCGTGGGCACGGTGCTCAGTACTTGTACCGCCCCCCGCCAGCCGGGGCCAATATGCGATATATACAATTGAAATAATTCCCTGTGCATACATATATCACAATTATATGACCCCCTGTACATGCCTTCTTTGTGCACTTTTTTTACTCCCTGTACATGCTAGTTTTCACTACACAGAATGTTGTTCTGCACGCATTTTAAAAGCTTGTCCTCCCCCGTGCCATGACCTATTCATCCACCGCATCGTCTCATCACCCTTGTTTGACACTGCACAAGACAGGCAGCACAGCAAACTCTTGTCGATCGTCGTCACACTTGCTAGACAAAGAGCGTGCTGCTCTCAGGTGCAATTACTTTTGTGTGCCTTGTGACGAAGATTCAATTCTCTGTTAAGTGCGCCATGCACCGAAAACTCCTGGAATTGAGAAACAACTCCCCAAGGAACGATTGCAGGCTCAGAACCTAAGTGCATCTCAGGCTCACCTTTCACGCCGTCCTCGAAGAGGGTGGACAGGTTGTCCCAGAATTCTTCCAGGGGGTGGTCATAGGCCTGAATGTCATTCAGAATGGCAGAGGGATCTGGTACATCCTCCAGCCACTTTAGGCTAAGGCCTTGCTGCTCCAGCACGGGCGTCACATCCACGTGCAGGCCTATTGCTATCATCACAATTTTCTTCTTGAGCACCTCCCTGCGCAGATTGATGTCAAATTTAGCCGGAAAGCCATGTAACACCAAATTCAGTCGTTAAGGGTGAATACTATAAAACTCGTTTGAAAACCTGCAACAAGTAATTATTTTTGGCCAGAAAGGGTGGATAAATAAGACCCTATCTCCCAAAATATGAACTCTTTAATGAGTTTGAGATCAGATCCGGAAAGCTCTCGACAAGCCCAATCCAAGGGAGCATGACCCTGGAATTTTGGGAGTCAGAAAGACCCCTGAAAGTTGCTTCGAGAAGTTTCCCGCACCGCCGGAGGTGTGGGTTTTGGGATGAGCACTACAGTAACATCGATTTGGGTCGTTAAGGGTGTAAATAAAGGCCTGGATTCGAGCCGGCCGAGCGTGCTCTGGCATGCAGCTGCGCTACAGGTGCAAGCACCCACAATTTTCGGCAAAGGGCCCAGGAAGAGGCGCTGAGCAAGAGCGTCAGCTGAATGGAGAAGTGTCACTGATGAGGGGCAGTGATGGTGGCAAACTCATGCAGACATGCTGACACTGATCAAGACGTGTATTCAAAGATTGGTACGCTGGTGGTGAAAAGGCAATTGCAGTAGAGCGTCCCGGTGCTCTCGATCAGAATACGTATCCAGCATGTGTGTTGATGCTGAAACAGGTCGCAGCCTCACTTGTGAGTTGGTGAGGATAGCAGCTTAAGCAGAAGAAGCTCCTGCTGCGGAGTCGGCCGCACGCCGGCTCCCGGCTGCCACCTGAGCGTGAAAACAAGACCTTGAAGCAAACGTGCACGTGCCCAGCAGGGTTGTTCAGCCACAGCAGATGGGACAATATGCTGCATGTGCACGTGCACGCAATGAGAAAGTCAATCAAGACTTGCTGAGGGCACACTAGCTCTGCTCATGTATTAACAAAAGTGCTGGTGATGCCCCATGTGCTTAATATCACCTCCCCAAAACGGCGGAAATTATCAAGATCCGCAATTTTGTGAGGGAACATACAGCACATGCGGCAGCATGTACACTGCCCGGCTAGCAATCGACGTGAATATGGTCGCAGATCCAGCAACGAGACAATCTCCTGTGCATCTTGAAGCTCAGAGATGTTGACAGCAACTGTCGCTAAGCTGGCAAGGATACATCGAGAGCAGGTTAGGGGGCTCACCCATCGGCTTGCAAGTCATCACCACCGCTGGTCCCCCGGGTTTCCCCGGCGCCCCCCGGTGTTGCCGCATGCGCAACGCTTTCGCAACCCCTCTCACTCCCCCGCTGCCTGCGCCAAAAATCCCTCTGCATCACCGATGCAGCTGCACTGCGCCTTCCAGAGGAGCGCCTGCACGCGCACTCGGCCTCTGCTAGCAGCAGCCGCGCCCTCCATGACAGCACTCTGCAACACAAATGTAAGGTACTTCTTTTCATGAGGTGCGGAGCTAATTCTTATTGGGCATGCATGTGTGATGTACCGACACAGGAATACGAAGCTGTTGACAGGAGGCCTAACACAGTGTCCGCTGGCTATGTTGCTCAAGGCTAGGTACAATACAATGTAACGTAAAACAACATCTGAGCAGTTGAAAGGGGAGAGCAGCACCTTGAGTGCCTCACGAGACCACAAGGCTTGCTATGAGCCACAGAGTGAAGGGCTGAGCAGCATTGAGCGCGCAGCTGGCTGGACAGCAGCAGCGGCCGCCGTGCATTGAAGGCATGCCCTGGCGTGCATGCCACTTCTAGCTTCAGGCAGTGTCGTATGCGATCCCATGACTGTAATAACATCTCCTCATTGCCAAGCACCAATGCAATGCAAGAAAGAAAGTTTATCCGGGGAGGCAGCATGACCCACAATCACTCTCACCCAGTGCTGGTCTGTGAGGGCATTGATGGCAATCTGAGGGCAAGGTGCATGTCTCATATCTTGAAGAGGGGACAACAGACTGATTCGCACACCTACACTCGGGAGTGCTAGTGGCCTGCATGGCAGAGCTGCTTGCTGCCTGTGAGCGCTGGGACTGCATGGGGGCAGGAGGCTGCTTGTGGCCGGCAGCTGGCTGATCTCACTCCTTCGAGGACGCATCCCAGCTCCTCAAGCAAGCTTCTTTCATCGTTTCGGCAGCATGCCAGTCACTGACGCTGCCTCTCACGTCAGAGCTGCCCCATGAAAGCCTGCAAAAAGTGGGCATAAACTCCCAAGGTAAGAGAGTATGCGTCCAGCGTGCCACAAAGTTGCATCAGCTCACCGCATGAATTGCAATGCTTGTGCTATAGCTTTTTTAAGGAAGACAGCCCAGCCCTGCCTTCAATTTCTCGACATATGGACGTGTGTTCCGCACCTTCCCTTTGTAGCTGGCCTCCCTCGGTCGATTCTTCGTGGGAAGTCTTTCAGTACTTTAGCTCTGATCAACCTTTTTCTGCCGTAACATCAAAGTTGCACCGCGCATGCAAGTCTGTATTCATGCATTATTCTCAGGAAGAAAATTCAAAGCAAACGCCAGTCTTCTTGTCTACAGGGGTAAGACATGCGTTTGAAAACTTATGTATACAGAATAGTGGATGTGCTCTTCTATAGATCAAGCACAGAGCGTTGAGAGAGGATGATTGCTTGCGACATCGTGGCACCCGTGCTCAGGCGTTCCTGGAAAGATTGTTCTTTGACGTCCAATTCATCCAATTTCTGCAGTATGCGTAAAAGTATAGACCAAAAGGAATGCTCTAATAGTTGAGAGCAAATAAAGAGAAAGATCCATCACGGTGTTGAACAAGAGACACGGGGGGCTTTTGAATGTGAACATCCAACGGACAGGCAGCTAAGGAACAAAGCAGCTTTACAGCAATGTTCTAATTTTAAAAACAGTGTAATCTGAAAACAAGGACGAGCCAGAACGATGTCGCAAGTATATTCGTTCCCAATACTCGCAGACCATGAGTTGTTACCCTGCATGAAAGAGATGGACCTGCAGCTGTCAGCAGCCACACTGGCAAAGCCAACGCCGGAAGTTGTCAGGCCCATATATGAAAGCGTGATCACCACGCTCATGGGCATCACAAGGTGCCTATTTCTAAACAATGACTTCCTGCCATTTCTGATTTAAGTTAGCTTGCTTTTGACAAGCATGGGCTGAATACCGGATTATTGGAAATAGTCAACATGCAGTACAGGAGAAATATCCAGTCTCAAGCACTTGCCATGCATGGGTCGTGGGTAGAGCCCTTGCACTGCGCGCCATCTTGTCCTATAGATTCCTTATTTGCCAAGGACTACTACATTACCCCTCTCTCTGCCTGTGGGAAGGACAGTCCATCACAAACATAATCTTTTTCTTGCTTGTACAGGGAAGAGCAGCAGCAGCCAGTGTTCATGGCGATAGATGCACTGGAATTTCCAGAGCTTCATGACGAGTCCATCCCCTATATGACCTTCGTCCGCAACTGCGCCAAGCTGCTCTCCTCTGCCGGTGTGCGCGACTTTAACATGCAGGTGCGCTGTTGCAGAAAAGCCTCTGAATCGCCCTTGTATAATCTGGCCAAACGGTGTCCCTTTACAGGCTCTGGGAGCTGAAACTGTGGCTTGGCATGAGCCTGTGTGAGAAGGAAGTGTCCAGACACTGGCAGTTCCTTTCAGGATGTCACACTGCTGACAATTTCATGACAAACAATGTTGCATGCCTGTGTACCATCATGCAGGGTGAAGTCCCAAGGAACAATATTCTGCAAAGACGAACAATAGCAAGATGCCTGAGACAAAGCCATTGCATGTTTTCCTGTGCTCTGCTGCTCTCGGCTCATTTTCCTAAATCCAATATGAGCTATATGAGGTATTTGAGGCAATTTGGGGCTCCAGCAAGGCTCGTCTGCTCTGCATTGCAAATGCACTGACAGGCAGCTCTCTGGTCCGATCTGTGCAAGCACGAGCAGATGCCCATTCTCACACACCAGCTCATGTCTCCTGCTGCTCTCACTCACGATCAACCCACTCGGAGCTGTGTGTGACTTTTCAGGCATCTGAACTGACATGCATGCATGTCTGTCGTCACAGGATCTGTGCAAGCCGGATTCGGGGCGGCTGCGGCGGAACCTGAGCGCGATCATAAATTTTGCCAAGTTCCGGGAAGAGAAGCTGGTGCCGTATACGGAGCTGCAGGAGGACGTGGACGCCCTCCTAGACCAGACCCAGCAGCTGGAAGACACCAACAGCTCCCTGGTGTGCATGACTCGTCATTTGTCAGTCTTGCAGAACAGACTGCCTAAATGTATGATGTCTTGCTCTATCTTGACAGGCTCATGAGATATCCGAATCCTTGTGAGAGTTGCACTGTCAGCCTTGTATCCAGTCCACTGCAGACCAGAAGTTTAGCCAAAGAGAATGCCCTGTGTTGTCCGTCTCCCTCTTGAAAGGAGACATCAAGGATCCAGTCCTTTGCAGTCTCGTGGAATGTGCAGGAGTGTTGCTTGTTCTCATTGTACAGATACAAGATGACGGGTGCATGCAGTGAGTCATCGCCTGAGCAGGTGCTGGCACATGCAGGCAGAGGAGCTGCAGAGGCTGCGAGAGGAGCGGGACGCCCAGAAAGCTGTGCGCGCTCTCAACCCCTGCATGCAAGTTTGTGGCATTTTCACATGCTCTGCTTGGTGCCATGTCTTGCTTTTATATATGCTTGCAACAGTGTGACGCATGGTAGTAGACTGCTGGTCCAGGTCTTGCAATTCTGGTGGTGCTTCTCTGTTGCAGAAAAGGGGATTTTGTGCCCTGGGGTCCAGAGAGAAAAGCATTGCATGAGCGGCGCGGGCCAGCCAGCTGCTTGCACAGGGGTTGAGTCACAGTGACAAGGTGAAAATGACTACCTGTGCAATTGCACAGGAGGTTGCGGCGGTGGAGGCAGAGACGCAGGAGGTGTTTGCAGAGAACCAGTCCCTCAACAGGCAGCAGGGCGGGCTCAATGCAGAGGTGGGAGCCCGGCTTTCTCAGGCCATTCTATTAGCAGCAATGGCACAGCAGGAGATTTCTAAGGGGCCACACTGAAAAGGACATCATTCAATACCCCTTGCTTTGCCGGTCTGCACATTTGTGCATGCCAAGGGAAGTCCAAAGAGATACATTGGGCAGATAATGATCAGCAGGAGTACTTGCAGGGAGAATCTTGTCGGCGATTTTACCTTATAAGATTACTAAGTGAGATTGCAGTAATGTGACATGTGCGAGCACATGCGCGCATTCCGGGTAGTAGAGAAGATGTTCTTTAATTACCCCTAGGCGAATGCAGTCTCAAAGGATGCAACGACAAGAACAGGACCCAGCAGGAGTCCTTGCTGATTACTGATGACTACTTATGGTAACAATAACGCATGTGACATGTGCGGGCACATGCGCGCAGGTGCGCGCGCTGAAGCAGCAGGCCAACGCGCTGGCTGACGAGGCGGCCTCCCAGAAGTTCAACGTGCAGTCCGCGCAACAAGAGGGCGACAACCTGCGCGGCCTCATCGTCGAGGTGGGAATAAGCCTCTCAACTGCAGATGTCTGCAGGAGTATATCTCAACTTGAAATGTTCTGCATGCAATGCAAGCTGCAAGGTCCCCATCAATGTTGTCCAGGTTGCTTTCTGCAATCAAGCACGGTGTGCCATCTGCTTACCATACTGCCAGCCAATAATCGGCACAATTGTCAACTACAGTATATAGGTTGAATTACATGATGAGTCACCTTGGTAGCTTCTCCCTTGGCCTGCAGAACAAGGGATGCCTGCTGCCCATCTTGGCCTTTTGAGGTGCCAGATCCATGCATGGCCCCGCAATATCTCAGCAGGGAACGATGTTCCCAACCCGTTCTCTCCTGCCGTGTCCCCAAGACACAAGATCACGACATCCTGCTCAATGCTTCTAAGCTGAGAAGATGTGGACCGTGGCGGGTTAAAGGGTCGAATTCCAAACGCTGCGCGCAGAGCCCGGAGAAGCTGCAGGCGCGTATGGAGGAGATGGCGGCGGCCGTCGACCGCGAGCGCGCATCCGTGGCCGACGCCGAGCGACAGCTGCGCGAACTGCACACGCGCCTCGACAACATCTCCAAGGTGCGCCATCTAGTCCTTTAAGCAATGTAACTCCGGCTCTTTTCACAGCACCTGTTCTGTGCTCAGCTGAGCTGACCTGGACTGGTGAGCCCCACCTGACTAGGACGAATTCTTATCATGATCACCAGCACATAAGGAAGCGTACAGCTGTCCGTTCCAGCTCTTTGCGACTAACACTACCTGCCAGTAGACGAGGCAAATGCCGCTGTCAGATGACTGTGACATGCCGTACAAACACCCGGGACTTATGGGCAACAGGGAAACAGGGAAACTCATGCTTTAGTTCTATGCAGGCTCGGGTGCCTTCCTGTGTAGGTGCTTACGGTCCAATAAGAGCTGTATACTTCCCAGACACAGCATGCTGGCAGGTCTTGCGACACAGCTCAAGAGAATGCTGCTTCTCAACAATCCCCTAGCAGCAGGGTGCCGCTGGACTATATTGCTGCTAGCAGCCATCTGCACTGCCAGAGAGCATGCCCATGAGCTAGGCTGTATCAAATAAATGCATCTGTGATGTTCGCAGGTTGAGAAGGACGTGAACAAGGCGATCGGCGTGATGGAAGAGGTGGAGACTGAGATAGTGCGCAAGAAGGAGGTGCGCCCAGAAAGAATATTCTGGAACAGGGGCATTTGGGCGCCATGGGCCAAAAAACAACATGCTAGTTGCCAGCGTCCCTTGCCTTCACTGCAGACAAGCGTGAGAGCATTTGACTGCTTCCTGTGAAGCAATTAGGGGAATCTGGAACAACACGGGGTGTAGATTCCCCTGAAGCAACAAGGTGTAGGAGTGCTCTTATATTGTCAGTGGGCATAGGACACACCAAGCCCTTGTGGTGGCCGAGCCAATCTTTTCTGTAGCATGCTTGGCTGCTGCCGCCTTGAGTCACTCCCAAGCTTCATGGATTATCAACCAGGATGGGGATCATGCAATAATCGAGATCTCAGAACCTTACCCATACAATGCTCAAGGGCCTCCATCACAAATATTCAATTCGATGCACAAAACTGTTTGGTTTTCGTGGGGCAGGTTTCACGGCGGGTGAAGGGGCTGCGGGAGGCAATAAGCGCCGCCAAGCACGAGGCTGGGCAGCTGACAGCCGAGCAGCAGCATCTGCGCCGACAGCAGAGCAGCCTTCAGGAACGCATGCAGCGCCTGCAGCACCAGGTTATCTCTTCTTTTAAGTGGTGAAGCAGGACTTATTATTATTATTATTATTATTATTATTATTATTATTATTATTATTATTATTATTATTATTATTACAGGCTTTTCCTGCCAAAGGCAAGGTGCGTCTGCAAACAAGCTGCATGTAAAGGCTGCCAGATTCCTACCCCTTGTTGGACTTGCCAGATCAAGCAAGACCCAATCAACCATGGGGCACGGTGCTCAGCAGGACTTATACATGCGATTAAATACATTGCTGGAGCGCATCTTGGGGGCACAGAGCGCGCCAACAGTCTGCTTTCCTGTACACCCTGCTGCAGTTGTCTCTCTGGTGCTTTCAGCCAGCAGGAAGGTCTTTCTGGGCTCATAACACCATGAAGGAGCAATATATAAGCACATCCTGCTCGCTGCACATTTTTGCAGGAACCAATTCTGCCACGTCGGTGTTGCAGCCAACTCCATAGTGGTTCAGACAGGGTTGGAGCATGGAAAGCATGCTGATCATTGGCATGCATGGCAGCAGGCCCGCAATGTTGCTTGAATACCCACAGGCTGCAGGAGATTGAGCAGGATACTGAGCAAGTCTGCAAGAAGTAATCCTGCACCAAATGCACGACTTCTTCTAACCGCTGAAATTAAACCTGTGCCTGGATCCTGTCTGTGCAGTGGGAGTTGCGTAAGGAGGCTGCCCTGAGCGCGATAGTAGAGCAGCAAAAAGACAAGGAGGCCGTCGAGGCAGAGAACGCCGCCAACAACGCCAAGCTGCTCGAAAACATCGCCCATGTGCGCGCCCCTTTAGTCTAGGGATTAATTAAGAAAAGCTCCAGGTTTTTTAGATACCCCCACTTTCCATTGGGGCATTAATGCCAAGCTGCTGGAAAGCATCGCTCACGTACGCAGCCCTCTCCAGCTTGCTGAGGATATTTACAGACTGGCGTTGATCTGTTCATTAGCTTCTTGCGCTGTCCAGGGAAGGAGTTGATACCAGCTGCCCCCACTGACTGCCTTCCACGTGCTGTGTGCTTGTTCTTGTTGAAGCCCTGGATTTTAGTCACACCCATGCAGGGATCTTGACCAAGATCCCTGTCTCTTCTCTCCGTATGTTTCCTCCATTTTCCTAGGGGAAGTACATGATCTGCTACAAATGAGGCATCACTTGACATGAAGGGCTGTGGTCTTTTTGAGATTAAGAGGCGTTCCCAAGTTCCTGCTTTGAGGGCCCCACAGGGCCCCACGAGGACTCCCTTAGACTGCTGCAGTAGCGACAGTCCTAGGTCCTTGGAGCAGCTTTTGGATGCTGCGACAAGGGGCATCCCTTCCCTTCAGTAGCTAAAAGCCAGTGTTATGTCTTACTAATAGTGACTTTCTGTGCTGACAAGTCGTTCTGCATTTCACCGTAGGAGCGGCAGCTGCGCAAGAGCATCGCAGAGCTGCATGAAACTCATCGCGCGCAGATCAACGTCGTCATGGACAAGTACCAGTCGCTGCTCGCGCAGGTGAGCAATCCGCCTTTCCCGCTTAGTGATTTAGTGACTAAATCAGTCATCCATCCTTCCTGAGTAGTGATGTGGATTGGTCATCCACTGTTTCTGATTAGGGATTGGTCAAGTCATTCACCCTTCCTGCACTTTCTCTGGCCTACCCTTTCGCCACTTGCGCTCAGCGGTGGCCTCTACTTAAGACGCACCTGCACACCTTTGATGACTGACGTGTTGCACAGCCGAGCAGTGAGTAATAACGCTTCTCAGTCCTTATTGAGTCTGAACTATCCTGAGTGGCGGGACTTTTGCTAGCGTGATAGACTAGCATGTGTATATTATTATTATTATTATTATTATTAACATCATCATCATCATTATTATTACTATTGCCAATTTTATTATTATCATTATTATTCTTTTATTATTATTATTACACGCTTTCCTGCCAAGAAGCAAGGTGCGTCCTGCAGACAAGCTGCAGTTGAAGGCCGTCATTAGTCCTACCCCTTGTTGGACTCCCCAGATCCAAGCAAAGCAAGACCCAATCAACCGTGGGCACGGTGCTCAGTATTCATATTGCCCCCCGCCAGCCGGCGGCCGATGCGTATATCTTGCGTGACAGTTGGGTCTGTACAGCGCAGCCTTCCTTTTAATGCATAGGCCAGGCAACTTCAAGATCTGTCACAGGGAGTCGTGTTACTGTTTGGTCGCCACAAACAAGTGTATGCACATGGCGTGCACCGTACCTCAATGCTGCATTCAAGATCATGTGTCTGGCGTGCCTGCCTGACCTGTGCATGAGATGCATGACCATCCTTGTCTCTGTCAGTACTGGGTACTTCATGGGAGCCTGTGTCTTTTATCTGTGCAGGTGAAGGAGTATCATGAGCAGCTTGACCATGCCATGGGGATGGCATCTGCCACATCAGCGCTCAAGGCTGTGCACATCAGATAGCCGGAGAAAATGCATTAATGAAATGAACTATACACGCCTTGATGGGGGCCTGGAGCGTGATTAAGGCTTGAAAAAGACAGAGGCCAAGCATGGCATGACTAATGTCTCGACCTGGCCCCTAGGGCAGCCTGCATGGTAGCCAGCTTCTATATATCTAGCTAGCTTGCAGGCCTGGCTCAAAATTGAAGTGAGTTGGAGTGGAATCCGGAGTCAAAGGCAACCTGCTTTCAACGAGGACGGATACCCCATGAACGATCATGATCACAACACTGTCCTGAGTTTGAATACAAACGCAAGATTCACCAGTGAAGACTGAAAATTTCTCAATCTCTTCCTTGTGACTTCACATCCATGCTAGCAGTGAATTGTATATGGTCTGAGTGTGAACTGCCGTGCCGTGTATTGGAAGCTTATGTTACATTTCAAGTGATTCACCTGGAAGGGATTCAGAAGCCGTTGTGAAGGTCAGCCCTCCTTCACAACTGGGTTTAACACAACGGTTGTGACCTTGTTGTGAATCAGATGTGATGCGTTTGCGATGCAGTTGTGGCTGTGTGCCCGGGGTCTGAGGGCCTAAGTAAAGTTCAATCACTTTCAGAAATAACTCTTGGAAAGTGTCATCTTATTCATAAATCGTGAAAAAAAATTTGCTTGCCTGAGAGTATTACTATAATGACCCCTTCCCTATCACCCTGAAGTTGTCTTTTAAAAATTCAGCTAAAGAGCTTGATATTGAACGTGAAGACAGTCTCGAGCTTAAGGTACTCTCACTGAGTGAGTTGGGGGCCTCTCACGATGCACAAAGTGATCTTATGAGTAATTAGTGATTGAATACTATGGCACAAGCAAGACTTCTGCCTTTTGCACATACGGTACTACCTACTACAATGTTAGTAACTGCTACTAGCATATGCGCATGCATGCTGTAATGGGCAACCCCACCTGAATGCAGATCTGTGCAGGCGTCCAGCCCCGGCTGTCACAGATCACAGATGTAATCTGAGATACTACAAGCCACTAGACTAGCACCAGGACTATCACATGCACTGCATGTGACAATACAGTCACGGATGACTACCTTATCTGTGAAGCGGCTTGTATAGGCTCGACCAGACAAGGCTATCTCAACCTGCACAAGACAATATGTCCACAACCACTACTAGTAGACCCATACAGCTAGAGTCTCTGATACCGCCGCAGAACGGCGACGCCCCCCAAACAGAGATGATAGCGGCAGCTAATGCATTCAGCGGGGCCCGTTTCCTACTGAGATGAATGATGCCCTGCCCGGAGTCCCGTCTAGCGCCTTCCAAGACAACTTGGCTTGAAGCCAGAACATCTTAAGAACGTGTGATTGATGTCTGAAACGGTCTATTCTTTAAAATTGTCTGGGCACACCCAAAGCACAGAGATAGCTCAACATGACCAGACTGGGCCAAATTGAGACCACAATGCTGGCAGCACTGCCTTGGCACGCTTGACAACGCATGTTCTGTCTTGAGCAAGGAGCCAAGATGAGACCGATGGAGATTGGCCTGCCAAAGATTCAGCTGCCCAAGGGGTCTATAGAAGCACTGCGAATTTCACTTGCAGCCAGCAAGACAGGCAATCGGCCTGCATGGTGGAATGCGCCAGCATGCTTCATTCCTGGCTTAGGCTTTGTAAGCGGCTGCTTTGCCTGTATCATATGAGCGTTGCTGCACTTCCCTTTGAAATACTGTTCTTGCGAATGCGCCCACATTGGGCATGGCATTGCTTGGGTGCACAGCTGCCATCACCCTTTGGACCCCATGGTTTTAGGGGAAAGGGAGAAAGCCTGCTCCATCATCCATGATGGATGATCCTGTGTGTGAATGCTGCAGTGCTGGCACTAGCACCCGATGACCCAGAGCGAGTCTAGCGAGTAATTGAGGCAATCACAGATGGGTCTCGGTGTGACATGTATGTCTGGCTGACAAAATGTCTACGAAGGCAGGGCTCCTTGGAGCGCGCTTGCACTGTTTGCCTTACACACCACAAAATCATCGAGGGAAATTCTTGTTTTCGCCGTGCTCTCTGAGTTTGTGAAGCTTGTTGTGAGCAGGGCCAGCGTGTCCACGATGCAAGGATTTCCCTGGTCGGCAAAGAACACTCTGGGGATGCCGCCAGAGGGGGGACCAACAGGGGTGTTGAGGGGGAAGCTGTTGCTCTGGCAAGTGGGTTGTGGCGCGGTGGCCAGCACTCCAGTTGCGGTAATAGAGAGACTCTGGCCGTTGATATTCATGCGAGCATTTATGTAGGCAGAGACGGCCACGTATGCGCCGCCGGTCAGTACTACTGACGGCAACATTTTGACCCGGACATTTTCCAGCAGCCAGCTACTAGCTACCAAGGTCAGCTGGGTTGGCTGCTAGAAAGGCCCCGGTTCATAGTCGCCCTCAAGAGCTGCCGCCCCGGACTGAATCTCTCCAAACGTCTTGGTGACCGGGGTAACTATTTGAAATGATGCACCTAGGCCTGGTTGGTTGGTGGCTAAGAAAGACAAGCCGTCATAGGTGAAAGGGCTTTGAATAGTCCCGGTAATTACTTATAAGCTCCTCGAATTCTCGAATTATTGGGGGTGGCCGCGCAATCTTGTTACAGATCTGCATAAAAGCCCACAAAAGAAATGAATGGATTAATCCCTGCCAACTGTCAACTGCCAACAAAAGAATACATTTGTGCCATTCATGAATCTTGCCATTCATGAATCTGCAGAAGTAGCTGCAAAAGAATGCTAGTAGTGCTTGTGTGCAAGCTTTAGGTTAAATAATGCCAAATCAAGTCCAATTTAAGTGAACTACTTTCAGGAATTCTGAATCACTATTGATATGTCACATGATTCTTGTAAGATAGTAAATTTAAGGATGGCATGACTTCACCAGCTGATAACTTCAATACAAAGTCGACAAAAAAATTTCAATAACAATAATAAATATATGATTTGAAGCCTTCAGTTCCTTGAATTCAGTTCCTTCGAAGGAAGGCGCACCGCATTGGGAGTAAATCGGAAGGTGTGCTGAAGCAAAGCCCGTTTGTTCCAGTGCAGACAATGTCCACACTCAGTGGCCCAACCAACTCGAGCATTAAAGTTCATGAGGACAATCGCTTGCCCCCTTCTCAGAAAGCCTGCAATATCAGCCAACAAAGCGTCATAAATGTTTCTCTTTCACCCGTGCAGCAGGAGGTGTCATGTAGACACAACCCAAGAAGGGGTCTCTTTGACCTCTCTGCCCTCTCACGCAAAGCCAGGCACTCTCAAGGTGAGAAGCAGATTCAAAAACCTCAATCTCTGGGATCATAGCATGCGCAACAAAAAATCCAACACCTCTTTTGGACCGGCCAGTACGAGGCCGAGCAAATCAGCGAAAGCCAGAAACATCAAAACGCGAGGATACATGCTTATGAAAATTCTTCCCCCGCTGCTGGAACATGCAAGCCCTTCGCAAGCGGTGCACCCCCAATCTCATGTTGCTTAATTCCGTATCGAGACCCTCAGAATTCCAAGTGCCTATGTTGAGTTGCATGGGAGGAGGAGAGCGGGAAGGAGGGCGCACGATTGTCTGTTGTAACTGCTGAAGGGGTCGACAAATAAGTCACACTATGAAGACAACATCTTTCGCAAAAGGTTCCCAAAGACTTCTCTAAGTGGACTGATAAGGAAGCTATGGGGAATTGTTTAATACAGTTTAGGGAAAGAACACCAGGATTTAGAGATCAGGGGTCTTTGAGTTGAACAAAGCTCCCGTATGGGAGCGACGAGGGTCAGGCACCTGCCAACTGTACAGCTCCCGCTGAGCCAAGACATGCATTGAATACCACAATACATAGAATGCACGTAGACTGGCCGTGGGTCCAAATCAGCTATCATCATCACATCTACCAATCCATGCTGATGGGCATGTTCACAAATCGGTCGGTCTTGACAATTGGTTCAGGTAACAGAAGATGCCTGACCCTGCAGAGTGACAGGTCTTCGTCTGCAAGACAGCACTGTGTAGTCGACTTCCGGGCCACTGGCAAAAACTTGTGAATGTCAATGGCTGAGCCTGGCACAAGGTACTACCGCAACCTGCATTGAAAGCGGCATCGTACGTTTGCAGACAAGCTCAACATACTGGTACTATAGTATATGTATATACGTACTGCATGTCAAGGCTATATACTTTAAATTAAAAAAAAAAGGTTTAATATATAGGTAAAACATATCCTATATTAATCTTATATTATTAAGATCACTCCTCACATGGTGAATTAATAGTATGGCCGCCAATTGTGCGGCACGACTCGTAGCCCGGCTCGGAGCCCGGCTACAATTGTAACTTGCTTGCAAATTGATATATAGCAAATCATTGCAGTACAACCTCAAATGGCATTTTTTTACCATATTTGCAAACCTACAAAAGGCATTCATGCCGGCGCCGCACTTTGCGGCAATGATGCAATTGCCAATTGCAGTGTAATACTATTATGTAATACTATATATGATATACTACAGTAGGAGTAGTACTCATCACTCGGATTGAACCCAATCCACTGCATGCAATTTTCAATCGCCCAAGGTCCTCGCACACTGTATACCGCCCCGGACGGTGGAGTCCACGATTGTTTCATTGACTCACAAACAGGACACAACTTCATTGAAGTCCTGGCAAGCTCGTCCAACGAGGCCCTTCAACCAGCCTTTCAAGTTTGACAGTACATTTGCGGCCAATTGTGAGAGCCAATTGCGATGCAAGACTTGCCGCCCACAAGAACCGCTAGTCACGACTCGGGTCAATTTATGGCGTCACCATGACACCCCCGGTAGTGTACATGCCATCATCCTTTGAACCCCATGGTTCCAAGGGAAAGAGAGAAAGCCTGTGTGTTGATGCTGCAGTGCTGAGTCCAGCACGTGATGACCCAGAGCGAGTCTAGCGAGTAATTGAGGCAACTACAGATGGGTCTCGGTGTGACAAATTATGTCTGGCTGACAAAATGTCTACGTAGGCAGGGCTCCCTGGAGCGCGCTCGCACTGTTTGCCTTGCACACCACAAAATCATCGAGGGAAATTCTGTTTCCCCCCCCGATAGTTCCCGAATTGCTGGCGGTTGCGAGCAGGGTCAGCGTGTCCACAATGCAAGAATTGCCCTGGTCGGCAAAGAACACTTTGGCGGGGCTGCCGCTGGGGGCACCAACAGGGGTGTTGAGAGGGAAGCTGTTGCTCTGGCAAGTGAGTTGTGGCGCGGTGGCCAGCACTCCAGTCGCGGAAATAGAGAGACTCTGGCCGTTATTATTTTCGCCATTGATGTAGGCAGATACGGCCACGTATGCGCCGCCGGTCAGAATGTTGCCGTCAGTAGCCACCAAGGTCAGCTGGGTTGCCTGCCCATCACGCGCCGGTTGATAGGCGCCCTCAAGAGCTGCCGCCCCGGACTGAATCTCTGCAAACGTCTCGGTGCTCGGGGTAACTATCTGAAATGATGCACCTGTGACTGAGTTGGTGGCTGAGAAAGACAAGCCGTCATAGGTGAAAGGGTTTCCAACGATCGTCCCGGTAAGCTCCTCAAATCCCAGATTTATGGGGGCAGCTGCGCAATCTTGGTACAGACCTGCATAAGAGCCCACACCAGATTAATCTTGCCAATCGTCAACTGCCAACAAGGGAAAACATTTGTGCCATGCAAGATAGCAAAGTAGTTGCAAAGGACTGCTAGTAGTGCCTGTGTCACACGGTGCAGCCTAAAGGCTGGATGATGACAAACCAAGGTTCCTGTTTTAATTGAACTACTTTCAAGGATTCTGAATCGCTATTGATATGTCACTAACTGTGGCACATGATCCATGTAAGCCTTAGCTGAGCTAGTACATTTAAAGGATGTCATGACTTCATCAGCTGATGATGTTCAATAAAAGTTTTTGCAATGCCGAAACAAGTATCCCATGTATTTACATGCGCTGCCTTCAACATCCTAGGATTGAGGTGTAATATGTTGAGCACGCACCTTGCCCTTGGCAGGAAAAGCATTTGATAATATCTTGATAAAAAATATGATTTGAAGGAGGACCCACCGCATTGGAAATAGTTGGAAGGTGTGCTAAAGCAAAGGCCGTTTTTTCCAGTGCAGACAGTGTCCACACTTGTTGACGCGCACGCGCATGTGAGGGGGTTAGTGCACAAATCAACACTCGTGTTGGTAGGGCCTGAGCCGGCTCGAGCGCCGTTGCAGAGGTTGGGGCCCAGGACGTCATAGCAGGTGGGAACTGCACACAACCAGAGGCATCTTAGGATCTATGATTTATTTTAGCCCTACTCTTAACCCTTAACCCTCACAACCCCAGGGCATGGATGTGGATGAGAACATCTTATAGCGTTTGAGATCCTCTGGAGTAATGTTAAGGAAAGATGTTGTGTTTGTAGTGGATCTGGTGGGTGAACCCAAAGGGACTCCTTGATGAGAGTGCTACGAATGAGAGGATACAGTGAGCGGCGTACTACGCTGTACTGTACCGTACGTTGTATACACATCATGGCATGTTGTGACAACGTTGCATCAACTACTGAAATTGTAGTACTTCCACTTTCTATATTCGAGCCTACTAAATATGATTTGGATATTGCGTGAGAGCGAGTGAGTATCATACATGATGTGACTCAGAGTGAGACACACTGTCAGACACACGGTTTTGGATTAAATAATTAGGAGTCACTTAGTATTTCGCATGACGAAATATGTTTAGCCTAACAATACAACCAGTAGACGCGGATGACCCACCTGGAGTACTACTACTAGCGGGGGCCGGTGTGGAGGCTGGTATGTCAGGTGTAGTACTGCTTGGCACTGCAAGGCACAAAAGTGTCAGCATAATGCCCCTATCTGAAAGTTGTCTCATATTCAGCAGATAGCACATACTTTGCATGCATGAAGGGATAGGTTTGACTCAATCACATCACCTAGAGTGTGACACTCCTTGAATCCAAGGGCACCATACTATACCATAGTATGCTGATGCATCTCAGTGATTTGTGAATTTATTCATGGGTTCCATTGTTGTCCTACTATGCCTGGCTTTATGCACTATTATGAGCCACTGCTATCATCGAATTTGTGTGAGACTGTATACATATGAAAACCTATCAAGATGTGAACTTCAAGTTGGACCTGGACCTAGACCTCGAGTTGGATTTGCCATGCAAAACTAAGTTCCTATAGAAGGAAGTGGCTTACGTGAGGGAGTTGCTGGAGGTGGCGTGCTACCGGCCAGGCTGGTGGTAACTGGAAGCACCAAAAAACCCTTTATCATCACATCATATACAAATGCAATCTATATGATATAATCATTTTGGTTGAGCAACTAATTGCTAGTGTTAAAAGTAGCAAGTAAAGAGCGCTCAAAGCCATGAACATAACCTTGAACCCAGACTGCACTTGTTCAATCAAGAGTGAGATGTCCTAGGAGGCAGCTAATATGCACTGCACTCAACAATTCTGTGACAGCTCGTTGAATGCGAGTTGAATAGTATTTGTTTAGTTTTGTCCGTAAGGTTATGTTGCGTACAATATGACATCGATCGAGTCCGACAATAGTACCAAGGCTTCAAGTGGCGTCATGTCGACTCACGGTGATCGACTGGCAAGCTTTTGACGCCATCAAAGCTCAAAGTAATTTTTTTTCATGGAGAACAAAGGTTGTGAATCACCTGAAATATTGGTTGGTGGTGGGAGTGTGACCATCGGCGTAGGGGTAGCTTGAGGCTTGAGCTTGTTGAGCTTCAGCTTCAAGTCGAGCTTCTTTTTGCCTACACACACCAACCAGAAATCTTTACAGAATAAAATAGGCTGTGCCAAGAAACAAAAGAGAGATCAAGCGTGGCGCTCCCATCCTACCTTCAAATGCAGCATATGTCTCATTGACCATGGCCTTCAGCTTCTCATCCACCGGAGCGATTACATCCAGAAGGCCTTGGGGCAACGTCTCGTTGACGACGGTTTTCACGGCTTCTTTGCCAGCTGTGACTAAATCCAGCTTGGTGCCCTTCAGCCAGAGGGAAGGCCACAAAGTGAGTCAGGTACAACGTGAATCTCAATTTTGTCCTTTCGGCAGCCTCACTCACCCTGTTAGAATTAAGCGCTCCCAAAAGGCAGGGATAGCTGGTAAGTAAGTGGAAGACATGTGAATTGCAATGTTGTCATTCTTGATAGACACTGTCCAACAAGGTTCCAGACACAACAACACCGTCAAGGAAGGAGGTTCTTTGGAACCATAGCCACGAAATTACAAAGGTCAGTATCAAAACACGAACATAGTTCCGGAGGTCCTTGAATACTCACTTTAGCGCAACTCTGGATTCCTGCAAGTGGAAACACACAAGACCTCAGTTTGGGCGAGAAGGACTTGCTGCAACAGCCAGTAACAGGCCTCCAAGAACTTTTCTTACGTCTAAAGCCACCCAGACAATGAAGCATGCACTGTAAGCCTTACTCCGGGTGCACTGACAACGTTTCCTGTAACGAACTGCCATCCACCAAATATGACTCATAGGCAAGCTAGCGCGAGGATGTAGGATAACGTGGAACGGGCTGCGCTGAAGATAAACAGAAGCTTACCAATGCATATGGCACAAAATAGCAGGAGCTGCAGACGGACAGGGTGGCTGCAAGCCATGAGCACCCGCGCTCACTGTCCGGTCTGTGTCACACCAAATGGTGCGCTGTGGCAGAGGCAGGGCTCCTCAAGAAGGACTTCGCCGTTCCCTCAACGTGACAAGATTGCTCTGCAAAGCACAGTTTACAATTTAGAGTTGGGCTCCTGTTCATCCGTAAGTCATAGTGAGTCACACGCCGGACCCCAACGCGCCAATTTTGTCTGAAGCCAACTTAGGAAACCGGAGGCCAGCCTCTCAGGCGGGACATTGACACACTGGAAAGGAGGATCATTCACGTTCAATGGCTGAAAAATTGCAGTTCAAATGTCACCATAGCAATGGAAAGATCTCACACATTCAGGGCGCGCCGCAATTAGTTTTGGCTGATCAGCCAACTAGCTAGCCAGCCAGCCGCTGTCACGGGCCGCAGCAGTCGCCATGGCTAGCAGTAAAGCGCTTTACTGGCAGCCTGATCAGATTCCGTCCTATGTATGTCCTTTGTACCACGCCAGTCCTCATAGTCTGATTGCTGGCAGTGTGCAATGTCCAAGGGCAACATGCATGTAGCGAGCTCACTGAGGAGGCTGATGGAAGCCAATATATATAGTGGAAGCCATTAATAAATCCTATTAGTTTACTAATATAATTTACTATTCCAGACCTGTTTTTATGATCTTGTGTACAGTTGCGGTAGATTTTGGCTCCCAGGCTGGAGTATGCCTGCAAGGCTTCAAACAATTGCAAGAAGCTCTTTTAAGCCAGTTGAAAGCCTTCGCGCAGACTGTGTGGAAAGCATTCCACTGACATATGGGACCCATTCAGATTCCAAAGCTTTGGCCCAGCAAAGCCCGCTGTTGGGGCCAGCACGCTGCACTTGATCTCACTGATTCCAAGCCATCAATCCCCTTACTAAGTATACCGTAGAGGTGCCTTATTTATTGCCTCGGGGTGACACCCGGTCAGACCATCTCATGCACATGGCATCAAGCATGTACAACCCATCTGCGCACAGCCATCATTCCCCAATCTAAAAATCAAGCTTCGGCTGCGGCATCGGCTGTGCAATGCCAAATGCCTCTGAAGCTTATGAATGTGGCAGTACTCAGATAGCATGCGCAAGGCCACCAGATGCAAGAGCTTTTCAGTCATCTTAGTACGGTCTTTGATTGCCTTATTTCCAACCTGCTGCCAGCACCAGCAAAAGTCCTACTTGTTTCCAGCAGATCATATCTGCATCAAGTGCTCCCAGAGCAATCACAATCTTGGATGCTCGTGCGAGGTCCTATGGTTCGCGCTCTGCTGGCACAGCCCTGCTCTGCTGGCAGTTTACAAACCAAGACTTAAGCTGTGACATCATCGCGACTCATCACTGCGCACAGCATCCACCGCCTGCTGCCAGCTCTGAGTGCTGCTGCCCGGCAGCTTCCCCTGCGCAGCTGCCTGCTTGATCTTGTCCAGCTGAAGCTGAGTCAGCTGCCGGATCTCCTCCACCCGCGCGCTGTCAGCCGTGCCAGTCTTGGCCAGCTCCTGCGCATGCATGACACTGCAGAGCTCAGCAATCAATCAGCTTGCATTCTCCTTACAAACAATGCAGGGGCAGGTGTTCAGGAGAGCATGATGCACATGCATGACACTGCGCAGCTCAACAATTGCCAGGCTCTCAATCATCCTAAAGGAGAATGCCACGGAACAGTGTGTCTCTAGGAGCATGACGCGCATGCATAAGACTGCGCAGCTCAGCAAGTGCTAATATGATGCGTCATCCTCATAAACCATATAAAGGAACTACAGAGAGCATAGTGAGCAGCTGACTTGTAGCATAATTCTAGAGCATTCTGAGACGAATAGCCAAGGCACTGAGCATGACAAGACTTCTGGAGCTGCCTATGACTGATGCAGGTAAGCAGGCAAGTCAGATGGCACGGCATGCGCAAAACATGCTGACTATCAGCGCAGCCCTTGCTTGCTTGGAGTAAAGAAATCCCAAATTTCGGTTGCGCACAGAGCCGCTTCGCTTTTGCAGCCGTTCTTTGCTGTGCAAGCAGCTCATGACAGCACACAGCTGGCAATACCAGTGCAGCCCCTTCTTAGGAGAAGACAGCACCAGCTCTGCCAGGACTGTGGGAAGTGCGTCGTGAAAGTCGCACCTTCTTCATCTTGTCTTCACTTGGCGTCATCACCAGGATGACAGCACTCCCAAGGGTGGGCCATGAGAGGAAGTAAGCCACCTGGTCCCAACACTCCAGCGTCAGTACTAGCAGACGTCACAACGCAAGGCGACACAGCATTGAGCACTGAAATAGTCTGTGCACCTTAAACGGCAAAGTCTGTTTCCTTCGGTAGAAGAAAGTGCTAGCTCCAGCAAACCACATCCCGGCAGCAAGGAGGGCTCCATCGCGCACAGTGAGAGGCATCTGATTATTTTGCAACGATGGGACAACTTTGGATGTTATCAGATATTAATTCTAGCACTGCTTCTCACTTCCTTCGAAGACACCATGCAACGATTTGTGCAATCCCAACTCTGCAGCACAGCAGCGAGTGGACTCGGATCAATGCGACTGAGCACAATTGTAGTGAGCGGATGTCCCTGTAGCACAATTGCGCTTATCTTGTTCAGGACTTCATGCACATAGAGAATTGTTTGACCATTGTCGTGTCACTCATGTTGCGCAACAATGACTAAATTGTCAGCATGCATGCCAGAACCTGCTTGGATCCTTTCGTAAAATCTCGCTTTTGATTGCCAATGACGTAAGGCAGCGTTCTGGATGTCAGCCTGACATGCAAGGTCACGGCATGGTGGGAGATGTGCTGGCAATGTGGGCCGGGGCCACCGGGGTAATCAGTGACTCCAGCTGAAAGTCCAGCAGAGCTGCTAGCATGATGAGAATTTATATACCGGATTCTTCGAGCCTACAGAGCTTTTACCTCAAATGCCGCGACTTGCGGATGCATCGGATGGGGCACTGAATACTGCAATTGCAATTATCGATACAGCGCCTGATCAGTACTACTAGTAGTATATACGGCCCGTAGGCACCAAGGCTTGCGCCATCACTAGTGATTGACTCATGTCGCATCCAGAGGCATGCCAGCGGTGTCTGCCACAGTGATCAGTCATGACAAATTCGTTTCAGGGGGAGTAACTCTAGGAGTCCTCCTAGACTTACTACCTTGGTCATATGGGTGCATCAACATCAAACGATGTCAATATATGCATAAGCCCCGGCTGGCAGGGGGCGGTGTAAAGACAAAAAAAAACACTGAGCACGTGCTCCGTGTTCCCTGCCCACGCTTGATTAGGTCTTGCTTGGATCTGGCGAGTCCAACAGGGGGTAGGATTGTGGCATCCTTTGACTGCAGCTTGTCCGACAGACAGAGTCTGCAGGACGTACCTTGCTTCCCTTCTGCTTCTTCCACTTCTTCTGAGGCAGTGACTCCCCCGCAGCCCTGTTCTGAGAGCCCCATATTGAATCATCCAAGGCATGATACACAGCGTTATTGTTCCTCTAGGATACTAGCAAAACTGTTGCATACACTTGCCCAGTGCACTACAGGATGCTAGGTTCCCTTCTGCTTTTTCCTCTTCTTCTGAGGCTGTGATTCGCCAGCATCACCCAGGCTTCTTTTGCCGGCACCGTCCTCTAATCCGGCCACAGTGGACCATGCACAGATACGCGCATCTTCACCGGCCGTGAAAAACACCGGGCTGCGCTCTGATGGCCACAGAGCTGACCGGACCACCTGCGCATGCAGCGTAAGATAAACTCAACCGGGGATGAACTATAATCAGCGGCAGGCAAACCGTGCCGTTGCTTGAGAGTCCAAGGGGACGTAAATTGACATTCAGCAAGTGCAACAGAAGTGCTACTCAAATATGCATGTAAGCAAATTTCACGCACAGCACACTACAGCATGCCATCTCCTGCAGGAAGGAAGCACGCGGGCACAAAAGATGCTAGAATGGTGCCCGGCTCTCCTGGGAAACAGCCACGGCAGAGTTTGCATTTCTTTCTCTAAACTGGAATGCATTCTTCATTGAGAAACAATGCTTTGCGCAGATCTCAGCGCGCACATCAGACTTCGTAACTCTCCTGAAATAAAAATATGATGCAATGTCTGTCTTTCTTTAAAATAAGAAGAGGAGTATTGCGCACATCTGAGTGCCCGCCCTTGAGCAGCATCCTGCACCCAGAGAAGGAGCAGTCCTCTCCAGAGCGGCTGGGCACAGACACATCAAAAATGCCCACGCTGCCACAGCTGCTGCCTGCTGCTATAGACAACGCGCCTGCACATATTCAAGGCTTCTTCAGGGGATAGAGCTACCTGAAAAGCCCTTCAAAAGGTCTGTGAAAGGTCAATAACGGTCTTTGAAAGGTCTTTAACAGGTCTCTTGCGCAATGCGTTGCAAGCTCAGACAACTGTGACATGTTTCTGCTGCTGCATGGACAGTCTATGTGCCAAGCTTGCACTAAAGACTTGCAATGAGGAGTTCCTCCTGTTGCCTCTACATCAATTCTGTTCCCAAGTCCCCTTCAGACACGTTCAGACATCTCTGGCTATTCAGAAAAGCAGGTACTAGTGTAAGCAGTTTTTGTAAATTCAGACAAACAATGCACCATGCCTCTTGGCAGGAAAACTTTGCAATAAGTAAATTTACAAGACTGTGTTCATCATCAGAAGAAGACAGAGGACGCACCCAGGCTGTAGCTGCAGCCAACCAGGTAGTCGACTGATGGCAGACTGCTTTGCCCCTCTGACACTTGCTCTTTCACGTCCATTACATCCGCCAGTGAGCCCTCTCCCCCTGCACATCACCGGACAGACAAGTTCCAATAAGTCCCTTTTCAAAACTTGTCCTTTTCATGGTTCCTTCAAAGATAGGACACAATGCTTGGTGGAACTACTCTGTGCTGATGTGATGCCCAGGGGAATAAATAAATAAATGGGAAGGAAATTTCGATTCAAACGCTAAGGCGGAGCCGAGATCGAGTTGTACAAAGCGCGGCAGAAGCGAATTGATTTAGTTGAACTAGAGTCCCCACGTGATGCCAAGGCAAAGGGAAATGAACTCTGGCAAGCATAGCAGGTCTACAGGAGTCAGGCGCATTTCAGCAAGCAGAGCATCTCACTTTGGCAGGGCAGAACAGAACAACCCGCATGCATGCAAGACACTGCACAAAATGCCCTTCATATTCCACAGGAGCACATCTGCAGGACAAACAAAGAACAAGGTAGCAGGAGCGTCGATGGAGGGAATGGAAGCATTTAAACTACCTTCAGCCTCCTCGTCGCAGGCGGTTTGCCAGTCCCAAAGGTGCAGTGTGTCTGTGTGACTCAGACACCAGAGGTGCTCCTGCTGCTCCCCATAGAATCCCAGGCGGCTGACAGATGCGTCCAGGTTCAACGCGGCCTGCACAAAACAGAGCATGCACTGTTGGCCTGTGCTCAGAAGAGACTCTTTTGTGCAAGCAAGGGGCTCCCCCCTTTTGTAATAGGCATCGATCAGTTCCTACGCAAGCCAGGAAGACAGCTCAGACTGTCTGCTTATGTGATCAATGCCATGAAGCTGCATTGCATTGCCCATTTGCCCAGGAAGAGGTCACATATACTGGAAATAGTGTCATATCATTGGAATTCCTCAGGGATATGGGTTATCAGCCAAATCTTGGCAGACGGACAGAGGGTTGCGCGTAGAAGAGCTTATTGGAGGCGTTTGCCATGGTGAGAAGCAAGGTCAGTTCTGTGAATGCACTGATACTCAGCATGATTTGGTCTTCCTTCATTACCTCAAAGAAGGGCAAATTTATGTCTCCTCAGCCCCAACAACTGTTCTCATCAACACTGCCGATGTGGCACAGTGAGTCACTGCTGATGTGGCATGGTGAGTCACCTTGAAGCTGTCATCTTCGTTCAGGCCAACATCGCTAAAGTCTGCCACATTAATGAGTCCGTCCATGGACCCACTGATGAAGTTCTGCTGATGGTACAGCACCTGCAAGAAATTAACAAATGCCTGAGTGAATCTGCACATACTAGTGTTACATCTCCAGCTGGTGGGGGCGGTAAAAATAATAGAAATAGTGCCCACGATTGATTGAGGCATGCTTGTATATCACGAATTCAAGAAGGGGTCGGATTTGGCAGCCTTGAACTGCAGCTTGTCTCCAGACGCACTTTGCCTCTGCAGGAAAAGCACAACTAAGACTGATACTTTCACAGCTTGAGTGCGCATTTCAATCTGATAAATCTGCGAGGAATGTGCAGCATGGCCTCTGAGCTTCGACGCTCTTCCATTCTGCTGAGCTTGATGCTCTGCAGCTCTATTCACCACCAAAACCAACCTAACCCTTCGCTGTGCTTTTTTAAGCAAGGAGAAGAGGCTACACCGCAAGTCTTTGCACCTCGCATGCATGCATGAGGGTGACTCATATTCTGATGGCAACAATGGAGACCTACGCTAACACCCACCCCCTAGTCAGGGGGTCCTAAGTCATCAGGAAAGGTCAAACCACAGTTTGGTTGCGACTAGAAAGCAGTATTACGTGACAATTGGTCGCCATGGGTCCAAATACACGTCCTGGTGCTTCTCTCTTGGTCCTTATATAAGGACTCCTCAGTATTCCTGTTCTTCTCACATTGTGCACATACACCAGCCGTCTTACATTGAAGTTCACCCACTTTGTGTCTTATAGAATTATCGACCCTTCATCGACCCTAAACCCTAAAACCACCATTGCATTTCCCGTGAAACATTATTACTATCCTCCCCTAAACCCCTAAATCCTAAATCCATATTCCCTAAACCCGAAGCTAAAGTGGGTGAAGAATAACGTCAAGGCACCAGCCTCAGTGAGTCACCTGCGTGACCGCCTCTGGGTGCGTGTCATCGAAGCAGGCCAACTGCTCATGTGATCGCCGGTCCCAGAAGTACACACACCCGTCCGACCCGGCCGCCAGCGTGTCACCAGAGACTGCGAGCGCGTTCAAACCCATTCCCTTCCCCGCCGCAAACCTGCGCACAGCAGCTACTGGGTTGAGACTTCAGTGTTCATGCATCTGCTCTGCTCAAGTGGCTGGGGCTTGGGGAGGAGTTCAGCTCAAATGTTTCCCATGCAGCAGATCTGCATCCAACAGCGCTGGGCTGAACTGTTCAGTGTCTGCGCATTGAGTCTGTTTCAGTTGCTGGCCCTTGATACAAGTTCATGCCCATTCCCTTCCCTGTTGCAAGCCTGCACACAGCAGCTGCTGGCTCGAGCAAAAATCACCCAAAAAGGCGCTTTGGCGATTCGAAGATTCTACAATGCGTGCCTCAAGCAGGGTGCGCCGCCAGCCTATCAACACTTCACTTGACAATCTGCATCTGGCACTATGTCAGCGCATAATTGCATCCTGCGATATCGCATCGATGCGACGACACACTTTCCTCTGGCAGACGCCCTGACTATCCTGCTGCCAGCTGTGACGGTGAAAGAGACTTGTCATCAGGAGTACTGCTCATGCACACTGTCGCCACCTTCACAGCTGCCAGCAGAGTAAAGAGACAGAAGATTATTGCTTCTGGCCTAACCTGAGCAAAACTGCCCAGCACAGTGCACACTGCCATGCCAGCCTCAAACATCACCTAGCCCAATACAGGGCTGGCACCCCTGTGAATGAGCGAATGAAGGAATGCGCGTGTGCATCTTGCGTGGAGTGTCTTCCCTTTGCATGACAGATGCTAGACCTCGGGGATCCTACTGTCTGGCTAAATAGCCTCAGGGAGATTGGAACAGCAGGTAGCGCACTGTTGGATCTGCTGGCCGCTACGCAGGTCCCATCCACGAACAGTGCCGTCCAGAGAGCTCGACAGCAGCACATCGGGGGCAGCCGCATCCAGCTTCAGCCCTGTCAGGCAGAGTATCTGTAACTCAGCCGGTTGGAATTGCATGCATCGAGGCTTTACCCAAGGGACAAAGGCTGCCATCTTTGATATCTGCACATGTCATTCGCATCCAGCCTTAGCCCTGTCAGGACCCCCTGTCAATCTTCAGCCAATTGGAATTGCACCCACATTGAATTCGTTTGCCTTTGGAACAAAGCTGCCATCTTTGAGATCTGCACATGTCATCCCCCAAGACAAAAAACTTCATGCTCATTGCTTCTTGTCAATGAAGCACATATGAGTGAACACATACAAGGCGATGAGAGCGCCATGTGAGGGAGAAAGGGCTGCCTCGCAATTTTATGCAATGTGTGCAACATACAATACTTCTCGTTGAAAGCTTGTGGAGCGTTATCAGGGTGTGCATGCTGGCAGCGAGCGTGGCCAAGTTACAAGCCAGTTCTGATCAAGCATTAGCTGCGCGCATGAATTGATGAGTGTGCAGACAAATAAAGAATCCAACAATCCCAGTCAGTAAGGGTTGCCTGTTATGGCTCCCTTGTGGCCGACGCATTCCCCCGCAAAATCCATCGTCGCCCCCGACACCGCGTACAGCTGGCAGCGGCCGTCTGACAGGGCAGCTGCCACGCAGTCGCGCGCTGATGTGGCAGCCAGCTCCAGGACACATGCGCCTGAGCTGGCACCGTTCTGGCCTGCTACATATAACAAAGCACTTAAAGCTTGATGACTTCTTATCATCAGTCCGCCCAATCTAGAGGAGCGCCAGAGGAAACCTGTCCACACTTGTTGTGGCCTGCCCAGAAGTGGATCAAGCTGCAAACAGGAGCTGGAGAGCTTGAAACAACAGCAGATCCACATACAGATGAAATTGCAGACTTGGAAATCTTCAAGCATGTGCCTATGTGCGGACCACTCCATTTGTTACGATGAGTCCGCCCAGTACCATGTGACACCGACGAAAGTGGGGACGCCAGGATATGGCCTGCCCAAATACAAATCGAGCAAGTGGAATTCAGCCTCTGGAGCTCGGAGCAGTAACAGATCCACAATCTGATCAAAGGTGAGAGATTCAGATGTGTATGGTATAAGGTCCATCTCTAGTTTCCTGCCTCGAGGCAAGGTGCGTCTGCAGGCAAGCTGCAGGCAATGGCTGCCACACATACTCCCTTGATGGACTCGCCAGATCCACGCAAGACCCAGTCAACCGTGGGCACGGTGCTCAGTATTTGCACCGCCCCCGTCAGCAGGGGCTATGAACAAAAGGTTTGCATGTCCGGGTTCTGCTCTAGGCAGAGCCAAATGAGCCTCACTGACCTGATTGTGCTGGGCACAGAAAAGACTTCTAACAAGGAAGATCTGACCATGCGGTTGTACTCCAGTTGTATTTCACACCTGCGTGTACAGTCGCCAGTGGTTGCAGGATCTTGGGTGCACTCATTGCCCCTGCCTGCACCAGCATGCAGTTTCTTATCAAAATTTTGCGCTTGACATCCTCCTTCAAGCATTGCCAATGAAGAGCTAGTCAATGAAGAGCTAGGAGGTGCTATGTGTGCAAGTAGTGGACTAACTTTATTGGGAGACAAGGTGCGGCAAGCCGACCTGTAGATGTCACGGAACGAGAATGTCACGATTGTCTCCTGCTTTTGTCTTCTGTGTTCTGTTGTGACAATCCCAGTTGGAATGTGGCAGTGCAGAGGCTCCAACGCATACGATGATCTGGAAAAAGCTCTGGTATTTGAAGAGTACTTGCCAGTCAAATGCTGCACGATTTGCTGCCAATTATCTCAACAAAAACACTTCACAGTTGTATGCCGTGCTGCAAGCTATTATTTTGGGGAGATTAACATGCAAGGTGTGCGTTCCGGCAGGGTTGAAATAACATAAGCTTTCGGAACTTCTCTTTCTCCCATTTTTCTTCAGAGTGTCCACTCTCAACGCACTAGAATCCTTGTATGTGGTTCCTTGAGTGACTGCTGTGATTTCGCATTGGTATCTTGGTATGTGCATTCTCAATAGCGACTCGGATGGAAGTCCAATGTAGAGCAAATGGCTTGATAATTCTGGACCAGCGCTGAAATCCAAACCATTTTTTCGTTATAAGATCACTATGACCATATCTGTCCTGATTTTACATTGTTAGGGCATCGAAAGGGATAACAATGCGCTAATAAGCTGCTCATCCATCCTATGACTAGAAATCTGTTGTTCAAAAGGCGTGAAGGTGAGCTTGTGGGTGATTCGCTTCCTTTTATTTCGCACAGTATACTAGCTTGAGTTTCTGAGTCCCTCCTGTAATATCGACCATGCTGCTCGCAGTCAAGAAGCACAGAACCCACACGAAGACACTAGTGCTTCTCCTGAAGGTTTTCCTCTTTTTATTACCCTTCAGCATCCTACTGTACGATGTGAGTTTGTCTCTCCAGCCAAGACCCAAGCTAACGCTGATTGGCTATGCCAAGGTCACAGATGGCGACACACTGATGGTCAGTGTGACCTTTCTCACCTGGCTGAACACTTCTTTTCAGACAATTTCAACCAGGTGTTTGCAAAAAGCTTTTAAATGGAACAAATGGAATTCTGCAACTCGGATTAAGTCAGGGCATGTCTTTGCAGGTTGGTGAACATGTTGTGCGACTAGCTGGCATCGATGCCCCTGAGAGGGATCAAAGCTGCAGACGGTCATCTGGCAGGCTCTACCTCTGCGGTCCGTCTCCCTGATCCACCAGTTATCTGTGATCAAGATATAAGTGTATTCTTCTCAATGGCACGCAATGCATGCAGCCTTACGGGAATGTGCAAGCAATTAAAGTTCATTTTCTGTCATAGTTCTGGCATCACTAAACGCATTCCAGCAGAGGATGATAAATTGGGCTAAGCACCTTATACTTGCAATCTGACCCAGTGGCCAAAGCTTTCTCATGCTGCTGAACTTTCACCACTCAGAGGAGCCCTACACCCAGTTGCATGCATAGAGGATGCTTGCACAAGCCCATGCGCAGGTCATGCACGTTTCTGTGTCTTGTGTCAGGCGAGGAGGCAAGTCGGGCGCTGTCACGGCTGGTGAGCTTTTCAAGGGTCACGTGCGAGCAGCAGGGGGCACGTGACCGATATGGGAGGGTTGTTGCGCGATGCAGCATCCGCGGGTGGCCGACCTGGCGCAGCGATGACCTGTCAGCTGCACTGGTGGCTGGTGGGCATGCGGTGGTGTACAGGTAGTTTCCTGCCCCTTGGGAACCAAATTAATTGACTTGAAATGATTACTGCCAATTTGGCACATTTGGATGGCACTCCACACAGATTCAGTGGACTGTCGCATGCTCCATAAAAAGCAGGACATGTAACGCCGCACACAATGTGCTGTATATCTTGACAACTTGGAGCTGTACTCCTTTGGCAGCAGGACATTTCTTGAAATTGGTGTCTGGTGAAATTGGTGTCTGGTGAGGCAGAGATACATGACCGCCCACTACTTCCCAATCTGTCTGGCATGGTCTCTGCTAAGCGGTGAGTTATTTGCGCTGCGCGGGGTAATGTGAACAGGATATAGCTGGGAGCGGAGGAGGTTGCACGCTCCAAAAGATCTTGCAGATTAAGACAATCAGTGTCTCATGACCTCATGGCATTATGCAGGCAGTATGCTGGCAAGCATCTAGCTGAGCTGGCACAGCTGGAGAGAGGTGCTCGGCTGGGGAAGAGGGGCCTTTGGCAGGGCACATTTGAGGTGCCTGAGGACTGGAGAAGGAGAAGACAGAAGAGTTTCAAATGAAGCGGCTGACATTGAAAACAAGTCTCGCATGAGTCAAAAATCCACTCTCCGATGGTCACAAATATCCTTTCATTAAAATCGGCCAGCCAACACAAAAATTTAAGGAAATTGCAGTGCATTCAGGTGTGCTGCTGTGCAGTCACCCAATGTACAGTTCCAAAGTCCGGACTATCCATTGACTATTTGCAGTGTGTACCAAGCAATGCACATGCTGCCCAATCATATTGCACATGTCTCCAATATCCACGTTTGAATTTGAATCTACTGTACAGAATTAGCTCACATGCGGCCGCCGACCCAGCCTCCCTTGACGGCCGTCCGGCTGCGTACCTCCATCAGTAATCCGTCTGCGCTGTACTCCCGTTGCAAGCCTGTTTGCGCACAAGTGTCTGTAAAACTTCCATGTCGTGGATCAGTACTAGATCAGCAATGGTTACTAAGCTGATGACGCCGGTCCTCTACTGTTTCTAAATTTGAATTGCCTCCATGACCAGAGGTAGCTATCACTGAAATTTTCATTCATCAAATTTACACTGTAACGCACGCAAGGGCAATTAAAAGCTCTCTCTATCACTTGAGAGAACTGCTGAGCTTGATGATAAACTCTGCGTGGGGATATTTCTAGGCTGGTGTAGGCTGTGGCAACGGGCTCACCTATAAGGGTGCGTTCGTTGACTAGCCAGTGGAAGGATACACACAGGCCTCGGCCCTGCCCCTCAGTTTCCATTCCCTCCTGCGCAACAGGACAACACTAATACAGCCCATGCAACTGTACAGTCAATGTTGCAATATACAGTAAGATAGGCAGGATCTTGCTTTCTCCCAATTTCGTCCATCTGTGCCTGAGAATGTCAGTCCCACCTGCGCGTCAGCTGCGCGTCCCCGGCTGACGGGGGGCACCATGCGCAGCTCGAGAAGAGCATTGCCCGGCAGCCAGAAGGCGCCACCGCAGTCCCCCGGGTCCCCCCGCCCGGGCCCCCACTCCTGCGCCGTCTCACTGCTGAAATACACCAGCACCGTGCCGGGCTCCTCATCTGCGCATGCAACATTATGTCATATTACAATTAGGTGCACGCAGTATGTAATTATCACCAAACGGAGTTCCTGTCAGGAGGCAAGTAGTGTTGGCAAACAAGCTCGGTATGTGAAGCACCGGTGAGATTCCCTTGTGTGCATGCAAGCTCTCAATTGGGCAGTTCTGGGATGCGACTAATTGGGGCAGTGTCTACTTTGCTACCTCCTCCATCGCATCTCTCTGATTGTCCATTGCCCTTCTAAGTCGTCCGGAATAATTGTTCTGCAAAGAATTATTCCGGACGAATAACTCTTTGCAGAACAGGTGACACATTCATGCGGCTGCAGCTGGCTTGTTCTGGCCTCAAATGCTCAAGGAGGTTGTGAATCCATTTGTAAGAGTGTGCTATCAATTTAAAAGCAAGCATCAGGCAGCGCACCTGGCGAGGCGTCGTCTGGCACCGGAGAGGCGCTGACATCAAAGACCTTCCAGCTTCCCTTGAGGTCCTGCGGCTGGCTGCGAGCGCCCGTGGACACCTGTGACCGAAATTCCTTCCTGATTAGGGAAAACAGGAATGCACACGTAAACGGAGATCAAGCACCCAAAGAATGGGAAAAGGACTGCCTCGCCTGGAAATTGCAATGCGTGCAAAATGCAACACACCTCCGGCCCAGCAGCAAATGCATTGTTGCGTAACTGTGAGCGCGCAAGTCGCTCAAGAAAGCCATTTGCTATATGCGCGCAATTGCGAGGGATGCAGAAACTGGTGGTGGTTCATCCCTGTGGGCTGTTTTGTGTACAAGCTGTGTTCAGTCTGTCATCTCATTTCTTAGACAAAAGTCATTTAAGCATTTAACACAAGAGTCTTGAGGAGTTCCCAGTACATGCTGAGCGGGTGCAGCCCAGGCAACTCTGAGATCGGCAGAGCAGAAGAGCATTGTAAGCCAAGAGAGAATGCAAACATCAAGACAGCACGAGGGCCAATGAAAATGGAAGGGCTGCCTTGCAGGTGTAATAGAATGCACTAACAATACAAACACGGCACAGGAGCACCAATTTGTACTTTGAGCAGTGCATGTCACTTGCATGACTAAACCAGTTGCCTGTTCAGGCGCACCTCTGGGAGAACCTGGGAGGGGTCTGCCACGCAGGCGGGTGAGTCATCCTCCGCCAGGCACTGCCACGCCTCCCTCAGCACCGCTATGCGCAAGACCTCAACCTCCAACTCCTTCTCCCCTGCCATTCCACATGTACCCTTGTCGAGACCATGAATTCCCTCATAAAATCACCAATTTGGATGCCTAGGTGACAGGCGATCAAGCCGCATTAATTTGGGTGGCAAGGGTGAGCAACAATGTGTATATAATATTTGCGCCAGGTCATGCACGCTGAGTACTCTGTTCATAGAATTCGTCTTGAGATGTCCGACACGCTGTCTTATGTTGTGGAATTGGACACTCTGGTGCACGTAGAATGCAAAGGAAGGGATGATTGAATCCAGAAGGGCTGTGAACACTGGGCAGATCACATGAAGACAAAGACACTGCCAGACACATAAGCCGGAGTGCGCTCAGGAACCAAGGCTATCATTATCTAGTGGTGTGAGCTAATTTGAATCAAAGGAGCTGCAGGAAACAGCAGCAAACCTGGGAAGGCTGCGAGGGTGAGGCGCAGTCTCAGGCGGTGTTCCCCGCCCCAGGCCAGGCACTGCTCCAGCAGCCACACGCGCCTGACCCCCGCTGAGTCATCGCCCACGTCAGCCTCCGCCCTGATGACCTCATCCTCGGCCGTGTCATCCTTGACAGACCCCTCCAACGTGCTCGCCTGCAGCAATCATGAGTGATTTTTTTTACAGTGATCCTTGTATTTACCGACTTTCAAGAAGCTGGCCGCCCTCAATTTGCAACATTACACTACAGCCCAGATGGCCTAGCTGACATGGCATCCCTTAATACAAGTTCAATAAGAACCATTGCCTGGTTCAAAACGCAGCTTGAAACAGGTCAGCTGTGTCCATGGATGAGAAAACATGCCACCACGAAGCAATACTGTCATTGCAACGGCTCAACTCCAGATGCTCGCCTTGAAGCTGTCTACATCTTTACCAAGAACTCTTTGCCCATTATGTGATGCTTGAATTTAGATGATGCGAGTGAGTCACCTCCAAGGAGAGCCGTCGCTCCAGCCTCTCCTTGTCTGCTTGCAGCAGGTCCCCCCCCTCAAACACCTCCTCAGCTAGCAGGCTGGAGGGTCCCCTAGAGTAGGTCCCCCCGTCAAAGAACACCAGGCCATCCTCCTCACTGGAGATGATCTCCTCCTCCCACTCGTCCTGGGAACCCAAAAATGGCAATCATCATTACAATCATCATTAGTATTATTATTACATGCTTTTCCCGCCAAAAGGCAGGTTACATTCTGCAGACAAGCTGCAGTTAAACTTGCCACACTTCTACCCCTTGTTTAACTTGCCACACCCAAGCAAGACCCAACCAACCGTGGGCACGGTACTGCCCCCGGCCAGCCGGGGCTTGATAACTAAAACATGACAATTAGAACTCACAGATGGGACTCTATTTGTCAGTTTGATGGGCTATTTAAATGGTCTGCCCATCCAATTGCGTTGGCGTTGTGCAACATCAAGGGCGGTGTGGAATGGGGACCATTCAGCATCTACTGCAGAATTGACCTTAGCCGAATACACCATATCCTAAATAATGCAATCTCCTTTGTTCCTGCAGCCTAGCATGCACGCAAGTCTCAACTTAGCCTGGCAATAATTGGGAGTCATTGCTGACAAGAATGCAACCCACCTTCGCAGCGATGTCTCTCAGCGCCTGCGCAGAAGCTGCGCGCAGGCTTCGCCTGACAACCCTGTCATCGTCTTCTTCCAATTCCCTGGATTCAAGGGTGCTCGTGCGAACGTCCAAGACCGGCTCCCCCTTGTTATCCAAGCCCACAGGCTCGGCCTCACCTGCAGAAGGCAGACACACTCTGCATGCGGGACATTTTCCCACCAATTCGTATTTTTTGCCCTCAAGTGTCCTAGGATGACTCCTTCCTACCTGACTGTTCACCACACATGAGACCACAACCTGACAATGGCTGACAGGCACAGGATAGACATGAGCAACATGCAAAGCATGCATGCCACCCACATTGGTAAAGGTCAAAGGGCAGCTTTGCATGCTCGTGCTCCGTTTTCTTGCATGCGAGACAAGATCTCCGGCTGACGGGGCCGTATAGATGCTGAGCACCTGCCCACGGTTGATTGGGCCTCAAATCGGATCTAGCGAGTTCATCCTAGGGTGGGCCATGTGGCAGCCTTTACCTGCAGCCTTTGTCTGCAGACGCGCCTTGCCTCTGGCAGGACCATCGTGTAATGATAGTTGAAAATAGTCTGAAATTGGCACCTGTGAGGGGAGAGAAGGCGGCTTGCACCCCCTGCCAGGCGCCGTTGGATGTTCCACAGAATGTGGACCAGAATGGAGCCATCTGCAGTTTCTCCACAGGTGTCAGCTGCTCCTGTCCCTGAACCTGGTGAGAAGCACCGCGCATGTCATGCTTCTGCGGTGCATCATATCAAGTCCTTGCCTTACATGGATGTGGTGGACATTGCTCCTGACACTGGCATGTTACTGGTTCTACCTGGATTGGTGCGGTTATCAGAGCCTCCTGGGCTACTTCGCTCTTCTTGCTGGCGAGGACTCGGATGGCTGGTGCTCGTCTAGACATCCCAGAACCCCATAGCTTAGGAGTCTGAAAGGCAGGGATGAATCTCCTACCTGGATACACATACCGGAGCAATCAATGATAAGATGCGTATGTAAGTTTGTGATGTTCGTTTTAACTCAATTAATTCCGATGAACGCCACAGCTCCCTGTGCGTTGCTAGCCAGTACTGGGAAAGCTACTGTCGGGAGGCAAACAGTGGCAATAGGAAGGGAAATGGCAATGTAATTGAGATATTTCGAGATCTTGAATCATGCTTTTAATCAAGAATGGAATATCTATCCGACGATCAGGCCACTAGGAGGCGATGCATACCAAGTACAGCTGAATTTTGGCCCATCCTTCCGCCCATCGGATCGCAAGAAGACTGCCACATCAAGCACTAACCCCATACAGCTCTTGAGATGGTGCGAAGCGAATCTCTATACCCCAAAGCAAGCTCATTTGGCCATGAGGCCCAGTGATGAGTCACATTCAGGCAACTCTGACTGATGATTACACCCTACCTTCCACTTTCTGATCGCTTCCCAAGTCCAGACCTTGTAGCATGTGAGGATAGCAAGATCATTGAGAAATGCGATGCTTGGTGAGATGATTCGTCACTCTTGCTGCCTGTGACAGTCTGCTCTGCTCAGACTCTCCTGTGGTTACTGGACTGTTGCACTGACAAGTAGAGTCGAAAAGCATTGCTCCTTTTCGCAGATCTTTCGCGACTCGAAGACATATTGAAGAACATACAGCAGTTCGTGGACCGAACATCTAGCAATGACGTCGAGCAGGACACCCTCGATGTTGCTGGCTGTCCACTGCAAAAAGACAGATGGTTTGGATCTGAAGACTCCCATTTGGAACTACATAGCAGCCACCTACTCCGAGCAACAGGCCAACGATGCAGCGGACGACCTTGCCACAGTGCAGCAGCTGCGCAGCGAGATCGTCGGGCTGACTGGATCCCTGCCACAACTGCATGAGACCATTTGCAAGTGAGGGCCTTGCCTGCATGCCTTGCCGTGCACTGTATCATTGTTAAGAAATATTCTTGCCTTGATGCTGCAAGACCGTCCCGTGGCCGTGCCATTACTAGCTTTTGTCGCTACCTTGATGATCCTTCAGTACTCCCTCTCACTGGCAAGACAAGGCTTGAAACTGCAACTATTCGGGGTCATCTTGGATTCCGGTCACCTGTCTTTCTAACATCAATATTCCTGGGCTGATGGTTTTATGGTAAAATGCTTCAGGTACTATCGTGCACTCTGCCTAATGGAGACGAGATTCCCCATCAGCAGGGACGCAGGCCATATCCGGCTCAGCTTCGTCTGGTATGACGCCTTCCGCCACACCAAGAAGACCGACCAGTGCAGCATCCACTTCGAAAAGGCCGCTGTGCTGTTCAACCTGGCAGCAGTGCTCACCCAGCAGGCGCTCAATGCTGACCGCTCCACTGACACCGGCCGCAAGGAGGCCGCCAAGTTCTTCCAGGTGCATTGCTAAGTATCTTTCCTAGTGATGAAATTCTCATGGCCAAGGCTCACATCACTTCCATCGTATGTGGTGCTTTGCTAAAGCATCTTGGCAAAGCACACCATATATGTCGGGGTTGTGATTTTTTGGTACCAGCATTTCTGCAAGGTGGTGCTGTACAGCGTGGCTGCAGATTGTGTGCGCATGGAATGGTGTTTTTTGCAATGAAATGCCCATCAGAAGATTTGCCCAGCCGTGATCATCCACGAGCGGAAATACTCTCTCCCGTAGCCATGCTGTGTTCCACCCTCCACCTCCAGACACAAGCCTCCAAAGATACTGAGCGACAGTGGTGCCAAGCTAATGCATTCAGCGTTCAGCACATGTCAATCTCACGAATGACTCAGTGATCACATCATCGCCGCGCAGGAAGCCGCTAGCAGCATTGCAGAGCTGTGCCGAAGGGCACGTGTTCCATTATTTGTTACAACAGGTTTTGGTCGCGTTGCCAGGGTTACCCCGAGTACATCAGATGATGTGTGCGGTGCATGACTAAGCACTGAACCCATCGCAGGAAGCCGCAGGAAGCTTCGCGGAGCTGCGCGACGTGGTGTCCCTGCGCGTGGAGGCCCCGCGGCCGGTGGATGTCAGCCCCGAGGCGGCCAACATGCTGGAGAAGCTGTGCCTAGCGCAGGCGCAGGAGGTCACCTACGAGAAGTTCCGCGCCGACGCCAAGAGCCCCGGCATCCTCGCCAGGTGCCTGCCAAATATTTCTTCTTGAGGACTTTTGGAAGTTGTGAACTTGCTGATGCTGCGAGCCCGACTTTCTCGCAAAGTGCTGCCCAAACCTTTTTATAGGATTGCAGGGGCCTCAGCAGCAGAGTGCAGGCAGTAGTTCACCAGATGCCCACTGCCAGCATGAGTATCAAAGGCTGAGTGGTACTCGCAGCCATTGAATATCACCCCTGCTTGCAGTCCAAGTCGTGCAGGACACAGTTCAGGCAGATAGTGTGGTACCCCAAAGGAAGATCGTTGGGTCTTCGTGGGTGCAAGAATAGCAATTTTCATCCAGGAAGTCTTTGAGTGCTTTCACCTCAGCCTTGACCGGCAAAATGCAGGGAAAACATCGACGGAGTACTGGATGTCTTCCTTAGTCCCCAGATCGCACCCAGGAAAAGATCTCTCTGTCGATGTGTTAGCTGAGCTGCAGCATTGTCAATATACCGTACATTGCTCACCAGATCGGTGAGCTGACTCGTTGCACCTGCTGCGAAGGCTGACGCGCCAGGTCAGCGTGTACTACGATGAGGTGGCGCGGGCGCTGGCGGTCTACCCGCTGAGTCAGCACTTCGACCGTTCCTGGACTGCGCACGTGGCAGTCAAGGCGGCGCTGTACGACGCTGAATCCCAGATGCAGGCGGCGCAGCAGCAGCGCGCTGAGGACAATGTTAATGTGGAGATCACGCGCCTCAAGGTGGGAGCTCGTAATGCTTCCCATGCTTCCGCCTTTGCAGGCTGACATTCATTTCAACACGCTTCTGTGGGGCTATTTGAACATGCTGCTGTGGGCTTGTCACAAAAGCGAAACACGGTTGCACAAACTGAAAATGTTATGTGCGTAACTTCTGATTGCCTCCATCGCCCTGAAGAGACGAAAGGGCCAGCAGGCATATGTGCAGGGGCTTGCCATGTTGAGGTCCTGCAGGAAGGTGTGGAGCGATGACCCAGGTCAAGCTGCTCTGTGTGACACCCTGACAATGGCATTGTGGTGTTGCTGGCTGTATCTGACCCCTTGCCATGCGCTCTGTCCCCCACAGGAGGCCCAGAAGGCGCTGGGCGAGGCGAAGAGGGACATCAAGCAGACCAGCAAGGAGCTCAACCAGCAGCTGGCTGACATGGAGGAGTCCCTGGCCACACAGCTGCGCAGGCAAGGTCCTCTCATCCCAAGGGAAATCCAAGAATTAAGTATCCCGGGAGTTGTGTGATTTTTTGAGGTTGACCCCTGTATAGGCCCAGACATTCTTGATGTTGTGCCACCAGAAAGTGCTAACCAGGTGAGAGATATGTGAGAGATCTCAGAGGCACCAAAGTACGCTGCAATGCTTTCGCACCTGAATCCCTTGTTTATAGAATTTGTTCCAATCCTTCTTGAGCAGGTGTGTGGATGGGCCTCGGGGAATTTTTCCAGAGGCGTCAGAATAGGCTGTGGGGGCGACTGTTGACCTTTGTGAAGGCCCTGTGAGCACTACATGGCTTTTTTTAATCATTTTGCTGTAGACTGGGGGTCTTCGGGATCCGCCCGTGGCACCATAATGCACTGTCTGGATCTTTCTCAAGGCGTTGTCAATATATTGTAAATATATGCGCGCAGGGCGGAGCGTGAGAATTCAACGGTGTACCTGATGCGCGTGCCGAACATCGCCGATCTGCCCCCGGTGCAGCCGCACTCCGTGGCCAAGTGCGTTCTTTTCCATATTTGTACTGGAAGGGCGCATGCATGCACAATCACAAGCAGAGCGAATGCCTTAGCATTTGGTGGTCATCTCTAATTAACCTGGGTGTGAGCATTGGCTGCTTGGGTAGATCCCAGTTCTGTGCTGATGGTGAATGATGTGATGACTAAAACAATCACCTAGGGTGAATGTGTCCCTTGCATGCTTCTCTTGAGGCGTGGGGTGTCCGGGCCCTCACGATTAAACTCCCTAAGCTCGCTGCCCTTCCTGCCTGTGTGGCCTGTGTTGTGTTGGAAGGAAATGTGTGGACGCTCAACTATCAGTGACATGCAGGGTACTCCAGGATGTGGCCCGAGATTTCTTTGGTTTATGCGGGCAGGCCGCTAGTGCTATTGCAGCTGAATGCTGCAGCAAGTGTTGCTCCTGTTTTTAAATGTGGCCCCTTCAAACAGTAGATTTTCAAGGGAGACTCCTGACAAAGGCCACACTCTTAGGGATCCCTGAAACCTGATCCCAAAAATTGTGGAGAATTGCTAGGGTTTTTACTCTTCATATTTCCCTCATTTCTGTGTCAATAGGGTTTAGAGTGTGGGGAAACATGACAACATGCGCGCGCAGGTCGACGCTGCCGTCGCAGCTGGACGCGTCGGGCGAGCAGATGTTCCGCGAGGTCATCCCGGACGGCTCCGCCCGCGCGCTCAGCCGCTACACCGACATGGTCGACGCCCTGATCCGCGATCAGAACGACAGGCTGGCGGCCGCAAGCGACGACGCGCGCGTGCGGCTGCGCGAACGGGACCTGCCCGACTGCCTGCAGGTGGGTGTAGAAGCTCTTTTTCCTGCAGGGGGATTTGCGTGGTTATTGGGGTGCCTGAGGGGCGTATGGCCCACAAAAGGCAGAAATGCAGTGCACTGAATGCAAGGCAGACTTGTTTTTAGCGTGGTGGTGCCTGGCACCTTATGCAAAAGGATTTTTTGTCTGGAGAGGCACCGGAACTATTCATCATGAGTTCTGCGCAGCCTTGGCCCTGACCCTTTGCAGGTTAATGAGCCACGCTGGGAAGGGCAGCCGCAAATCCGCTTACGGTCCTTCTCGACGTCAACATGCCCATGATTGCATGTCATGGTCCATGGCGGCTCATTTCGGATCCTTCACCTGTTTAGGCACCAATGCTGGATATGTGTGCTATCCCACAGCGTGGCGAGTTTTACATGACCAATGAATATTGAGTGACCGAATGCATGACTGGTGCTTTTGCAATGTTCAGGCGCTGGACGCTGGCACGGCTGCTGTGCTGCCGGAGGGGCTGCGCTCGGAGCTGGAGCAGCTGGAGGACAGCGGAGGCGTGCGCCACCTCAACGACCTGAAGGACCAGATCCAGGTGCGCCTTCGCTGCTTCCTGCTTGGGGCCTGCCTGGAAAACTGTATTCCTCAATAGCTTGCGGAAGAAAGCAATTAGTGTGGACTATCGGAAACGTTTCAAAATCTAAAGGAAATGGCACGAGAGTCTCGTGTTTGTGTCTGGGGTTGATACTGCACAGCGCCGGCTGATGTGCAGTCCATACAAATGCAGCATGTGAGATCACAAGCGTTCTCATCCCAACTCAATCTGTAGCAGGCCAGGAAGTACCTATTTTGTCTTGCCTGTCTGCATTCCGCACGCTCGGCGGGTCAGGGAGGAATTTTGACGGCATGTTCCCAAGCATGCATGGCACGTACACGTGGATCTGTTCCTCAGAAGGAAAGGCTGAGGAATTCCTGTGTATCTCAAGTAAAGATTTAATACCAATTTTGAAGCGTGCGGCGCATTGCGATACATAGTTTCACTGAAAGGAATGCTGAGGGTCGCAACCTTCAAATGAAAATGTCAGATTCAAGTTCAAAGGCGAATTTAAGTATGCTACAGGGCCTGCGACGCGTGGCCGAGGCTGTGGATTCCTCGAAGTAAAGGCTGAGGAACTCCTTGTCTTTTCCAGAAGTGATTTCGAGTTCAAATCCCTCCTAGGCAGGCCACCACAGCAAGGGCTAGGGGGGCATGCTCAAAAGATTGGTGAACATCGCGCGATCAGGAAGACACCCGCGGTCACCATTGTCGCAGATGGATCAATGCCGAGACAGGGGTTGGACCCTCTTGATTTCGATTGTGATTTTGAAATTCGAATATGCTGCAGGGTCTGCGGCGCGTGGCGGTTGAGGAGCTGGGCAAGGTGGAGGCTGAGCTGCAGAGGGAGGCGCGAGAAGACGCAGTGCTGAGGGAACGCCACGGCGCCGCGTGGAACCGACCCTCCTCCGCCGCGCTCAACTCCACTCTCCTCGAAAAAGTTGCCGGTGCGTTGCTTGGAGCGCAGCACCCATATTACTCGCTTTGTTCATACTTGAGAGCGGCGCCTGGACTGTCCAAATGACGACGACTTACATGTTTGCACTGAAGTGGGGAGAAGGTGTTGTATTATACTACTTCTTGCAGCTCTGATCTGTCTTGTGCTTTCTGTACCATGTCCTTCAGAAAATGCTGTGCGTTTGTGGTGTATGGGCTATACCAGCCATGTCATGTTCAACGTGATGGCTTTTGGTTTTCCTGATGGCTTTTGGTTTTTCTGATGGCTGTGCATTTGGTTCCCATGTGAATATTTGCTTTGCGTTGAGCAGGCTACAAGGCGAACCTGGCGGCTGCGGGAGAGAGCGACGGGCGGCTGGAGGCGCGGCTGGCGCAGAACGCGAGCACATTCTCAGCCCTCTCTCTTGACAACGCCGTCGCTGCCATGCCCCGTCTGCAGGTGCAGCTCTCATACTCTGTAATGTAGAGTAAGACCTTGCCTTAATGTCAAGCGACAACAGGGTGGAATAATGGAGATCACTGTACCAGCAAGAGTCAAAACTCTTGTTTGTTGTTTTTAATCTTAGTGAAATGGGGTTGGCTTTTCGTCCATATGTAGATGTGATTGTTTTTTAAGAGTGTTTGTATAGAGGAAGCGTCATTTTCTTGTAGGTTTTCAGCCCCTTTCCTGTACCCCCAGGTCTCAGGGAATGTCAGGAAACCCCAGAATCAGCCTGCGAGTCGGCCTGGGGAACCCTTAAAGCAGTAGCTCAGAGCTTGGTCAGGGGAATTCAGCCTGGTGGCAAGCTTCCTGTCCTGTAAGCTGCAAGCAACAGCCGCCAGGACTGCATTTGCCTGCGGCCTGATTTGCACGCAGAGCCAAGGCCAGAGCCTCTGGTTTCTAAGTTTCTTTTCAAGATTTTTAATTTTTTTTTACAAGATTCAAGTTTAAATATGTATGCATGCAGGCCCCCATGGTGAGCACGGGATCAGAGGAGCCCGCGGCGATAGTGACAAAGCTGCGGCAGGCGCTCGACGCAATCAGCCGCCTCTCCTCAGAACGCGCCGCGCTCGAAGAAGCCCTCAAGGTAAAGATATGTCTTCAGTTCTCTCAAATATGAATTCCTGATAAGTTATATATCCTGCAATGCACATAATATATATATAGGTAAGATATATTATAAATTATTTCTGATTTGAATTCCTTTCTGGCACTGGATCAGTCAATCTTTGCCCCGCACAATAGAGCAGGGATCAGTCAACCTTTGCCCCGCACAATAGAGCAGGAGGATTGCTGAGGTCTGATCTCGAGCATTGAGCGATCTGTTCTGCCGCGCTCGGGAGAAGTACTCAAAATGAAATAATTTCGGTCAATTCTGTAGGTTCTCTGTTTCTTGTGCATGCTTGGCCTTCAGAACTTTTCCGTTGGGCATGGAGCGTGCAGCCTGTGCCACTGCACCCAAATCTATCTTCACTTGCCTTTGCTGGCAACATCATATGTATGCTATCCATGCAACAGGCAGTGCTGATCCATGCCTGTTTGTCCATCGGATCCACCAGCATTCTTCGAATGCATCTTCATCCCCCCCTCTAAAAGGGGGGGAGTGCGGCGCACTAAATGCATCCATCACCCTTATCCCAATCAGGCCATTCCCATGGTTACGCCCCACAGAGGTCTCACGCTCAGCCGGACGAGATCGACCTACCTCTGGATTTGCGCTGTGCAGGTGGAGAAGAACAAGGACAACATCCTGCCGCGCATCATGGCCGTCTCTGGCTCCTACGACAAGCTGTTCGCCGAGGAGCTCAAGAAATATGACGCCCTCAAAGTACGCAGATTATTCCCCGTGCTCATGAGCATGCGGCTAGACTTGAGCTCTGCACATGGATGCCTGCAGTCTCTGCCGCACCTCTTTGTTGTAGAAGTTTTTGAATTGAATATCTGAAGGTTCACGTGGAGCTGTATGGTAGCTGGGTAGCTGTCTGGCGTTGTGTGTTTGCCTCTTGAGACTCTGTCAAATACAGCGCAATTGAAAGAACAGGCGGCGCCCAATTTCCTCCAGGCCAGCAACAATAAAGCCAGCATGCATGACTGTCTGACCTTTTTAGTGTGGTGCTTTTCTCTCTGCAGAAATCAGCGCCTTTGCCATGCTGGGTTCATGCGCTTTTGAGTGACAGAGCAGACGAGAGAGCGGTGTTTGGTTTATTGTGAGCTAGGAATAATTACATGCCAATTTGGCCTTATTTCCGCTATAAGAATGACCTCTTCTTGCCCATCTCTGCGCGCAGGCTCAGGTGGATGAGAATCTGGCGAAGCAGGCGGCGGTAATGGAGGTTATCGACAGAGAGGCCGCTGCCTACAAGCAGGCATTCGGCTACAACGAGTGGCGCGCAGCCTGCGAGGTGGGGCCTCCCCGGCAGATTCATGGCTGCATATGTTTGACGAGCCCAATGAGCAAGTTGTGTTTGTACTGTGGGTCACTGTGCAGGTTTCCTGCTGCAAACAAGTTGCTGCGCACAGGCCTGTGAGTCATCAATCCCTCTCTGTAGGCACCTTGTGGCTCTCTCGCCAAGTGCTGGTTCAGCTGGTGGCATGAAGAGGGGAAGCGGACAGCCAAATAGGAGGTCTGTCTTGCTACATAGGCATGCAGGAGAGGTCAGCAAGGCAGCAGCAACGTCTAGCATGCAGTAAAGTGCACGACACACAGGCTGAACAACAGTGATTCGATTAGGGGCTATTTCTAGCCATTGTGGGCTAGTTTGAATTTAATATGGCTATTTCGGGGCTATCTGAAAAGCAATGGCTGTCGGTATATATATTTTGGGTGGCGCAAACAGCCATATTTCCTTAGGGGAGGTAATGATATATTTGTAAAGTTGTCAATTAGTAAGCAAACTTAGTCATAAAATGTGGCTTTTTCGCCCCTGCGGGGCTGACAAAATAGCCACCAAGGCATAATTCGCCAATTCTTTAACCGAAACACTGCTGAACAATGGTGTGTGGCCTTTCTGCAGACGGCGAGCGCTGAGGTTCGGCGGAGCATGGGCGGCTACAAGGAGGTGCGGGACAACATGAGCGAGGGGCTGCGCTTCTACATGAGCTTGCAGGAGGCCATCGCAGTCCTGGCGCAGCAGGCCGGTGACTACGCGCTGACTCGCTCCCTCCAGCGGTGCGCGCCCCTCTGGGGTCTTCATGTATAAACAAAAGGGCCTAGGAAGTGGTGAGGTATTTCCACAGAGTACAAGGCGCAGACCCATTGGGCCGGTGACTACGCGCTGACTCGCTCCCTCCAGCGGTGCGCGCCCCTCTAGGGTCTTCATGTATAAACAAAAGGGCCTAGGAAGCAGAGAGGTATTTCCACAGAGTACAAGGCGCAGACCCATCGGGCCGGTGACTATGCGCTGACTCGCTCCTTCCAGCGGTTCACCCCATAATCTATCGTGTACCCCCTTTGAGATTTGGGAAGACATCTTCAGAAAGCATGTCAACAGAGAAGCCTGCGACTTTCGCAATAATCGTTTGATTGTTCTGGTGCCAGGCCTGAGGTCCTCTCCCTGTGGCTTGCTGTTGTTTTTTGGCAAGTACTGTCGGCACTGACCCCTTCTGAGTCCCTGTGCCGAGGAATGCGTTCCGGCTTGTTTGGGTGTTGAGCGTTCTTGGAGCCATGCTCAGAACCCAATCCATATACAACTCACGTTGTGATTTTCCGTGTGCAACCTATCATTCGATCCAAACCGCAGCCAACTTAGTTGAGAGTGGATTGAATATTGAAAGTGATGCGGCCCTTTCACCAGCTCCCCTTTAGCACCATGCAGCTATCTGTGCCTGTGCACCGCTGGATCTCTGGCTCGAGGTTTAGATCGATCAGCTGCCTTCAAGGACCGTTTTGAATGACATGGTGGATTGCACGCGCAAAGCTGTCGCAAACTCAAAACTACCTGTTCCAACGCTGCAGGGATGACGTGCTTAAGGACATGCTCGAAGCTGCATCTGCTTTAATACAATATGAATATTCCAAACACACTTGCTGAAGGGGTGACTTTTTCAAGCAAAACTATCATGATGTTAGGTTTTCAAAACGTAATGATCTCAGTGCTGCGTTCGAGTTTGAATGCAATGTGATTTTCAAATTCACCGCAGGGATGACATTTTGGAGGACATGCGCAAGGCAGGCGACGCGGCGTCGCAGCGGCAGAGGGCGGCGGAGGAAGCGGCCGCGCGCGCAAAGGCGCAGCAGTCGCTCAACGCTCTCAACCTGCAGTCTCAGGACCGGCCGCCGCAGCCCTACTCTGCCCAGCCCCACAACTACCCGCCGCCCCAGCAGGTGGGGGCCCGGTTTTTCCTCTCTCTCTTTCCTGCACTGAGAGAAGAAGAACATGTCGATTTGTGCATGCGTAAGAGCACGTGCTTTCTTGAGCCTTGTTTCTCGATGCTGTAAACCTTGAGGCTATCATTCTCACAAGCACCCGCTTATACAGGCAGGTAATTTTCTCTTACTTGTGCTTGCTTCCTCTTGTGGTGCTTGCATTGCCTAACGCCGTTGGCCCTTAGACATCTTGCACCTTCCGACATAAATTCTACTTTCAGCCGTGCTCTGCCCAACCCCACAACTACCCGCTGCCCAGAAGCTGGGAGCACCCGTCTCTTGATCAAGAGTTTGGCAAGGTCTGATCTTTGATGTGCAAATCCGTCTGTGCATGGTCCTTACTTGAGCCTTTATCTCGATGCTTTGTACGTGGTTACTATCATCCCCACAATCAATCCCCGTCGCAGCAGGCGGGGGGCCTCTTATGTCATGCATGCTAACCTTCTGATCAGCTCATGCGAGGGGGGACATCGATATGTCCTCCTAGTGAAGTGTATGATGACAGTGCATGTGACATCATGTGTGCATTTTGGCGTGATTGACAGCTCAGCGCACGGGCTGGTGAAGGTCAATTTTGCTGTCAGAGACCTGAGCGATGCTGCAGACTTGTGCAAGGAATAGTTTTCAAATGGGTATGTGCTGCGTGCAGCATGCGCCTCCTCAGCCTTTCGGCGGCGGCGCTCCCACCGCATTCAACACCCCTGCGCCCGCCCCGGGCCCCCCACCGGCCCACCAGTACCCCCCACCGCCCCAGGTCAGCAGATTACGCATTGCTGTCATACCTCCCTTATGTGTACGTAGAGGGGCGGTCACATGCCCTGCTGCCTTTTTGTCATGAACTTAAAACCACTGATTGCTAGAGGCCCTTTGCTCAGCCCTGTTGCCCCCTATTGTGCAACAAACCATTATACAATCCATGTTTGTCTCTGCAGCATCTCTTGGGTTGAACACTCATTGATCTGCCCAGCAGAAGATTCCATGCAAGATATTGCCAATGCTCAGAATGCTTGCTCTTCAGCACTGCTGATAGGCATTGTGGGATGGTTCGGCTTGAAGCAAAGCGATGTCATGCAATATAGTTGTCAAATGCTTTGTGTTGGCTGACCTCATGTAATTCTATGCTGATGCAGTACTATCACCACCCGCCGCAAAACCAGTACCCCCCGCAGAGCCAGTACCCCCCACCGCAGCAGCAACAGCCCGCTTATAATTATCAACCCCAGGGCCCCCCGCAGCAAGGGCAGCCGCCGTACTACCAGAACCCCTACCAGGCAAGATTCCAGGATTTGGATTTTGCTGCTGAAATTTGAAACCCCTGCCATTGGAAAGTTCTCTGACCTTTTGCACTAGGATGAGCTCTATGCAGGGCACCCTGTTAGAGCATTTCATTGCCGGGATATGCAAAAGACAAGCCTGGCTCGGCCAAAAGGGCGCCAGAGAGGACTTTGCATTTGCAGTGCCTGTTTTCATTTGAGTTCAGGGCGAGGGACAATTGCATAAATGCACTCAGGCATTCTCTGTCTCTTCCGGTGGTCTGATACCTGCATGGAAAGTCCTTGCATTGAGTTCCAGCCACCTGCTTGTTACTGAACGAACACCGTGCCATGCTGAATGTTATAACACTAGTATTTTCTATTTTTTTTTCATGATCTATTTTCAAATAGTATACAAATTATTAATAGTATATATTAAATATACATTAAATATATCTTGTATATAAGATCTGAAATAACAATAAAAAAATCACAGTCTTTGGCTGCCGTGCAGGGCGCTCCATACCAGCAGCAGCAGCCCAGTCAGCCGCCGCAGAACCCAACGCCTGCACCCGCGCAGCAGCCGCCCTCGCAGCAGCACACACACAGCAATCCCCTCAGCGGTTGGTTTGGCAAGTGAGACGTTTGGTGACTGCACGATGCAGTGAGAGTTTTGGGAAGGGCGCGGGTGTATCCTAGCAAAATGGAAGCACTGGTTGCCAAGAGCCCATCAGACCGGGTGAAAGGAGCAGCGGCAGCATCAGCACACACACACACAGCAACTCTCTCAGCGGCTGGTTTGGCAGAAGAGATTGGGCACCGTCAGTGACTGCAGGGTGCAATGTCAGGGGCAGAAAATGCGCAGATGGTTTCGTGACAAAAGTGGATGCCCCTGCACCCTAACAGCCACCAAGCAGCCGGTTTGGCAAGTGGAACTTGCACTGTCAGTGACTGCAGGGTACGGTTTCATCGGCAAAATTGCGCAGATGCTTCCTGAGAGAAGTGGATGCCTCCGGATGCCAACTGCCCAGCAGCGAGAGTAAAAAGGAGCAGCAACTGCAAAACATACAGGGGCTGGTTTGGGAAGTGATGCCAGCAGTGCTCAATGCAATGAATACAATTCAAATTGCTTGGATGCATCTGTCAGGATGTGTGCAGGTGCAGTGAAGGTTCCAACAAAACAGCCTAGGTTGTGGCGGGGTAGGATAGTGAGACTTGGCAAATTGCAGCGCAATGTAAGTCGTGGCAAGAACTTCAACATGCATGACATACACTGATGTGGCTTGAAACTAGATGTGATATGAGCAGCAAAGCAGCTTCTGAGAAGACTTTCTTGTTACAAAAAGCAACCAATGATCAGGATCTGTTCGGCAAACCCCCAAACAGAACTGACACGTGTTGCAAAAACAATCTGCATCTACATCTTGGTTGACAATATCGCGCATGTGGTGGAAATGCTTGGCGCCTTCAGGGAAGCAAATGCCTGGCCTCGAATAGAATCCCAAATCATATGGATTCTCAAAAACCAGCAACACGTCACGCCATGTGCCAACCAAAAGTCAAGCACCGGTGGAAGGGGTGAGACTAGTGTACGCCATTCTATGTGCATGCGCTTCAGCACCCATCTCACATCAGTAATTCTAGTGGCGCCTAGGCTGAGCTCATCCGAGGCCTTCACTATGAGCACCTCGATGCCTACACAGCTAGCAATATCTATGGTCAGTTGCACAAGCAGGCGATCATGCTGCATTGACGGTTTACGGGATGATATGCTGCAACTGCGAGCCCGGCTGATATCAATCTGACCAAACAGACATTGTGACTACAAGCCCCTAGCAGCTGCTGCCAAACTGCCAGCTCTGCAGAATTGAGCATCTTGTAAGACCCTGTATCAGCCTGTCAGTCCCTGCGCATCTGTGCTGCTCCTTTGAAGCTCTCAGGTTCACATCCCTGCTGAACAGGTCTGACAAACAGCCTCTTGCACGCTATGTAGAGAAGGCATCTTTCCTCCAAACTATGCAGATCTAGCCATGCTACTCTGACAGGACACTCATACCCCGCTCTGGAAATTTCTAAAGCTGTAGCTGCGGGAAGGACATGACAACAGATGCCCGGCTCTGATCATCATGGTTACCGCTGCTGAGTGTCATCCAATGACCGGCCTTGCTGCTGCTCCTCCAAAATGCCTGCGATGCCCCCGGACTGTGCAGCGCGCACCCTGCAGCACCAGCGTACCCTAGCCTCAGCACCATTCTCCACAAATTTGCCACTGCTGAATCAGCGTGTCCGCAATGTTATGAGAGTACCCAGAGTGCAAATGCAGGCGTTGCCAGGACAGCAAATCACATATGCAAAGGACTGGTCATGAGGTGCCAGATGGACACTGTTGCTGTCATATTGGCACAATTGATTCTACTGCGAATATCTGGACATTAAGAGTCCCAGGGCTGTTCAAGGCCACCCAACAGCACTCTTGACATTCGCTGATGCCGGAGAATGTACATCACAGTATAATCCCAGGGCACCTGTTGTCTCTGATGCAAGGGATCAGATGGCTTGAACGGCATGCTGCCTAACAATTGTCCCTATTCACCTACAACAATCCTGGCATGGACAGCTACTCAGCTGACTACCATTTCGACATCATCCCAAGCCGGCACATAGATCCTGAATCAAAAGAGATGTTCAATCGCAGGGAAGGCGCACGTGCCTGTCCTTGAATCGCTGCTTCCTGACTGCCTGATACTGCTCCCATTCCTCCTCTGTCAGTTTCCTGATGGGCAGATGCCTCCTCCATCCCAGGTCCTCCTTTCTGACTGTTGAGTAGGGCAGCTTCGGCTGCTCCAACTCCCTCTTCACCTCTGCGCATGCACAAGATTGAACTCAGCTTGGCACTGTGGCAAATCTTGGGACCGCCTGCAAGAAAATGGTGCACCTGGGAAGGGGGTGGTTCCTGCCCAAAAATCCACATCTGCATTCACATTCTCTTGCTGCCAATGCAGCGTTGCATATGTGCCACTATCAAATTGCATCCAGCCAGTTGCGAGCACAGTGTCCAGTTCTGCTGGCGCTCTGATGCCAGAAGTGCCAAGACGCCTTCAAAGTCCGGAAAGTCCAGTTGCACTTTTCATACATAATGCCACAGACACCTGCTGAGCTCATTGGTATTTCCGCACTACATGTAACCCCTCAGGTGCCGTGTGACAGCTGCACACCTTCGTCGTCCAATAAGTCCATTCGCACGAGGGTCCGCCTTGTGAGTGCACCCCAGTTGTACCGCTGAGACAGCCAGTGCAGACCCCCTGCTCCCAGGCTGCAGTACAGCGCTGCAGGCACCGCTTTTTGCCTGCCACCTGTATCAGACATTGGCACCACATGTTTACAAAATGTGGCATGATCTGAGCATGTGCAGCGTGCAATAAAGGTACTGCCAAAGACACTCCCCGCCATCACGCATGTCTGCCAGTAGCAGCTCACAACATGCGGCGAGAACCATGGGCAATCATCCAAAGTACCATTTGTTCTGTCCTGCAAATCCCAAGGTCAGCTGCCCGTGCATTGCTGCAAAGCAGCTGCTGCAAAACTGATCAGGAACAATCCTATGTTTTGAGCAGGAGCAAGCTCTGCAAATTCAGTCCCCTGTGTGGTTTGTGCTGACAATTTAGTGATATACATGGGAGAAGGATGCGTCCACACAAAGACCTGGGCACCAATCCAAAGAGAGGCTCACTTTGGAATGAGACGAGTATGTAGCTGGCCACCCCGGCTGCCATTGTGCTATTGATGGAGCTGTCCTGGCATCTCACTATCCGCATCCCCTCTTGCAACACTGCATGTCACGAATCACACCCTCAATATTCTGGAGTCTAAGAGGAATAAATCATACTCCTTGAGCGCTGGTGAGCAGAAAGCCCCGCACTGGCTGTCAGGATGATAAGCATAGGCTTCTGATGTGTGCATGGTCCTGTTGCAAGCCTGACAAGTGCATTGGATACAGGCATATAGCCAGGAAAAGAATATACAGGGAGCATTGGGCTAAGAGGCAAGCATGGTGTGGAACTCAAGTGCAATGGGAGCTGCGTGCAGCCAGGAAAGGGCACTGCAGGGAGCGTAAGGCTTTAAAGCAGAGGAAGTGTTGGAATTGAATGGCCATGGAGGGATGGTCGTGCCTCCAAAGAGGCCCAGGCAGATGGCAGCGCTGGCTGCTGTGCCTGCTACGTGAGGCAGCATGGGTTTGCGCTGCAGTATCGCCAGAACAGCTCCTGCTGTGCTCCCCAGTCCAGCTGCAGGAATCCATGACTTTCTGAGACTATGTTGCCTTGCAATGACATTTATCAAATTGAAGCTAGTGATATGAGCAGCATTGCGTCGCAAAAGACTCGTACAAGTGCCTGTGGCACGAAGTGGACGGTAATCACCTGCCAGCAGTACTTTAGTTGTGAGCCTCTCCTGCCATCCAGATGCCAGAGGGCACCTTGTGCCCTGCCACGGCATGACGGTTGCACGATGTCCTTTGTGATAATTTTCGCAGACTGTTCTATTTGTTGAGATTCGACGCGGACAAACTGGGCAACTCAAGGGTCTGCAGCTGCTAGTGATCTGGATGAGAGACTCAACATAACTGTTGGCCTTCCGAGAAGATTAACGGCAGTGCGACTAACGCTACTTCAGGCTTACAGATTTGTAAGCATCGTACTGGTAGCAATGAGTATCTGCAAAGGTTTCAAACGCAATGGTAACAGCAAGATGTTTTTCAGATCCAGTATATTTTGAAGCAAATTGATCATTTAGGTACTCAATCCCAGCAGCACCTACTTCTGGTAAGAAGCATTAGACAATAAATCCGGAACCAATGGAGTCACGAAATTGGACGAACCAGCCGATGAGCGGAATCGGCTCATCGGTTGGTCATCTTGCATGTGCTCTTTGAATTTAAATTGCAAGATTTAAACTGCAATGCCATGGGTGAAATCCACACTGCAGCAAATTCCTACGTGACTGCATCTGCACACACTTTTGCTAGCCACATATATCTAACCACAGACCATGCAATGCTTCCATACGCTCCCAAGGTAGCTGTAGCGCTGGCTGACTTGACATCAGATCGGTGGCGTGAAATGTTTAACATGCTGCCTGCTGTATCTCTCAAACGCTAGTGACAGAACAAAATCAATTGCATGCGATGTAAACACTAATAATACCGTGAAGGTTGGCTTCACAGAATTGGTGCATCCTCTTGCTCCAGAAATCTCGCCACCCACTCGTTGTCGCTCAGCATGTGCACTCCCTTGTACCTGAGAGGACAACCGCAACCGCACAGTCAGGAGTGCTTGGCCCTGTTGTGATACAACCGTGCTGTTTGGCCATTTACGAGGTTGTGCCTCCTGTGCAATGCCACCATGCCTGGACGCTTGTGAGGCGACAGAAATTTCACAAAACGTTAAAGCGTTAAGAAATGCAACGTAACCAACAATCTCTTGGAGATCGAAGGTCCCTGCAGCAATTCAAGATACCTGGAGGTGCGTTGGGTCTCGAACGCGCTGTGCTGCTGCAGCGCCTGGATGAAGTCTGACACCGAAGCTCCCCTCATTTCTTGCATTCCCTGCGCACACATTGAAATGTTTCTGAGTGATTTTCAATTTAATTGTCACTTCCTCAGATCGCGGACACTGTTATGGCAGCAGGCAACTTGTGCCACTGCTTTAGAACACCATTCCTGGCCTCCTGAAGACCTAAAAAGCTGCCGAGACACAGCCGAACCCCTTGGTCGCCCCTCAACAAGGACTCCAGAAGCTTGGATTGTAGCTTGCCCAATGATGTCTTGGCAAGGCCTGAGGTCACCATTCCATACGGTAGATCCCAGAGTGTCACCAGTGCAACTTTGAGGAAATCTCTGAACCGCCTACCGTCAGCATATTATATGTTGTTCACCAAAGGAGAAGAAGAGACTATCTTGTAGAGAGGAGGCAGCACCTGGTGGTAGCTGTCAGGAGAGAAGTTCAAGCTGAGGCTCGAGTCGGAAGCTGCCGCGGCAGCTTCCTCCGCAGCGGCGGCAGCTTCCGGCTCCAGGCAGATCCGCAGTGCTGCCACATCGTGCGCCTTTGCAGCGCTCGTTTGGGTCAGGAAGGTTCCCACGTAGATGGGTTGAACGTCCTGCAGCAATTGTTTCAGTGGTGAGGACTCATTGACACATTGCCCTTAGAACTCTGTAAGTCTTGTGCTGTACTTTGTCAGTCTGAAGCCTTGCTGCTAGGTGGTCACTATGCAACTGACCCCACTTGATAGGCACAGGCTAGGCATAAAAGTGTTTGCTGCCTGCATTGACAGTAACATGCCAGACACGGCAGTCGAATTGTCAAGATGCCGCGATATTTACAAGCACTGCCCGTTTTCTGCATGAAGGGATTGCACTGTGATGCTATGCTGACCTCAGTTTGTGCTTGGTTGCATAATCTGCATGATGACAGAGCGCTGACCTCATCAGGGGCCTGATCTGGCGCCAGGGGGGCGAGGCCTAATTGGGCGCGCAGTCCGGCGGCAGGTGAAGGCACATGCGCGTCCCATGTCACGCTCCAAGGACCGCGGGTGACTCCCTTGAACCTTTGCTGCTGAGACTGAGACTGCTGCATCTGCTGCTGCGAATGCGCCTGCAGGTGAAACACTAGACCTTTCAGTTCGAGGAACCGAATTGAAGTGAACAGGTTTAAATTTTGCCGGCGCTGTTGCTGTATCTGCTGCTGGGAGTATGCATGCAGGGATGGCATGAGTGTACCTGGCCCTTCCACTGTGCAGGGGTGTTAAAAAGGGTCAAATAATGATCTGTACTTGGCATGCATGGCAGCTAATAAGGAAGCCAGCATGTCACAGACACTCCGGGCAATATCCAGATGCTCACGTGCAATTCTCTGACACAATAATAGAAATAGATGGATTCTCCCATCAGAAAAATTGGAGAGATTGCAACAGAGCATGCCAGCGGCACACCATCTTTTTTTTCTTTTTTTTCTTTTTCACAATTAATTACAAGTCACATGCGTCAAGGTAACAAAATTTGGTAGATGGCATGATTACATGCAAATTGCACATATTGCATGATTATATGTATTAGTTAGTCGCACTCTGTGCAGCTCTTCAAGTCGGAACACAGGCGCCTTGTGCTTGCCGCTGAGCGCCGCAGCTCGAATCACGCCCCTTGTGATTCCCCCAAACCCTGCCGGGGTCGCCACCGCGCCCCCCTGGGTCCCCTCGCTCCCTGAGGCTGGCTCATCGCCAGCCTCCACTGCAAGTTCCTCTGCAGTGCAGCAACTTCTTGTCACACAGATGCATTATTGAGACCCACATGATACAATACCATAGAAATTTTAAAAACACGCTTTCATGTTGGCAAAAGCAGTTGGTTTGAAGTGCACAATGTTCTGCTCTGTATCAGTTCTACCAGAACTCAAGTGGTTGGTAACGACACCAATCAATATTGTAGTGTAATTGCTCCCAAGGCACATGACTTTGGACTTGAATTTGAAAGGAAGGTAGCAAGCATTGAGCCTTGCAATGTGAGAATTAAAGCAGACAAAGTGGTCAAGAATGAGGCTTGCCTGTCTTGACTGCGGCAGCAGACAGTGCTCCAGCGCCTCTGTCCTCAGTAAAAGCTGACTGGCCGGAGACCGGAGACAGTGGAACCCCTCTGCTCTGAACCCGCTGCTGCTGGTTCAAGGGTGGGCTAGCCGGCGCCACTGCCTGGTGTGTCGCCTGCACAGAGCACAAAGCAAGATTTGGAGTCAGTACGAAGTTTTGCAAACTTTAATGAGGTCCGCATCTTATTGACCAAGCAACCACCACTCGATAGCAACAGTGTAATCAAATTTGCTGGTCAACACTGCATGGTGGAGATCCTTTCTCTCTATGTGCCGTTTGCAAGCTTCAATCGTCAACCAATGTCTGTACAGAAACTCCTGTCAGTAGTGTGCATGTGTGCAACCCATGCACACCCTTGTGATGCAGAAGCAATTTCTGAGGACACAACATTGGATTCGAAAATGGGGTGTGAACCTGAGTCAGTGCTGGTGATGTGGCAGCGTTGCCTGTATTGGCAACTTTGCCCCTCAGTGGAAGCCGCGCGTCGAAGACTGGACCCCCGCTTTTTACTGTACCTTCCAAGGCAGCTTCCTCCGGCTTCCCTCCTGCTTCTGCAGGCTGCACTTGCGCTACCTGTTGCCTTGGAATATCAATTTGAGATGGTGCCGCGATTGATTGACTGACGGCTTGGTCAGAGGAAAGTGGCGGCGGGTCTGGCATGTGCCGGCACATGCCGCGCCATGTGCCGCGGTCCTCGTCTACCGCAGAGATCCCCGGGGGCAGTGGAAAATCCGCTGCGGCTGTCAAGGATGGGCTCTTTGAGCTGCGGCCCCTTCTTCTCACTGCATTCTGCAAAGCACACACACGGCAATGTCATGATCACTTCATCTCAAATCACCTTTCCGCACTGGAACCTCGTTTTTACGTGAAAGCCACTGTGGACACTTTGAGAAGACAAAACCACGGTGGTTTGCTGTCTGCAATGCATGGCTTTCCCAGACTCTGCATGGACTGCACGAGAGCAGCTTTAGTATGCGATACCATATTACCAGGGAATCGCACAGGCAGGGGGGGGCTCATTTTTGGTTCTCTTAATAAAAGTCTGCAAAGATCAGCCTATACCGATGCATGTCAGCATTGGATCAGAGCAAGGGAATGTCAAAAGAAGGATAATGTAGCATATCGGCGAATTGCAAGGAGGAAATTTCTCCTACAGTAAATGTCAAGTAATAATGAGGTTGTTGCCTACTTTGGTTGGTGTGCTGGCGGGGCTTGGGCTCCACCGGCGTTGCCTCTTCAGTCCCCGCGAGCTGACATCAGCAAATAGCGCAGTCACCGAAGGCAGATCGACCACATTCGTCCGCACGGCCATCGCCGGGCCGAAGCGAAGCTTCCTGCCCGTCTCCGGGCTGCCATTCAAAATTGAATCAGTCAGGGTTTGTTTCACTTGAACTGGATGTGACTGGATAAGTGCATTGATGGTGGGTACCTGTTCTAGACCCATTGTTCAGCCATGTTCTGCTGGGGAATAAAACACGACACGCACAGCCTTCTGTGCCACACAACTTGCAGTGCTGGTTTCCAAAATGGCACACAATAGCTCTTGCAGCGTGCTCGTTAACAGGGGCAAGTTTGGATGCCCTAAATAAAATGTGTTCTTTCTCGAGCTCAAGTGATTCTTTGCCCTTGCTGGTCTGGCTGAGACAGGCACCTTATCTGCAGCAAGCGCCTGGCACAAACCTGGCAGCAAATCTGAGCCCAGCAATTTCTGAGCAATATCTCCAAAGGAAAGCAGAATATTGCTCCAAACATAGCAGCTTGAAATTCTAGGCCGGCTGAACTCACTCGATGGTGAAGTCCTGAGACTGCGCGCGAATGATGCCTGGCGTGGCCTCGCTGCCAATTCTGGCCGTGCCAGGAGAGGCCGTCACATCAGTGCTGTTTTGGCTGCGCTGATGATTTGCGCCCCTTGTGGACGCATCATTCCCCCAAGGATTATCTGGGAGCGGGGGGATTTGATGGTCCAGCAGCGGCAGCTCCGGGGCTGAATTGTAGCGTGACTCAAGCAGGAACGCTCGCAGGTCTGCGCCAAATGATAGAGTTTTAGTCAGTATCCTGCTTAGTAATGCATTGCATAAACAGCTAGCTTGAAGCTGCGCAGGAAGTGCATGCTGGCTAAAATCTTCGGGGCCATGCATCAATATTGGCACACAGCAACAGACAATGTATGACAAAGAGCAGCTTACACATTCCCATGAGCGGAGTGCTCTAGGGTTGATTGTTGCTTCCAACGTGAATGCAGTGCCAAATGCACAGCAGAATTGCATTATTGGTGTACACAGGTCAAAAGATACAGATTGTATATGCACCTGGCCCTGCCGTAGAGTGTGATCGGTCAATAAAGTGCGCTGTCTGCAGAGCTTCCTTTTCACCCTCTCCCCAAGTCCCGGGTGCATACCCTTCACTGTAGAAACCTTCCTGCTTCCCATGAGTCATCTGCAGCTGCTGTTGCGGCTGCTGGCTAGTTTCCCAGGCCCCTTGAGAGTGGGGTTCAGGGGTGAATCCCGGGGGTTGCTGCTGCGACCAGATTAGGCCGGGATCCCCCGGCGAATCCCCGGGGCTGCCCTGCGGCCAGATCAGGCGCGCCTCCTCTGCTGTGACCGCCATTGGAGTCACTAGATCCTGCAATCAGCTTCTGTAATGTATAATGACATAAAAAACGTGTGCGAAAAGATTTTGTGCATGCGAAATCTTGCCAGTGCTAAGTAAGCAGTGACTGCAGTCTATGCTGGTTTCTTGCAAATAAGGGGTGAGAACCTCATTAGACAATGGCATTGCTGCTTAAGTGCAATGACAAGTTAAGTACGATTCAGCCATCAAGGATTCCTCAGGAAATTGATTTCGGCCTGTGCTGGTAATGAGTTCACTTGTGGACCGCACCCGAATCGCCAGCTCAAAGTCATCCAGGCTGCTGCGCGAATGGTGCAGCGGTGGACGCTTCGTGTTCAGCTGCCCTACTGCCAGCTCAGCTCCTGAGGCAAACTGCGGGCGCGCCTGCTGTAACAAAGGAAAGCTCAAACGAGCTAAACAGTGTGTATTATTATTATTATTACTACATGGTCGGCAAACCCAAAGCCAGAGGCCATATGGCATACACACAGGGCGTCTGTAGCCAGATCTGCGGGACCTACAGCAGTCTGCAGCCTATCATGATCATGGGTAATCACAGTGTGTATTGTATTCCATCGCTGGAGAGCATGCAATATACGATATCTGGGGATCAGGTATCAGTGAATGACTGCATGTTAAATACAGCACGGTATCAGAAAGTTGCCAGCAAGTTGTGCATCCATTACCTCACCTGCAAGTCTTCGCTGCCGTCCAACTCCTCTCCAGCAGCCTTCATGGCATCCCTGGTTCAACCACAGCAGACTGATACCTGACTTTTTATCTGTTGACTCACACACGTTGAAGATTTGCATGGGTATCAATGTGTGCCCCACCTCATCAGCGCATCGAATGCTGCAAGGGCGCTGTTGCTGTCATGCGTAGCTGCAGGACTCGGATAAACGACCGCATTGCTGCCATTCGATTGCACAGATCCTGGCTGATGTGGTGTGGAGATCGCTGGGGAAGAGCCTGCATCGAAGCCAGCCCCTGTGTGGCTGCCTCTGGGCGAGAAATCCACTGGGAGAGGCTCCAAGTCAAGGAGCCACGCAAGATCCTGGTCGGGGGACGGTGGATCGATGAAATTGCTCTCGAACATCCCTGCGCTCTGGGGCGATGACCAAGCAGCATCTGCGCTGCGGTCCTGGCTGCCAGGCTGATCTTGCCCAATGCCAAGACTCGGAACATCGGGTTTACTCGCTCTGGTTGGTCCACCCTGCACACCCCCATTAGCGACGCGGGCATTCGCACGCTGGGAGCTGCCTCGTGCCATGCCGCTAGATCATCGGGTGTGCACGTTGAAATCCAATCGCTTCAAAAAGCCACCAATTTGACTTAAGTACCGTGAGAATTCCTCGTTCAATACTGAACTAATGCATCCCGTCTGTCCTGAGGCGCTCGGGCACGCCTGGGCGCCACATGACCTCACCTCGAAATACTCATCATAAGCAGCGCTACATTTTTAACTCTCGTTGCTCCTTCAAGAGCTCACAAATTGGAAATTCAATCTCCCCTATTAAAGTATCAGTGCACGACACGTGAAGGAGTAGTGTGGTAACGGAACCGTCGGTTCCAAGGTGACGCAACGAAAGGGCTCAAACAGCGGGGATTGATGCACTCAATGAATGGAATCACATTTTTCTCCAAACAGGCAGGCGATCTCAATCATGTCACAGTGAGCAACAGCTTGTTGTCGGCTCAATCGAGACAAGCCTCGAGGCACCGAAACTGAGTTTCGGCGTTTTTTTCGTCAGAATTCCCCTTGACAAAGGGGTTTGGGGCAGGGTTCAGGCATCAAGCCAATGCAAATTGAAACACAATCTATTTTAGGAATTGTATTCATGCGAACTTGACAAGGGAAAGTGAATATGTAGGATTGATCCAACTATATCAAGGTCATCAGCTTGGCGACGAGCAAAAAGTAAAAATAAGATGTCTACCACGATACACTTTTCTCTCATCTCGGAACCACACCTCCTCGACATTATAGACGAAGAATGGATGCAAGACACTCTGGCGGACGACGGTGCGTATCAGGGTCCATTTGTCCTGAAGATTCTGCCCTTTCTGTTCGAACCCATTTTCTCAAGATGCTGTACAGTATCCTGGGAAAAACGTTGGAAAGCTTTCAGCACATCAATGCAGATGTGCAGGGTAACACAAGCTTGTTCAAGTAACAATGCGGCATTATTTTTTGCTCTTCTCAAGGCAGGGCTCCTGAAGGCAAACCATCAGCACTGGGATGCTGCAGTGATGCCTTGAGGCAGCTTGCTGATTGGATCATCTTGCTGCTTCGCAGACATTCCGCTGCCAGAAGGCATGCAGCCCCCCAACGAGGAGGCCGAAGACCTTCAAGAGGACAATCCCCAGCGTGGGAATGAGCCTGAGAAATGGCTGGATCTTGGCCTGCAGTCTGTGCACTGACAGCTGTGCAGTGTCATTTGTTCAGTTTGTGCACTGACAGCTGCGGAAAGAGCCTGAGAATGGCTGCAATCCGGCCAGCAGTCTGTACATTGACAGCTGTGCAGTGTCATTTGTTCAGTTTGTGCACTGAAAGCTGCGGAAAGAGCATCAGAAAAAGGCTGGATTTCGGCCAGCCGTCTGTGCACTGACAGCTGTGCAGTGTCATTTGTTCAGTTTGTGCACTGACAGCTGCGGAAAGAGCCTGAGAAATGGCTGGATTTCGGCCAGCCGTCTGTACACTGAACGCTGTGCAGTGACAATTGCCACTGGTCACTGAATCCAGAGGAAGCTTAGCAGCCAAGCTTTGATACTAGCAGATTCACCTATATTCTTGCCAGCTCACGTCGCAGACCTGAGCTAAGAACTCGCCGAGCTTTGAGGTGTGAACACCTTCTCTGTGCATGCACCGAGTCCAGCAGCAATCTGCTTATGATAAAGGAGCTGAAGCCAAAGGCTTGGGAATGGCAGCAGCGAGTCTCTGACAGGGGCAGCTGGCAAGAGGAGCTGCCAAGTCCCAGTGCGGACTTGAACTGGAAGTTGCAGAGGCCTAGGTCCTGTGTGCAAACTCAGAGCGAGGACACCATGCAAGACATGAAGACACCCTGTCTTCAGTGACTGCAAGTTTAGGAGAAACGTTGCATGGCATTTGGGAGCTTTACTTAATTATCGTTATTACACGCTTTTCCTGCCAAGAGGCAAGGTGCGTCCTGCAGACAAGCTGCAGTCGAAGGCTGCCATAATCACACCCCTTGTTGGACTTGCCAGATCCAAGCAAGACCCAAACAACCGTGGGCACGGTGCTCAAAATTTATATCGCCCCACGCCAGCCGGGGTCAAATCTTTACTGCAAGCAGTTAACCGCGCTCAGAGCGCACCAATATTGCAGATCCCACACATTGAATCAGCCAAGGAACAAGCTGTGAATGGCATTTTAGAACTTTGGAATGAGTGAAAGGCAATCAGCGGCTCTAGAACCTCTTCTTTGCTTACAAGTGCTAGCATGCCACAGTGCATACCAACATAGATGGGATTATCTCTCAACTGTAAAAAAATCAATTATTGCAACATCCGTTCCCACAGGGGCTTTCGTTCAAAATCCAATAGTGAGCAACTGGCGAGGTTTTCCTTGTATCAGATGAAGTTATTTTGCAACGGCAGAAATTGCAGTCACTGGCCATGGCAAGCCGGCTGTCTGATATCTGAACTGGAAAAAAAAGCGAAATCTGGACCACATCCAAAGTGTGTGATGTCAAAAGAACACATTGCAATGTTGCCCTTGCTGTAATGGCCAGTACATGCCCAAGGCTGAAGCTCTTGTCATAAAAGAAAAACATATTCTGCACAATATCCTGAAGAACTGTCTGCAGATTTACTCTTCTTGCACATAGTTATGTGGGGGCTCATGGTCAAAATCCCACAAACATCATGGTGACACCGCTCTCAAACCCTCGATTGACTTATTTTGAAATGCATGTTTGTATTTCTGCTGGCTGCCAGCAACGCTTGAGGCTGCTTTCCACATATCGATGTCTGCAGCGATGAAAGCCCCACCGGAGTGACTCAGCAGTCCATTATTTTGAATGTTCGAGCTGATATTTAACTGGCCGCTGACACCGCTTGGGGCTGTTTCACATAGATAGCGCGGAGAGACTCGCTCACAAATTCCTCGGCAGAGATCGGAGGGTATCTGCCCTCCTTGCCCTCGATGATTGAGTGCTTGTTGGCCTGCAGTGCACACCAAAAGAGTCTCAGCCATGCTGTCACAAGTGAGACGACGCGTAAAATGCTTTCTCACAATAGAAATCTGCCCTAAAGCCGCAGGAATGAATGCCGTTCACTGCAAGCATGAAGCCTCAAAGATTCTTCACAAAGCAGATTTCAATGCTTAGCCTCCTAAGATCGTGAACACCAAGAGATATCTCTACGGAGCAGGAATGTCAGCAGCTACTCGAGATAAAAGCATCTTGTACCTGGTTGAAATAGGCGATGCTGAAGCGGGAACCCTTGTCCTCGCCTGGAAGGGGCATTCTGACCCGGTGGTAGTTGGACTTGAGCTTGTCATCGCTCCACCTCATCAGAGCATCCCCGATGTTCACTGCACATCCCCAACACATGCATGTCATCACCTGTATCGCCTCACTATCACTGTTCCTGCCAAACAAGACAAATGTGCGCACGCAGGCATTTTGCAAGCAAGGCCACCCTTGTTCGCCACAAATAATTCAAAGCAATATTGTTCATCATTCAGCACAATGCGAAAATCCAACACCGGCTTGAGATGTCACGCTGACACTCCCAAGCACTATACGAGAAGTTTTTGGGGGAAGTAGGGAACACCGTTTTCCTGCTTACCTGACTGACACATTATACGAGACTGCAGAGCAGACGAGAAAAGAGAGAAACAAGCGCAAGCCGCAACGCATGCTATAAGGTAAGAAAAGCACCTGTGATGGTTCCAGGGAGTGCAGGGCACTCGGTCCACTCATCACCGACTGCATGCTCAGATGTTGCCTCCCTGCACGCGCGCGCAAAATCAAAATCAGGTGCTGCTGTTGAATGTTGTCACGTGAGGGACATTTGTCACTTTAGGGACATGCCAGGAACTCCCCTTCATCTAATGCACAATGCGCGCACTCAGTGTGTGCTGCTGGTAGGGACTGCCTCAAAGAAGGGATAATCAGCAGATTTCCCAACAAGATGAAATTTCTTGTAAGCGTCAAATGCCAAAATTTCTGCTCAACACAAACACCAGATTGTGTAATTACCTTCCAGGGCAAACCTCCAGGCCGGCCCCTTTGGCAAACAACAGCGTGATTGTCTCGAAGTCACAGTGTGATCCTGCCTGCAAGGACACCAGCAACCATCTTTCGCCATCCGTTCCGTTTAATCCGTCTTGTATGCAGATCCTTCATGCATATCATTTCATCTATGCAGCGTTGCATGCAAATGCACACATTAGAGAGTATTGTGCACCGGCAACAGGCTTTTGACAGCGCTTCCAGAACATTACAGCAGCTGCCAGAAGATGACGTCCATACAAAGACAAGAAAAGTACATGGAACCTATTGTAAGGGATCTGCATGCAAAGGAAAAGAATTAGAAACGGTTCATACCCGTGGGAATCCCTCAGGGAAGGTCTTTCCCTCAACTGGGAAATAGTGCATCAGGCGGAAGGTCTGCTGGGCATCTGGCTTCGTCACATCATGGTTCTGCACAGGTGCGAATTGACACATCAGAACACAAATATGTTTTTTGCTTCTAAGAGAAGGCAGAATGCAAGGAATGAAGGCATTGTGAACGCCCAGAGGGGAGAAAAAGGGCTGTCTCGCGATGTAGACTTAGGGCATCGAAAATACATGCAGCTCTCGGCCCAGGAGAAGCTCTGATCACATTGCATGCTTTTGCGCGAGGCACTGGACGACGGAAGACACTTTGACAAGGGGTATTTATACATCATTGCTGCTTTTTGGTGGCGAGTTAGACAGGAGTGCCAAAACAGGTGTGAAAAAACAGGTGTGAAGAAGTCACCTTGGTGAAGAAGTCTTCCTCGAAGCCAAGGCCGAGTGCGAAGCAGGACAGCACCTTGAAGGAGATCTCTTGGCACTTCTGCATAAATGCCTGCAGACACACCAGGACGGGCAACTTTGAGTCTGAACACCATGTTCCAAAAGCTGTGCATCTCTTTCTTCCTTAAGCTTCAATTTGGGTGGCTTGTGGCGTCGCAAAATTGGTTTTTTTGTCTTGTACTGTCATGTTGAAGGAGGCATCAGACGACTCCTAAATTGGCTAAATCAATATAAAGATACCTCTGAATGATTGACTGACTGACTGACAAAGGCTCAAAGTATTTAATGGGAATTTTACCTCACAGGTAGCTTGAAAGTCAGCAATGTCCTGATCGCTGGGCCACCTTCCCTCCATGTCATGCCATTTGAGCTGCAGAGACTCCTTCAACTCGGGCAGGTGATGAGAAGCGCGCTTCTGCTGGCCGGATTCCCAGCCGATGTTCTTGGACTGCACATCACCTTAAATCACGTGTTGCGGCACGACAAACAGATGCCAGAGACAGAGAGTTGACAGGCAGAGAAAACGTACCAGGTCGAAGCGGTACTTGGCCTTGACATCTGCAGGTAGCTTGAAGAACGCCTCTGATATCTCGAACATATGCTTTATTTCATCCTGGCACCAGATGCGCGACAAACGCTCAGTCTGTGTACTGGATTGATGAAAATTTCGGACCACAGCTTCAGAGGCTCTGATCCTTTCGGAGTTACCTCACCCCAGACAAACCATGGTCTTTGAGGTAGAAGAAGCCGATTTCGGTGGCAGCTTTCCAGAGATCATTCGTGATCTCCTGCTTCCGATTCTCGAAGTCGTCCAACGACACTTGCACGATGGGACGGCCCATGTTGATTTTAAGCGAAAGGGTTTAGATATGTCGGCTTTTTTCTGTAAATTTGTGCAGTACTTCTGCAATAAAGAGAGAAAGATGCAAGATTACGAATCGGAATGATGAAGCGAAATGACGCATACAGATCCACGTCAGCCGTGACGTTAACGTTATGGTATACGCAAGCCCGGTACATCTCAAGTGTCAGGCCAGTCAGGTGCACCTTTACTGGAGCACTCCAATACAGTTGGAGGCGCATGGGATGTGTTTCAGGGTCACTGTAGAGCACATCCTCCTCTGAATTGCCAGGCCTGCTTCTCTGGCAGCCGTGCGTCAGATAAGGTTGTACGACTGCACCTGGCCCTCATCAGCAGCCCTCCTGTGATTTGAACAGCCGCCACCCAGCGAGTTGGTCATACGCAGCAAGGAAGGTTCAACCTGCGGCAACATGGACGCCGATGAGCTGCTTGCGAGACAGCTGCAGGTGCGCGCTGTGACTTCAGTAAATGACGTTGGGCATCAACCCTGTGCTTGCGAGACATTCCGTTCCGAACCAATGCCAATGAAGCAACCTGTATGTAGAGCAGTCATGCGCATGATGCCCTATAAGGATGGGGTCGTCCCATCTTGTTTGACCAGCAGATGTACTGCCTCCGATGCCTCTGTCATTTTCGGTAAGTATCAGGCTGCAGGAACTGTCGGCGTTGGCAACTCTGTTCTACTTTGTCTCTGCAGGAAGAAGAGGACAGGGCGGTGGCACAGCTGCACTCCTTGACTGGCAGAGGGGGCGAGCAGGCATTTCAAGCCAGGCTGCAGAGTGGCGTGCAGACCGTGCTCACGGTGCGTCCATTCGTGATTTCGCCTTCTGATACGTTTCCTTTCCATCTTGTTATCCGCTTTGGTGCTTTCGAGCCCATCAGAGGCAAGAGCATGCTTTGGACAGGTGTCCCATGCCACCTCCATCTTTCGGAAACCGATTTCTCCTCATAGGAATATGTTTCGCATCTAAATTTTACACACTGGCTGCTGCCGCACACACTTTCCCTGTGCATGCCAGCGTGTGCTTTAAGATCGTGGCAGAACACTGCAGAGCCTCCACCATAAATATTACATCTATGCAGCAATGACTTGACAGCACTGCAGGGCAGTCCTGCGCTGCTTCAGCAATCCATGAGCACCTCTCATGTGGATCCTTTTGTCTGTAAATCTTTTGGAACAGAAGGGGCCTCTCAAGTGGAACAATCTATCACAGGGCACACCCCTTCTCAAATTTCATTTTGCTGAGAATTTGAATGCGCAGTACGAGGACGAGACGCTGCAGGCAATGGCCCTGAGTGTCATTCCAGAGGACGAGCTTCAGGCGGCGGCTGACGCGGCCATTGCGCAGAGCCGGGAGAATGGCGACTCGCCGGTGCTCGCGCAGCAGGACGCATTCGCACGCCAGCTTCTGAAGTGGTTCAAACGGGACTTCTTCTCCTGGGTGAGGCACATCGCTTTGCTGCGCATGGCTGCCTTTCATAGCACCGCATGGATTTGGATATGCTTGCATTCTTTCTCACTGCCATTTCTCCTTCAGTCTTCAAGCCCTCCTCAGAAGAGCCGGTGGCAGAAGCCCCTTAAAATAACTTCAGAATTAGAACCTTAGCTGCCGACTGTCTATGCAAATCTGAAGGGCTAAAGGCGTAGGAGTTGGCTGCAATGCATGAAGGGATTGCTCAGCGCCTTGCTGACATGCTTTTACAGTCAGCTGGAAGCGCAGATGCATGTTCTTGCTACAAGTGGCTCATCCACAGACATAGGCATGCAGCTGGCAAATTTACAAGCCTTACCTACAGGGCATCCCTTTTGGAGCCCGCAGTCACACTGTGAGGCCAGAATGGCCAGAAATGCCCCTCGCCTGCATTTCCTGGTTCACCCATTGAAGGTGCTGTCACCACACTTCAGCCTCAGAGTGCAGCTGTAAGCTGCAGGCGTTGAGTTCACTCCAACAGACTGGCACATGTCAAAATTGGCCAGATTTTTTTCACAAGTCTGATTGGTTCCTGCCTCAGGTGAATAACCCGCCATGCAGCGCGTGCAGCAATGCTGAGACGGTGCCAACCGGCATGGGGCGTCCCTCCGCCGACGACGCGGCCTCCGGCGCTGGCCGCGTCGAGCTCTACGGCTGCAAGGCGTGCGGAGCAATCACCAGGCAAGTTTCCCTGGTTGCCACTATTATTATCATCACTACACGCGTTTCCTGCCAAGAGGCAAGGTGCGTCTTCCAGACAAGCTGCAGTTCAAGGCTGTCACAATCCTAGCCCTTGTTGGACTCGCCAGATCCAAAGCAAGACCCAATCAGCAATGGGCACAGTGTTCAGTATTCATATCACCCCCCGCCAGCCGGGGCCATCAGGGGTTGCCACTATACCGTATTAGTATTGGTTTCAGTTTCAGTAGTACACCCTTCTGCTGCCAGTGGCAAGGTGTGTCTGCAGACAACTGCAGGTAGTAATATTTACCCCTGGTTAGACTCGCCAGGTCCAATCAAGTATGGGACGCATCGAGCACTATGGCTGCAAGGCCTGCATTGCCATCACAAGGCAAGAAGATCCTGGTTGCCAACACATGATCGTGCCTTGTGGCAGTCTTAACTGGTTAAAGTGCTTGAATCTTGATCCATGTGGACAGAGGCCGGGCACGTGTGGCTCACGTGCAATGAAATGTGGGAGACATTGAGGGACGGTGGGAAAATTGACCCAGCTGACTCAACTTGTACAGCTGGCAGAAACACACACTTCCCTTGTAGGTTGGACTTGATCCCCCGCAGTGACCCTGACCCGTAAAATAAAACACATAAAATCCATTAAACCCTAAAAATGTAAAAATATATTAAAAACCCGTGTGACAGTGATGCGACCATGTCCAGCCCCTTGCAGATTCTCTTGCTCTACCTTATTGCCACTCTATTTCAAGATAACCAACCCTTTCAACTCCCTTGATTATGCAAACCCTGCAGATTTGCGCGCTACAACGACCCCGGTCGGCTGCTGCAGACGCGCCGCGGCCGCTGCGGAGAGTGGGCCAACGCATTCGCGCTCTGCTGCCGGGCAATCGGATTGGATGCTCGCTACATCCTGGACCTGACCGACCACGTCTGGGTGAGTATGTGAATTCCTTTTGCTATCATTACGCACCTCTTCCTGCCAGAGGCAAGTCCGTACATTTTGGACCTGACAGATCACGTCTGGGTGAGTTTGGGAGTTCCTTTTGCTATCATTACGCACTTATCCCGCCGGAGGCAAGGTGCGTGTGCTGACAAGCATATCAAAATGTGCCTCTGTAGCCCATGTATCAGGTAACTCCGTGATAATTGTGGTTGCTGAGAGAGCCTTTGCATCTCTAGGTGGAATATTACTCGGATGCCATGCAGCGGTGGATTCACATGGATGCCTGTGAGGCGGCCTATGACCAGCCCCTGCTGTATGAGGTGAGCCTCCTTTCAGGAATGAGGCGCTGCGGCAATAGCAGTGCAACGCTCGGCAGATGATTTGTGATATTCTGTGTGACACCCATTTGGACACCATGCGAGGATGGTCGGAAGCAAGGGCAGGTAATAAAGATTAAAATAATAATAATAATAAAGAAATAATAAACAATAAACATAAAAATAAAAATGAAGCCTTGGTAAGGAAATTTGCAGGCATCAGACTTTTACGGGGGTAGCACTTTCTAGCATAGCTCACCCTTGTTCAGGGCAGTGCAAAAACCTGACACCCTCTTTCCCACGCACCACCAATTGACCGTATGGAATGCCATTTCTAGAACAGGTGCCCTTCGTCAGTGTTTCCCCCCCCTCCCATTATTGCTAGACTTTCACCTGACCTGCTAGACTTTAAACATCTAGCTGCTGCATCGGCTTTCCTTTCCAAGGTTCCTCTCGTTGTGCAGGGCGGATGGGGCAAGCAGCTGACCTACGTGGTCGCGTTCTCAAAGGCCGGTGTGCGCGACGTAACGCGGCGATACACGCGCCAATGGGACGCTCTGCAGACCAGGCGCGCTGAGGTGTCAGAGCCGTGGCTGATGTCAGCGTGCTACGCGCTGACTGTGCGCCTGCGCACCGAGCTGACGGCCTCTGATAGGTGACTAAAGGGTCTGCTAATCTTAGTCACCATTCTGCTCATCACAAAAGCTTCTTCAGGGAAGATGCAAAGCAGGATGACCTGAGGTGCATCTTGCTGTGCCTCTTTTGCGTGCAATGGGGCATGAGAGCATTTTGCGGCTGCAAAGGTTGCTCACTAGGTTTATCAGGAGTGAGAGAAAGGCAATACAGTTGTCTTATGTCTGCATAAGCTTCACCATCTCATCTCAGACAAGGAGGCACAACAGCATTCCGAGTGCAATGGTTCTGTAATCTAAAATGTGGTGTTCTAATATGTGGTGTTGGTGCGCAGGAGCCTGCTGGAGGAAAGGGACGCCGCCGAAGACAGGGAGCTCAGAGACAGCCAGCTTCCGCCGCCTGAAGTGCAGACTCCACTTCCTGGTAAATTCTCCCTGCACACAGCACCACATCCTCACAATAACACCTGTCGATGACACACCCCAAGTGCTCCAAATGCAGGCCATGCCTTTTGTGGCATGCCTTCGCTGCGTTGATCCCCGGTTACCTGAAAGTAGCTTGTCAGCATGTACAGTCACCGGCTGTCATCTCTACTCTGCACTGTGCCTTTTAAAAAGCTGTAATGCAGACAATGCATACAATGCATTACTGAGCATTACACACCTGGCCCTTAGGAAGGGACAGTTTATAGTAACAGCAACAACAACAGTAAGAGTCATGGTAACAACAATAGAAGTAGTAGTAATAGTAGTGGTAAGAGCAATGATAACATTTAGGAACTGTACCACAATTGTACTGGCAACACCGTAGCAACAATAGAAATACGGTAGTAAGGATATCTTTCACTCATTTCAGGGCGGCAAACCGGTTCGGTGGAATGGCGAGCGGCTCGCGGCGAGCTGGGCCGAACCCCCGCCACGTCAGCGCCCACTCCCATAAAGCCCGACGCCACCGCCGCCGCCGTGGCAGCTGACACTATATTAGCAGGTCCGGGCATCTCCGTCCTCAACATTCTTCCTTTCTTGCACCCAAGTGCACCTTGTGTTCGTTGCTCCTTTTGCAGTCAGATCTGTTCGGGACAGCCTGCTCATGTGATTTCCAAGAAACAGCTCTCAACATTGCCATCTGTCACAGCGTAGTGGGAATTACGGCTTCATGTTCAATGATTCCGCTGCGCCATGTATTGCAGGTGTTTTGGGAATGAACAATGCTGCTGCAACAGGTCTGGAGGGAGTCCGTCCGATGGCGTTGTCAGTCGCCGACGCGGCGGTCGTCTCCGGTGTGGGCGAGCCGGAGACGCCGGCCGACGCCGGCCCCGCGGCGGCCGCCGCAAAGCCGCCGGCCGCGCCGCGCAAGGCCGGCATCTTCCCTGCCGGAAGCTCCGCGGAAGGTGTGCAAGTCACTAGAAACACCTGGCATCCTGCTCCTTGTACCTATTCTTGCTCTCAGTATCCCAATTACTGAAGTGCATTCCCCGCCCCACATGTTATTTACTTGCATCCTTCTCCTGCTGTTGTTAGTCCTGCTCGGCATTGCAAAGTCACTGCATCTCAAAGGCTCCACTGAAGACGCTGCGTCAATCCAGACACATATGCATAAGTCCTGTGCAACTTCCTGCGCAGGCGCAAGCCATCGGGACAATGATGCCGACAGCAGCCGGAGCAGCGTGGTGGAAGCAGGCAGGGAGCTCAGAGACAGGTTGTCCTTGTCCAGCCCTCGAGTAAGTTGCTTCTCTTCCTCTATTCAATCATTTGTTGCGGGCTGTGCTTGTATGGCATCTGGCGCATCCAGGCAGCAGCATGGCTCTCGCTCTCTATCTGTGACTCACTGTTGCTCCTCTCGACATCTCAGTTCCCCGCCACCTGAAAAGGGCCAAGTCTTGCATGTTACAGAGGCAGGCTGGGTTCGCTGGCAGTGTTGTGTAGCTTCTAGAAGTGGTCAGGAGATGAGCTTTTTCTGCCAGAGCCAAGGACACCCATATGGTGTTGCCTCTCATTTAGAAATCTTCAGCTGCCAGCGTGGGGCCACCATTGAACCTCTATTAAAGAAGCATTGCCACCGCGGGGGGACCGTGTAGTCTCAGTTGTTGCGTTGCCTACTCAGGAGAACAACCGGCCGCCGCCGCAGGGGGACCAGACAATCCAGGGGGAGGCCCGGCAGCCGCCGCGGGGGGACCACTCTGCGGCGCAGGCATTGCTGGCCGCCCGGGTGAAGCGCGAATTTGCGCGTCTCATGGCGGCCGGGAATATAACCCCGAATGAAGCCGCTGTCTTGGCCCTCAAGGCTGCTAGCTAGCTGAGTACAAGCACCCAAGAAATGCTCTCTTGCTAGACGCTGCTGTCAACGCCAGTCACTGGATTAGCATGGGTTATTGCTCCGGGTTGTGTGTCACAGACACCACGAGAGAGTCTTCAAACACGGTAGCTGTTTGCCCGTCAAAGCCGCCAGCTAGCCGATAACGCTGTCCACATGCGCTAATCTTAAACCTTGATGTTGGCACTGCGATTGAGTGCTAATGCGTGGCGTACTGCCCTTGTGTGTATCTCCCTGGATGCTGCAACTGTCTCAGCCCTCTAGGGGTTGATCCAGCGGGGAGTGAAGCAGCTGCCGTTTGAATATATTTGGGGCGTTTCGTGGTCTGTTGCCATCAGTTCTGTTTTGAGGCTCCTCTCTGTGGAGCTGCAGTTATTTTCCTGGGGAGAGGTGGGAGTGAGCTGCTCATGGCCTTTTCCTGTATGAGGCCATTCTTGTTTGCTTGGAAAGCTGCCAGCTAGCTCTTGGTGTGTCTCTGATCACATTGCCCTTTCATTGCTGGAGAAAATTCTGATATTTTTCTGGGGAGTTGGCCAGGGCAACAAAAAGCTTTCTCTCAATGAGGCGGCTGTCCTGTCCCAGGCAGCCAGCTAGCTGAAAGCAAAAAAGCCCAAAAAGCCCTGGCTGCATGCTTCAATATCTTTTGGTAGCACTTTGTTTTGATTGGCTCAAATTGGAAAGAAGCTGCCAGCTCAGAGCTGTGGGGCTTGCCAGGGAATCTCACTTGATGAAGCATTGTTTTAGCTCTCAACATGGCAGCCAGTGGGGTGGGGAGCAAAGTGACGGCCTTTCATTCCTGAAACAGCAGTGATGGCATGAAGAGCTGCTTTAGTAGGTCTGGAGGACACGAATATCTGACTGAAGACTGTTTCCCAGTTAACCAGCTGTTTCAGCCCTTACATCAGTTCTTTGCTCTTAAGGCAGCCCGCTAGATTTTGGACTATGCCAGATAAGACTGCCATTTGAGCGGTGAATGGACTTTGTCTATTTGCTAACAGGTGGATATTGGTGCAAATTAGAGATGCAGCCTGCTAATCCTAAAGGGGTCTTAGATCAGACTGCCATTTGAGCAATGAAGGGACTTCGATAAGGTTGCAACCGGGCGGGTCTTGCGCTAAAGAGAAATTGTCAGATGTTTTCCAAGAAGGCTGCCAGCCGGCTCATAGAGCTGGCAGACCCATATATAGCTTTTCAATCCTCTCAGGCATTTCCTGGTTTCGATTGCAGTCTTGCTAATTGGATTCTACAAGAAGTTTACAAGGCTTCCCGGTAGGCTAGCATTGCTTGTATAGAGCGTGTGATGCATGCATGCATGCATGCATCCATATGGCGCAGGAAGGCGGTCTCGAGAAGCTTGGACCCACAAGACTTGGATGGGTTTTGCAATGGAAACTTGAAGTTCTAGAAACTTGGAATGTGGTTGGCAAAACTGGTGTTTTATAGCATTTACTTTGTGCATGCTGCAGCATTGCATGCTACAGCTGTGGCTATACAGGTGATTTTTCCTGTCATGGGTGTAAAAGTATAAATGATGAAACATATGAGTATTCCGGATCCTCATATGACAGCAGTCCTGTCTCTGTATGACAGAATTCGTGCCTCCGGTATCCTGGTGTTAGTAATTCTACTGGCAGTAGCCGCTGCGCTGTGCTCTGTCCCCTCAAATGTTGTCAGCTTGACCACGCAACCTTATTACAACTGGGGATGTGCGGTCTCTTTCCTAGACAGCCGCAAGCTTGTAACACTGTGTGGCCAGCACCCAATTGATATGAGCATACTCAGGCTGATCCTCAACACACCACAAAGCAGTAAGCTTAATCCAGATGCCAAAGAAGAAGACATCGGCCTATGTCATGCAAACATGACTCATCAGTAGGACCGTTATATTGAATATTGCATGGGAGTGCCTGACTGCTTTATCTGCCATGCAACACGGCCCAAGGCCACAGCTTCCTACAGCTTCCCCTAATGCAGAATGTCTATCACCTTGTGAGCTCTCCTCTTCCACACAGGGGTTATTTGTGGTTAGTAAGATTGTCCCCATGCTCTGCAGCACTAGTAAAGTGCGTCCTAAAGTGTGCACACCCTGGTCACCTGCTATTGCCAACACTGCTCATGCTCCAACAGACTATGCCTCCTCTCAAACACCGCAAGCTGGCTTTTTGTCCAACCAGTGAGGGCTCTTTGATCAGCTCAACAAACCCCCATAAGTGCATCAGCTAGGGGATTCCTTGTAAATTTGCTGCATCAGCCTGCCTGTACCCTCTTCCAGTGAGCTCCGGGTGCTCTATTTTTGTCAACCAGCAACTTCGTGAATGATTCAATGTCTCTATTCCATAACTGAGTCACTGTGCCCTTCTAACATTTGCCTGTCCTGCCTTTCCCATGTGTCCTCTGCCAGGGAAGCTGATCAGGAAGGGAGTTCAATCTGCCATCGCTGCATCTGCCAGCCCAGTACTTTCCACATGCTCCCTGTACTCTTCCTGGAAAGTTGCCTTTATGTGTTCGCAGACCTGTTTCAGGCTCTGGCAGGCTTGTCTTAGTGCCTCCACCGCTGATATCTCCCCTGCACAGCACAGCAGGATCAAACTGTCAGTCCACTGCTGTCCGAGGAAGGGAGCAAGCAACCCCGTCGCAACTGCCATGGTCTATGCCTCACTGGTGACACAGAGCTCTCTTTCCAGAAATACAGGGATGTAGGAAACCACTACGAGGACGCGAGCTTCACAAAGATGCATCAATGTGAAGTCCATTCCCTCTGACCCACAAGGGGCGACCAGCCAAGAGACATGGAATTAAGTGGAAGGTTTCCAGTTCACTGACATGGAGTGCATAGAAGCGCACAGTACATGAGAGGAGCATCCGTACAAACATAGAGATTTACAGATGCTGAAAAAACACAAGGAAAAAGGCCAGATCCTGGTGGGCTCACTCACCTGTGGTCTGGATGCGCAGGTTGACCACTTTCTCAGATGGGTGCGGTATGCTGTATCCCACGAAACTAACGTGGGGGCTGCGCACAGCATTAAGGATGTCGGATGGAGCATCGCCGCTCTTGACACACATACAAATTAAGCAAGAGGGCTGTGCACTCAGGTGCTGTCAGAGGTGCTTTGAAGAAAGAAATTTCCACTTGTTCGAAGCTCGTACTTGCGGTTCAGCAGGTGTCGCAGGGAGTTGGCGAGGGTATGATCCTCGTCCTCCAAAGCAAAGGTGACGCCTGTGTCCGCCCCTGTTGCGACTGTCATGCGCACGAGCCTGTCTATATGCAAAGGTCTCCGAAAGCCTCCGAGCGGGATCACGCAACTTTGGCAGTCGTACGATTGGCAAGAATCTAAGTGACTATCTTTCAGTCAATCTGCTCTAGCTGACTGATGTCAGCAGAATATGAAAGTGCAGATCACCTTTGAGCACGACCTCAAGCTTGCAACACGCGACACACGCTCACACGCAATGTTATGGATGTAGTTGTGCTTCTAAACTTTGTATCACCTACTGGATCGTCTCCTTGTGCTTGCATCGTCCCAGCAAGCCGAGCTTTCCGAGACGGCTTTGATCAGTAATGCCACGGGGCGATCACGAGCCACTAACGTCACTCAAGAAGAGCTTGGCGGCTCTGCCTGCTTTGCAGCGCAGAGGAGAGCAGATCAGCCTGATTGTCCTAAAAATAGCAGTTTGGCAAGATGGTGCAGCGCCTGACATACCGCAGGCGGCACAGCTATGCCACCAGGTCCAACAAAGTGCGCAAGGTTAAGACACCAGGTGGGATTGGCTTCTTGACCATCTTCTTTTGCAGTGTTGCGAGGCGATGTAAGCATACAGGAAAGAAGTCCAACCCTATGGGATTTGCCGGGGCTGTTCGCTGCATGCTTGAACCGTGCAGTCGAGGCCTCCTGGATTGGAGCAAAGAAATACAATCGTTTCAAGGGGTGGTGGTTGTGGCTCATCGAGATCCAGAGGCACATGGAATTTCGTGTCGTCAGAGGCCAGACACAAGCGTGATGGATCAGTCGCAGTGGTCCATATGTTGATCTCTGTAGAAACAGACTGTATCAGACTAAGGAGGACAGTGGGGCAGCAGTCCTGAGCAGAACAGGAATGATACCTGCTTTGTTGTGGGATTGATTGCAAAGCAGTCTAGACAAATGTTGACATATTGCCGTTGCCTCAACGCAGGTGGCAAGCTAGTGTTCCAATACACAAGGAAAAAGCCCTCTCCCAGGATCTGTGGAGCCACTGGCGTGAGGCTCAATGGGGTGCGTCTAATTGCTGCAAATCGGATTGCTTTCACACCGTGCTTACCTTTGCACGTCCTCAGGCTATACGACTGTGAGTGCACAGATATGTTGCAGAGCACATTTCCTCTTATAGGCCTTGACTTGCATGGGTCCCTGCAAGATCTGATGGATATCCACCATCTACTGCCCATCAGCCTGTGCCGTGGCTGGTGGTGGCTGAGCTTCTGCCAGTCTTGCATGGAGCCTGCTGAGTTTTGATGCAATACTCATACCAAGTCTCAGCTGCAGCCGCCTTTGCAATGATGCGGCAGAATTATGATGCAAGACGGATCCTAAGACTGATCTCCGATTCACATCTTGGGACCTATTGCACATCAGTCCTTTAATTTGTGTGTTGCTGAGCCGCAGCTGGCTTCACACTGAGCCGACAAAGGATGATTATATATTCTACAAGTTTGATGCCATGACTGATCTCGGCTGCGCCTTGCGCGCAGATTCCCTCGCTGCGGCCCAAGGAGATGAGCAACCGGCAGCTGTCGCGGCCGTCCAAGACGGTGCACCGCATCTACGGAGGCCACTTGAGCCACGCCGTGGTCAAGGACCGTATCGTGCGCGCATTCCTCATCGAGGAGCAGAAGATCATCAAGAAGGTGCGCTGCTGTGGGGCACTTACTTCTGTCATGTGGTGCTTCATTGGTATGTCTACAAAGGCAAACCTGACATGGATGGCCCCAGCCTTCGGCCTGGATCCTCAGGCCCCAGCACGGCTTTGTGGACAATGGACAGGACTATCTTTTGTTCCAAACCTCAGTGTTTCTGGGCTCTGGGATCCAAACAATTCCTGTAGTGGTCAGGGATGCGCAAGTTAAGCCTGCCTGTCTAGTGGGTGCCAGCAGGAGGCAGCAGGGAAAAATATGGGCTGGGCAAGCATATTTTTGCGCGCTATGCCTCTTTGTGCTGGTCTAGAAGGTTACTGAGGCCCTCGCAAGGAAACCAGGCCCGCAGGATTCAAGACAAGTCCCTGGCATTCTCCCTGGCTCGATTGGTTTTTTAGGTATAGGTGTCATTGCAGCATGTGAAAGGGGCAGGGCCATGGCAGAGCTGTCCTGTAAGTGTCTGGGGTCATTGCTTCTGTTTTGATTGTGCAACGGCTGAAATCCACGCATATATATGAATTATTGAATACAGGATGCAAGGATCTGAGAGCCCTGTGTGGCACTTTGCAGGTGCTCAAGCTGCAGAAGGCCAAGGAGGCCAAGGACAAGTAAATTGCTCCTGGACTCTTGAGCAACTTCTCTGGCTCATGATTGCCTTGTGTTTGCCTTGGATAGCAGACTGTATGGCTACTGTGAAGAGAAGGGCAATAAGGACTGCAACATTTGATCCTGTAGAATCACACCCATGCAGGCAAAATGCTTCATAGAGATTTACTTCAAGGCCTGATGCAATCTATTGCTGGGTGATCTCAGAACAAGTACTGTGGCTCCCCGTTGATCAGGCTGGCTGCGTTGTTGGTACATGCAGCAATGTGTAACTTCCTACTTCAATTCGTGCTGCTGACATTTGAGCTCGCAATCAATTGAGAAGAGCACTGTGAGACAGATGTGAATGCAATTTTCTTGAAGCTGCAGTCATTGCTGATGTGCAATGATTTTATGTGCCTACCAGTGTCTCTGTGCATTTCGATATAATTATAATGCTGCATGAAGCTTAAAGCCAAAACAGATTACATGCAAAATGCTTCTCCCACGACCCTCATGCCTGTGTCATATGTCAGCCCAGTCATTTTGCAAAACAGTCCCACACAAATCAATAATCCCACATTGATTTTTTCCGTTCTTCCAATCCAGATCCATCTCCCTACAGGCCCTCTCCCAAAGCCTTCGACCCCTCAAACTCTCCTGTCAAATTTCAGCAAGGCTGAAGTCAAATGCCAAAATGCAAGGTAACTGCAAAAAATGCCTCCCCCTCAACCCTCATGCCATCCCATATGGTGCAGCGCCCCACTTCATGATCCATGCAAACACAAACAGATGATCCCCTTGCTGCCATCACCCCAATGCAGATCCAAGTCCCTACAGGCCTTCTATCACAGCCTTCACTCCCCGGACACCCTCCTTTCAACTGCCCTACTTCAGCAACGCCGAAGATGCTCGCCTCATATATGTCCCTGATCAGTCATGACATATGCGTCCCTGACACGATCCATCACCCACGCATGCAAATGATACATACAAAAGCCCTAAAGACAAAGCTAATGCCACAAACCCTAATGAATTAAAGACAAAAACACATGCGCAATTAAAACGCTGGAGCTCCACCACAGCAAAACTGGGGACTCTGACAGCATGAGACCCACATACTAATATCTGACCATTAGGGTGTAATCCTGCATCTCCCCTACACAGCAAAAAAAAACTGGAAAGCTCACAGGACAAACTAAAAACGATGCGCGCCAGGCTGAAACTCAGCCAGAGCTGTGGCACCCATCTAAAAGCTACACATAAAACCAAATATGGCGCCTCTGCGCCAGGCACATCTATGTGGGCACAGCAAACCTCTCTAGCTTCCTCCCAAGCTGCTGGTGAGAATGGACTGCCCAAGTACGTCCTATACGGAGACAACAAAAAGCAGCGAAGAACAAGCCACAGAGATCTATAAGCGCACACCCATGCCTGCTGGGCAGGTCGCAGAGGTCCAGCAGCGTGCCGGACAGATATACTAATCTGTCCACTCAGGGCTGCCGCTGCCGAGTGCGCAGCCCCGGCCCGGCCGCCACCGAGCGCAAAAATGCATCCCGGCCGATGCTAAGCGCAAGAACTTGCCCCAGCCGCTGCCGAGTGCGCAGCCCCGGCTCGGCCGCCACCGAGCGCAAAAATGCATCCCGGCCGATGCCGAGCGCAGAAACCCGTCCTAGCCGCTGCCGAGTGCGCAGCCCCGGCCCAGCCGCCGCCGAGCGCAAAAATGCATCCCGGCCGCTAACGAGGCCCACATGCACCCTTATCGCGGGCCCCGACCACTGGCAGAGAAGCACATGGCCGAGGTCCCGGCCGCTGTAGAGCGCGCGCCGCTGCCCACTGGTCGGTAGCAAGGCGTGCGGCTGCCGCTGATCCTCCTGCAAGAACACATGTTTGAGCTCTAGATGAGCCCACATTCGAAACTTCACTATCACTCCTGCTTAGAACTTTCACAGCCAAACGCTCCTGTTCCACCTACAAGCTGCAATTTGTCATGCAAAGGAGACACCTTGCACTGGGCAGGGAAGTGTTGCGAGACTCCCATTCCTGCTGTAGCACGGGATGGATTTTGATTCTCACCTTTACTTTTCCTTCTGCGGGCTCTCCTTGGCTGTGGCAGGAGAGGCCGGGATAGCAGAAGGTCCTGCAATGGCATGGATGCACCTCAGCATCCGTCGGCATATTGATCTGAGCTGTTCTGGTCCAAGCGCTCTTATTAAACCAGCGCTGTCCCTCAAGCAGCAATCCATCAAATCTGCTGCCTTAAGGAATCACAACAACGTGCTGAGATCCCACCAAGGGTGTCCCTTGCGGGAGAGCCAGTGAGCTCCAAACCCCCGCTAGGGCTCCTCAGGGATCCTGGAGAACTCCAGCGATCCACCGACCCCATACTGCGCTGTGCGGAGCTGAGTTGCGAGTCATGTGCAGAAACAGAAAATATTTCAAAGAAAGTTGCACACCAGTTGAGTTCGCTGTAGTAGAGGCTTTATGTATGTAGATGGAACAGACATCCGCTGACAAGAAAGTGGCTATATTAATTGGGAACATGTTGCAAGAGTCTTTAGAGTTCGCACCACCAGGCCACGCTCGGGACCTGATCATGGACAACGTTTTACACCCGCTGTTTCTCCCATTCATTTTTCACTGAAATTATTGTGGTGCTGCGTCGGCGTTCCGTTTCAACACCCGCTCTAGTGATGCCTGTTATTCAGATTGACAGGCGTCGTCCATGATCAGGTCTGGAAGCTCAAGATGGTACTTGTTAGCACCAGCTTTGGGCTGCATCATGCAAGCCCTTTCTAAGGATTGGGTATACCATCACATCTACCCCACTGATCCCACATCGCATGAGGCGCATCCTTGCGTGGCGAGGGAGAGAGTGCTGCTTTTCATGATCCTGACAGAGCGAACGAAGTGCAAATACACACAGTTGCCATAAAAAGTTGCCATGCAGGTGCCCTTAACTGCATGCGGAAACTTCCTTTGTCTAATGAAACTCAGCGCTGCGGTTGTCCAGAGGCAGTGTGCTCCTCAAGCTAGGCATCACTGTCTATCTTTTGCAGCAATGGTGCAAGGCCACCTAGAAGCTGCACAGAGATTCATGAGTAGCTTGTCAAGAAGCGAAAGGCACGTCCACTCATAGACTATCAGCCCGGTGTCTAGGACGTCCTTGCCATCGTCATCTTTGCTCTTCTCGCGTCGTGATAGGCAAGCATCCATGATCTAGCCGTGCGCCTTGGATACATAATTTGCATACCTGCAACTGAGCCATATAAAGGATGAAGCCTGTTCCAAATCCACATGATGATGAATCCACTGTGTTTGTAACGGGCTTCATTCTTTAGATGGCTCTGTTGCAGGTATGCAAATTCTGTATGCAAGGCGCACGGCAAAGTCATGGATGCTTGCCTATCCCGGCGCGAGAAGAGCAGAGATGACGATGGCCAGGACGTCGAGGACACCGGGCTGACAGCCTGTGAGTGGACGTGCCTTCTGCTTCTTGACGCGCTACTCCTGATCGGCGGCGCCATCGCAGCATCGCTGTGGGGCCCCGTCTTGCTTTTTGGGTGCAAGGGCCTGCTGTGTGCGACAAAGGTGAGTCACATGCGACATGTGCGGCCGTGCATGCAGTCATGCAGTTGTGCCAAATTCATGCTAACCAGGAACAGCTGATCAATGCCACGATGTGAAATTCTGTAAATTCTGGAGGCTAGCAGTGGTGTCTTGCACCAAGTATGCTTGCAAGGCGCATTGCGAGGAGACACTTGGAGTGCACGATAGTTACCGGATGAAGAGCTTCATGACAACTCTGCGTGCCACCAGCATGCGCATCAGTGGCGCACCATGCTGGAGCTACACATGGTTGCAGGGTTATGGGGAGGGCACTTACGATGCAGCTATAAGCCAGTCCAAGGCAAATCCGGTATGCATGGCGTGCGTGGACACTACCATGATCGCCATGCCGTCGAAGAAAACAACAGCTTGCAGGCATGCCTAGAAAAGAGCCCACCCTCCCAAACACTCCTCCTTGTCCTCCTTATACTCCTCGCCCGAGACCTTACGTAAGGTACACCCTGCAAGAGCACAAACACCTTTGAGCCGCGTCCACATGTGAGCAATAAGCTGGGACAATCAAACGCTCTCAAAAATTTCTCAAATGAGAAGAACAATGCATTCGCAAAGAGGCTTACTCGGTGCCTTGCTCGTCTAGTAGCAAAAGAAGCAAAATAAATAAAGCACTTGTCCTAGGAAGCATTAAAAAGAGCAGCACTCTGGGCCAAATCCTCCTTACCCACGATCCCTGCAGGGAGTAAAGCAGCCGGATTGTCGCTGTATTCACGGCCAACGTCCCGGATGGTTGCTCCAAGGTCCACTCCAGGTTGCCAGTGGGCTTTGAGAAGCGTCCAGTGCGCTTGTCGTTTTTGTGTTACAATGGCGCGCTTGACGGTGAGCGTGCAGTTCTTCTACCTCATCTTCTTTGCGCTCTTCATCGAGTGGCTGCTATCCACCTTTTACCTGGCCTTCGGCACGGGACCTCACAGGCTCGGATGGAGCTTCTCAAGAGTTTCTCAAGAGGCTCCATCCATTGCTGAGAGGTTCCGTGCCGAAGGCCAGGTAGTAGGTGGAGGGCAGCCATTCGGTGACGAGCGCCAAGAAAAGGATGTAGAAGAGCTGCATGCTCGTCGTCCAGCACGCCACTGCACCACAGAAACTAAAAGCATATTGGAGATCAGCGCCCCAGTGCATTACCGTACAGTACTTTGTGTACAAACCCATGAATTAATATGCTGAGGAAGTAATGGCTGTAGCGTACAACTAATCTGCATGCAAAGAAACAGACCTGCCCTCTTCTTTGCTTTGTAGTACCACCATTACAGGTCCTGCATAACAAGGAAGCATGTTACAGCGCTCATCATGATGCCCAACACCTTGTGTAAATCAAGGAAATTGTTGCTCTTTCAAATGATTGCTAGGGTGAGCAGCTGCAAGCACTTGCTGAATTGTCCAGCTGTCCTCAGCAGCAGGCAGCGGAGAGGGGAACTTTAGACACACGGTGACAGGAGCCCCACTACAGGGCAATAGCCCTGATTTCAAAGTTTGTCACCCTTCGACATTCCCTCTCAGGCAGATCAATTTATGTCCCATTTGTCCTCAAAGGCATTTGTGATGCGCCCCATGCAGCAGGACTCAACTCCAGGATTTTTTTGCCCTTGTCATACTGGACAGGCAGCCACTTGGAGAACCCACTTCCAAAGCAAATTACACAAAGTACAACTATAGGGCCACAGCAAAATATGTCCCCTCTAGATCCCCTTCTCAGGCAAATCATACGATGTCCCATTTGTCCTCAAAGGCATTTGTGATACGCCCCAGGCAGCAGGCAGCGGACAGGGGAAACTCAGATACAGACACCCACGAATCCACATAGCTGGCATCGATTTTCCCATGCGCCATCGCCCCAACCACAAACACTGCAGGCGTGCTGTCCGGCAGCTCCCGCACAAAGTCCTTGAGTTTGACCAAGTCAGGTGCCTGCCGGCTGAAGGCAACACGTCGGCAGCCTGCCGGCAGGTGCAGGGTGACTGGACCCTTGACCACCTGCGACGACATAACTTGCATGCCTCAGATCGAGACTTTTACCGAAATGGGCGATACAGAACATACACACTTGCTTCTGAAGCAGGTGAGGACCTGAAGCACAGCCCACAGCACGCACATCATATGCAAGGCTTCCCAACCTCTATTCCTGCAGAAGACTGAATGAAGTTTGCAGGTACTTGCATGGCTTCAAAGAAAGACTTGCAGATACAAGTGCAGAGACAGCCCTTCCTTCCTGTTTGGCGCATGCAGTGCTCACAATCAAGGCATTCACGTCCGAGAAAGGTCTAGCACGTGACAGAAGAAACCAAATTCCGCTAATTTGATAAGCCCGCAGGACCCAGGGAAGAAGGGGAAAGAAGGATGGAAAGAGGGGCCCACCTTGAGGAGTTTGTCTGGCCCGTTGGTGGCGCGAATGCTGAGCTTCTGCAGCAGCTGCACCATGAGCCCGCAGAAGCGCTTGAACGTCCGCGGCAGCCGCACCTGCACCAGAAAGGATACCCTCTAATGACCCCTTCATTCCCCCTGAAGAGTAGAACCGGCCAGAAGCCTGTCTACCACCTCAGCCTGGATGACTTGCAGCATACACATGAGCAGTGCAGCAGAGGCACCCACATCAGATTTTGAGAAAGACAGCTCAGAAAATATGGACCTAAACCCTAGACCCCAGACCTGAAAAGTTATACAGATGCTCGAGTGAAGGCAGAGCAAGTAAAGGGCAAACTATATTGGGCTGCCTTGCAATGTCACTAAATGCAAGACGCCTCTGGTCCAGGGGCATAAAAGCACACCTCAGAAAGAGTGTCGCCATGTGGCCGTTGAGTCTCTGGTTCAGTCTTGACCAGAAAGGATTTAATACGGGTCAGGGTCGGCAGAGGGCTGCACCTGTGGGTTGATCTGGATGAGCACGTTCTTTGCCGTGTGCACGTACAGCCCCTGCAGGTGACCACATGAAGGTGTCAGGGAGGAAGCAAGCGACACAGATTTCCTGCTGGCACTTGGTTGCATGCTGGAGATTTGGCTCCAGAACAGAGCCAAAAGTGGCCACAAGTCACGCCAGTAGGGATTGATTGCTGCACTATTCTAAATAAGGCACCCCTGGCGATCACATTATGCTGCGCACAGGATGCAGTGCGCTCAGTGTCGTCAGAATGTCTACTCTGTGCCCTCCAATCTGGCAAGAAAAGCTTGAAATGCAGGCCCCCCATGCGGAGGGGTCTTAATAAGTCAAATGAGATCCCAGACTTGCCTTAGCACATGCACACTCTACGACCCGGTGGTGTCAGGCTTGAGAAGAGGGCGGTGCACCTCAAGGCCGCAAGGTTCTGTTGCACTACAGCCCAGATCTTGATTATCTTTGCACGGGGAACCTGCCTTGATTATTTGTTGATAAATCTGATTGACGTAACAAAAAAAGCATCATCAATGACAGCCCGCACACCTTGAGGCGGCCGGATTTGGCAGAAGGCAGCTGACTCTAGATTCTCTCAGTTGTGGACCTGCCTTAAGAATACTGTTCAGGACACTGCTCTACCCACCGCCGTTATTCTTTTACTCCATTCTACACTAGAAGAAGTCATGACACATGACGGCCGCGCACCTTGAGGCGGCCAGATTTGGCGAGGGGGCTGTCTAGGATGGCGAGCAGCGCCTGGTGACAGATGTCCGGCCTGTATAGCGCCGGGTCCTTGTCATGCCGCCGCAGGAATCCGGCGTGGTCGTCGCAGTTCAGGAGTGCGTACCCCTGCGCATGCGCTCACATGCCGGCACATGTCAGAGAGTGCATCCTTATGAGAGTGGATTGGATTCTGGTGAGTTAGGTTGGGCCGTTCTGGCCCAGATTGAGACCCTGTCCACATCTTGTCTTTCAGGGCTTGGTCTGAGGCGTAGACCGAGCCAGCACTACCTTCAAGCATCCCTGCTGTGGATGTCGTGTGATGCTAGTCCCCATCCGGAGTCAGCCGAGGTTCTCTATGTCCAGTCAAAGTCACAAGTATGTTGGAGTCCGACAGAGTTCAAAGCCTGCCCTGAATCGCCTGCCAAAGCCAGCCACGGACACTGGACGCAGCTCTAATGCTCCAAATGCCCAGAAGCCGTCTTTGATCCTTGTGGTACAACTGTGTTGCTAACAGTGGAAGGGTGTCCGCAAGGCTCTCTTCACGCACCTTGCCAACTTTAGCTGTTTCCAGGCTGGCGTTCTCCAGCACAAATATTACCCCCTGCTGCTTCGCTGCTGCTTTTTTCTGCTCCTCTACTGCTGAAGGCGGCTGCAGCCCGCCTGCCATGGCGATGCTGTGTAAGGTGCCTTTTTGCTTGCTGGGTGTCTTTAGCTCTTCTGTCGGCTTTCTTACACTCCTGTGTGGCTGTTCGCTGCGCTCAAGTTGCTATTTGGAAGGAACCAGAACCTTGTATGTCGCTGTTAGTGCCCTGCGTGAAAACTAGCGTGACATTCAAATCGTGTGCAAGTACGATGAACAGGGTTTAGGCATGATCCTGAGTATCGTTTATAATGTGGGCGAACACCTAGTAAATGCACAGCAATTTAATAAAGTGTGGGCGTTGAGTACACAGTAGCTCAAGCATATAATACTAGGACTCAAATATAAGTAGTAAAGCATGATGTAGAGGGCTGTACCCTGAGGATGGGTGCTTTGCGGGGCCAGCAGCCTGGCTAGGAAATGGGGCTAGTTGGGCGTGCAGTCAGTTCAGGCGCGGCCTTCGGCTCCTGGTCTTTCTAATCAGCTATCTAATTCTTCATCTGTTTGTGTTAACCACACATCGCGTCCAGATAGACAGAGGTGCTGCGCTGGGCAAGTTAATCGATGCTCACAAAAGCACTGTGCGAATATGAAAATTTAATCGTACAAGGAATTGCATTCTTTACGGCTCTAGATAATTGAAATTGTCGATCAACAGTCAATTGCGACTTTGTTCATGTCGAAGGCGAGCCTCCAAGAAGGTTGGTCACCATCACTCAGGGGTGACTGATCCCCCCAAGCGATTTTGCCTCCAAATTTTCCACAAGTTTGGGACTCCTGGTCCTGCAATCGCGTCTGGACTCTTTTGATCCGGTGCATCAAAAGGTTGACGGCGTCCTCATGTCAGAAACTTGGGGCATGCAGTGACTGAAGGAAAAAAAGAAGAGAGCAAAACAGAAGGGGCAGTGGGACGATGGTCCTCAGAACTCAGCTAGCCCTGCTGGGTTTGGCGTGTTTGGCCAGCACAGCGCTAGCAGCTATCCATCCGTACAACAAGGAGTACTTTTACGCTGTGGGGGACGCCTTCATCTTCAGGGGAGGCAGGGAAGGCCTGTACTCATCGACCAAGGAGGTATGAGGAGCTCAATCATTTAATCATGCCACTGAATACACTTGAAGGCTGAAGTACTCAGATGAATATGCATGCTACATTGATTTGATCCAAGAAAGGGTGCTGATGAAAGCACGCGCTTGTGGAAGAGTGCCAAGGTTCCTGTGATCTGCAGGCACTGGAAAAGTGGGGAAACTGGGGGCAGATCGCGCCGGGGGTGTCCAACGGCCAGTCGGAAATCAAGTTCACAAAGCTAGAATTCGCGAGGCCAGAGCCAGTGGCGGCACAGTTCGATCCTGACGAGGGGTTCACAGGTGACCCCTTGCACCATCTTGTTCTGAGAGTCTAGTGTTAGATTCCCGGCGCTTATCAGAACAGATTTTGCTCTTATTGCTACAATCACATGAGCATTTTCCTACTAGTCAAGGATGTTCTCAAACTCTAAATCATTCCTGACAGCTGCTCATGGATGGAAAGATGCCAGGATTAGCAGCTGGCAAATCTTGCTTGCAGGCACTGCACAATAAACGTAGTCCTTGATTCGAAACTGGGAACGTGTAGCATTGGGCATCGTGGCTGACAGCAATGGATTGCTGTCTTGTGCTGCGCAGGGTTGATCCAAGCGGTCATCTTTGAGGTGAATGACCGGGATCTCATCGGCTACCCCACACCCACGGGATACCGCTACTGCTGCACCAAGGAGCTCGTCCCAAAGACCAAGTGCTTCCAGGACCGCCTTATTTACCAGGTTAACGCCCACTTGACCTCGAACAACATTGCAGTGCGGAATGCAGACTCTCCCCTCAGATGCCCACATGAAGACCTTTGCGAACCTTGACACACTGCTGGATGTATGCCATTGATACAAACAGGACGTTTTGTCTGAGTCCCGATGGCTCTGTGCACGCTTGACCTGTGAGTCAAGGGATTGGAAGGCTAGTTTTTGTGACATTGGGGTGCTTGCAGCGAACAACAGAGGAGCGCAGCGGCTGGCCGGTCAATCTTTCCCAATACCAAGGAGTCTTTCTTTAAACCTCAAAGATGGAAGCTTTTGCTGACAGATTTGCTGCTGCCACTGCAGGAGAAGGAGAACGGCTGGCCCAAGGTGCTGGACATTTACTTTGAGAACAACGACACCGTGGCGTTCTCCTGGGAGGAAGCCATCACGATCGAGGAGACGGGCATGTACTACCTCTGGTTTGTCATCTGTGACGATGAGCTGTCAGCCGCCACCGTGCGCGGCCAGACCACCTGGAAAAACCCCACGGGTATGCTGCTCTGGACCCTCACCTGACTTCCCGAAGATTCATTGATAGTGAGGAGAAGGATTTCTAAGCTCAGCCGTGGTAGAACATCATATCAGTCTTGCCCTTGAGGGGCCCGCCGGTGGTGTCATGCTGTTATGCAAGACATACAAGGCAGTGCTAGCGCCAAGAAGGGTTTCCACAACGATGCGCAGTTTGCGCGCCCCTGTTTTAGGGGTGTGAAAGATAGGGTCAGGGTGAACGGGGATCAACATGGAATGATCCCGCCGATGCGCGCTGTTCCTTCAACCTCATTCACCAAATCAAGCAAAAGTTCACACGCACAGTTTCCCGGGGAGCTGGCTGCGAGCTGGCGCCGTTCCTTACAGAGAGCCCTCGAGATAGCAATGGGGCGCCAGCATCTGCTGGCATTTCCTTTGTTCACTGCAGATTGCCATTTGGCTTCTCTGTGCTGATGTGACACCTCCTGATCATGTGCTATCATCAGCATGAGATTGATTGCTTTTCAAACCATGTTGTCAGCTCTGTACCAGATTGCCGGCGAGTGTTCGTTTCGGTGTTTTGCCAGAGAGTGGACAACCCTTTGAAGGAGCAGTCTGACCTCGTGCCGTTGATATTGCATGGTTCTCTATCATCCTGATATTATCCATACCATGAGCTACGCAAGATCAGCTGCACATTGCTCCACAGCTAGCAGCAGCAGCGTTTGTCAATAAAGCAACTTTGCCAATGTGCCTCGGGGATAGGCAGCTTGCTGTACACATTGCCAATGCCAAATGGGATCTGTTCACTGCAGGACCCGGCAAATATATGTGCAAAGAGAACCAGTCACTTCTCTTTTGGCTTTCCACCCATGTGTAGCGGGTCCACATGGCATCCACATGACCCCCTTGGTCAGGGCTTTCCATCAACCCAACTTGGGCCCATAACAACCACTTGTACATTGTGCAGCACAAAGTTGAAGTTCTGGCAACACACTGAGGAACACATTGTGTATGTGCACGCAGGTTACCTCCCCGGCATGATGCTCCCGCACATAAAGTTTTTCGGCGGCATGTCGCTCCTGTACATAGCGCTCGGAGTTGCCTGGGCCGGCCTCTATGCGCGCTACTGGACCGAGGTCTTCACCCTGCAGCATTGCATCTCCGCCGTCCTCGCCCTGGGCATGATGGAGATGTCAACATGGTGAGTTGCTGCTGCCACCGATGTGTAGTCCAAGCCCAACAGAAATAACGCACTCATCATGTGTGTCGCATCACAGTGGCAGTCAGTCTCAGAGCCTCTTCCATCCTACATTTTGTTGGCGCCTAGATGCTGTGCATCCCTCAACGGGCTTTCCACAGGGAGTCCATGCACTTTTCAGTCAGCAATCTCAGCAGCAATGCCTGACTTTCTTTAGCGGGGCTCTTTTTCATATATTTCAAGCCTGGCCAGAAGAGGTTGTTTTTAAAGGCCTCTCTTTCTGCGTGCAAGGACGAGGCATGTCAGTGTATCCAGTGGCCCCCATGACTCATTGGGCGCGTTTTTCTCTCTTTCCTGCCCGCCAGGTGGATTGACGTTGTCATCTGAAGCTATAAAAAACCACTGGTGATACGGTGTGTCGCCAGTGACCATAATCAGCCCTCTTGCATTGGCTGTTGCTGACCCATGGGTTCTTCTTTTGGCGCAGGTACTTTGACTACGTGAACTTCAATTCGACGGGCTACAGGCCATACGTGACCACACTGTATGCGGTGCTGCTGGGCTGCCTGCGCAAGACCATCTCCCGGACGCTTGTGCTCATCGTCTCAATGGGCTTTGGCGTTGTTCTGCCCTACCTTGGCGCAATTCAGAAGAAGGTGGGTCCCAGTTCTATTTTAACCCTTTTCTTTGTTGCTGGTGGCCTCTCGGCGCATCAGAAAGCATGCAAACAAGGTCGGCTGGTGTAATTGGCTGCATGTCAAATGGCATTTTTCTGCCTCTCCTTGGGGCTATCGAGAAGAAGGTGGGCTGCAATCTTCTGTGACGAGTTTCAGGCACTGTGTCCTTGGAAGCTTAAACATGTATGCCTCCCGTCTGCCCTTTCTCAGGCAGCAGTGGGCTCCATTTCAAAACACTCAGCCCACTGAAAATGCTGAACAGCATTCCTCAAAGGGCATGCCCAGTGCTGCAAATTCAGTGGACAGCCTATTCTGGTCCGAGTAAAAAGACTTCGGACTGACTAACCAGATGCCATGATGCCCATGACAACAGATCTGTTTTGAAGGCCATGCAGAAATTGTTTTGTCGCCCTCAGATCCGTGCCGTTTTGGCCTGGTTTCATTCAATTTTCTTATTCGCATCCAGATACCTATTAGTGATGCGCTGCGCCCTATTTTATGGCAGTTTGTGCCTTGGGCATCCCGGCCACACGTATTCCAGCTCCGAATTCAAAATGACATTTTGAACGCTCGCACAGATCATCGCGCTGGCGGCGTCCTACTTTGTCGCCGTGACAGCCCTCGACGTGGTGACCAACGTGGGAACCATCGATGACCTCACGTCCACCGCGCGCATCGTGCTTGTGCTGCCAGTGGCGATCTTGGACGCGGTGTTCATCCTGTGGGTATTCACTTCGCTCTCCAAGACGCTCGCGCAGCTGCAGGCTCGCCGCGCCGGCTCCAAGCTCGAGCTCTACAGGTGCGCGGCTGCCGCCATTTCTCTCTAAAAGCTTTCTGAATCTCTCACCTTGAGAGGAGAGCCCTTCTGCGGTTGGAGGTGATAAACAGGGCTCCATGAGGGCATCGCCAGGTATTAGGGCGTCGGGAGGTTATGGCCCTGTTTGTTACCTTGCCCTAGGGAGGTAATGATAAGGGCCAATCTTGTGGGCGCCCCGGCCTCGAGGGCTGTTGTGTTGGTGCTCTGCCGCCAGATCTGACTGGCTCACATTGTGTTCAGTACAAGGAAGTGATAGTGCATGACAACATTGTCAGTCTGTGGAATGGCACTAGCAACGAGTTCTAAGCGTCCACAATACCCAGCATCTGCTGGAAAGCCTTCCTGGGGAAGTATTCTCCCAGGACAGTCCTGGTCGCTATCCGGAAGCTGTGTTTGTCGGGCCAGAGAATGGGAGTTGTGGGTGCACCAGGCAAGGGATGTGCACTTCGGTGTGCTTGCTGTTGGCGGGCTGGCTGTAATTGGCTTTGCTAGACAACAGAAACACTCCAGTAAGAGATGTGTCCTTGATCTCGATCTTGATATTGACCTTGACACAGCAGCGCCAAGCTTGAGCTCTGCAGGAAACCATGTGTGCCTGGCAAGTAGATGGTCAAGCAGGAAGGCAACATGGCATGAAAAGAGCAAATTATCACCGGTCCCTTCCCTGACCAACACAGGCATTTCAGTGGGGTCTGTGGCATATGAAAGGTAGTTGTAAGGTATTTAAATGGTATTCTGCAGAGGGAAGAAGCAGTGATGTGGGGATCTGCGCCCTCACAGGATACAGGAGGTGCTACAGTGCAGTCAGTTCTATTCCTGTAGGGTGTCAATAAGGTCTTATTTGATGACAAACTGCTGACAAGGTGGTTACTGTAGTGATTACTTCATACACATGCAGCACTGCTCCTGCACCGCTGACCTGTACTCTTTGCATCAACCTTGCACTGATGCAGGTCTGGGATGCAAGCCTATCTAGGCTCCTGTTCAACTGTCTTATTTGATGACAAACTGCTGACAAAGCTGGCGTGCGCATGCATGCAGGCGGTTCACAAACTCTCTGGCGCTGATGGTGTGGGTGAGTGTGGCCTGGATAGCCTACGAGATGTGGTTCAAGGTGACTTTCCGTCCCTCTTTATCTCCGGAATTTTGTACATGATCATGCGCAGTGGAAGGCACCGTTCTTCCTCCCTCCGATGCATTTACACGCTCTGTTCCCCCAGTCGCTGCTCGCCCATGGGCAAGCGTTGGAGGCTCCAGAGCTGGCTTTGGGATGATTTGTTTTGTATAGCACTTCCCATTGCTTGCAAATGACAAACCGGGTGCTAGCAGAGGGTGCGACATTTTGAAAGGCGTCCTCCTGCTGTCAGAACAGAACAGTGCAGTAACGAGTCTGAAGGAACAGCAGCTGCTGCTGCCCTTGCGCATACCAGGCATTACCAAATTCAGAACTGTAGCTATGGATGCAGGCTTTGCGTCTGCTGGCCTTGGAAAAGGCAGAAAGCCTGTCGTGTTGCGTGACCTGTGCTGTTTTGTCATAATTAGTAATGCGCCATGCGCGCCCATGACTGGCCAGTACATGTGACGTGATCCTCGGTTTCTGCGTGCTCCTTAGTAATGTTGGTCATGCGCGCCCAGGTGACGGACCAGTACAACGAGAAGTGGCAGTGGGACTGGATCACGAGCGATTTCTGGTACGCGCTGAATTTCGTGTTCCTGGTCGTCATCTGCTTCCTCTTCCGCCCCTCCTTCAACTCCACGCGCTACGCCTACTCCGAGCTCGAGGGTGAGTCAGCCTTCCTTACTCACTGTCAGTATCGTTTCATGCGATTAGCTAGTGCTCACAATGCTTCCTGTTCCGCCACTCCTTCAATCCACACACTACGCCTACTCCGAGCTGGAGGGTGAGTCAGCCGCCATCAGCTTTCCTTTGTCAGCATTAGTGACGGGTTGAACAATCCCCAGTGTTGTGCTTGTTCCGAGCTGGGAGCCGGGCTGACATTGATAGATCGCACAAGGCTTTTTGACCGGTTTGTGGGGGAGATCCTGCTGATTGATGCATCTCTGCAGAAGAGTTCCGCACTGCTGAGGTCCTCTTGACTGCATGTCTGAGTTTCGACAAAGCTGCGTTCCTTGTTCCAGTGAAGAGTGACACGGACTCACTCGTATCGATGCTGTTGCACACGATGAGATGAGATGAGTTGATATGTGGACACAGTCTTAGAAAATTGATGCTGTGAAGTTCCTGCCCATGAGTTTCTTGTTGGTACTGGCGACAGATTGCATGCCGCCTGCCTGTGGCCTGTTTCTGCGGATGTGCATGTATTTAAAACCTGCATTTTAATGTCAGAGGATATGTCTGTGCAGGAGAGGAGGAATACGAACAGATCGAGAAGGGGCGCGTGAAGGCCGAGGTGGACGGCGAAGAGGCGGGGAAGCTCGAGTAGTCACCCGCTTTTTCATCATGACACTGCTGAGTCAGTGTGACTCGGCATTGCCATGAGACGCGCAAAGACAGGCCGTGGAGCTCTCAGCAGCTGTCACCCCACAGCAGGAACTTGGCCGACACAGCGCATGTTCTGCGCAGGCCCACAAAGTACTAATAAAGTACAAGGGAGTGGGGATTCTTCTTGCAGCATTCTCTCGGCTTGGGCAGCCTATCCCAGAAGAGATCACAGTGGTGTTATGCCGCACAACACAGAGAGTGTCTGCTCAAGTCTGACCGTACAAGGAAAGTGCATTTCTAGCAGCAGCAGGCCGGCAGGAGCTCTGACTGACGGTAGTCGATAATATCACACTTCTGGGGTTCACTGGGATGCATCGCAAGCCAGTCAAGCGTCAAAGCACTTTCTAGTTACGCTCATTTGTCGTAGAATCCTTTCTTGCGCATGGCTTGAGTCAAAAGTAATTGCAATGTCTGCCAATATTTTTGTCGATATCTGTCGTCGTATGTACTCAAAATGTCAAAAAGAGCAGTCGCTACATTTCTTGAAACAAGGCACGCAATATATCTCAATACAAACGGTCCTAATATTTCTCGACACATTTCTCGAGAAACGCTGAAGGGTCGGAATCGATAATCAGCCTGCATTGCATTGTCGAAAATTTGTCGAGAAGTTGTCGAATTAAATTCTTGAAAAATATCGCATACCTCTGAACACCCTTGTCGGAAGAATTTCGATAAAACCAGTGAGGATGATTAGTCACCCCGAAAGTGATGTCGATGCCAACTTAGCGATCACTCAAAATAGACAACGCACGTCAAGCTAGACAAATGGTTTCTTCTCTGCTTTGGCAGTGCTCAAGGCATCATCGCTTTCCATAGTGCAACCGAGAGCGAAATGTAATGCCCCGTCTGTAGCTCGCTGTTGCACGGGTTCTTGCGAAGGAAAAGCACGAATATTGGTATAGTTTTTATCGTCATTTGGCCAATGGTGTGGATAAGAAACTTGTGCATTGTACTTCTCACATATGCTTGGGTTATCCCTGCCTCTGAGGGAGGACTATTAAGGTATCTCAACAACTGGACCGCACCTGACTCGATCTCGGAGGCAGGACAGATACAGTCCGAGCAATTGCACAGACGACTCAAGGAAGAAGAATGTATTTCTCTGCTGCAACCGCACATACAAAAGGTCTGCACACCAGCGCATCTTTCGTTGTGGTCAAGTACTATGTTACTAAACGTTGAAAGTAGAAACACAGAGGTTCGTTTGTTGTCCGCTTGTCTCTACATGTCATGTGATAGAGAGATCAGCAGCAGTTCCAAGAGCGACTGATCTGCGTTCTCACTCAGCTAGATCACAGTGTTCCTCATATGTGGGTTTCAGCATCAGAGCCTTATTGTCTGCATGTTGGTGCACAGGTGGCGTTGCTCTTCCTGGTTCGCGGGGAAATGTATCACGAAGATGTTTGGACAGAATGGATAGGCAGTCTGGCGGACCTTGTCCCTCCCAGCATCCTCTGTGATGACGCCTTGAACAAGTGCTACAGAACACTGCCACAGTACAGCATCCCACCAAAGAGCGTCTATGATCGGCAGACCTATTACAGCATCTTCGTGCACACGAAGCCAGACTTTCCTGGCTACAGCAGTGGCAGCATCTTCGATGCACGAATTGTGGACGAGAGAGTTGAGGTACACGGTCTATAACTCTGCCTCAAGAGCTCAGAGCTGCAATTCAGGACGCCTAAAACACATGCTGAGGTCCTGAGGAGCGTGCATTGCTTCAGACGGCTTGGGGGAGCCACTCTCTGCTGACGGCCACTCGGGTGCTCATGAGAGCTGCATTGGCGGACCTATTCAATCAGCGCTTCCAGATGGTGTGTGAGGCCACGATTCCAGTGCGCGCGCCGCTGTTCACCCACGATCAGCTGCTCGCGCACAACATGAGCCGCATTGGCTCTCCTCACATGGTGCGCGACGCGTTGTGCTCGCCACGCGCGAACGAATGAATGCTGCATGCATGCATGCATGCATGAATGGATAGTTGACATGTTTCCAGCCGGGTGGCTGGGTGTGCGGCCTGCCAAGCTGACTATGAAGGGGTTGAAACCTGCCACAAGTTTCTTCTTGGGTTTGCAACAAAAGCACTGCACATGCATGCACTGCTATCCCAGTTGCATGCCTGGGCGCAAGGGAACACCTCTGATCTGTGCGCATGGCCCCCGTTCCCAAACCGGGAATCCCAATCCCTCTCAAGCAGAGGCAGCCCTGGAGGTCTTATACCTCAGTGAAGCCCTCGACACAAGATGCATGCACTTCATCAGCCAAGCCCGAAGATGTGTTGAATGGAGCGGGTTTGTGAAAAAGGCGGATTGTGCATGGCAGGTTTGGGGGGACGCGGAGAAGAGCGCTGAAAGGTGGCCGCTGGCGATGCACGAGGAATTTCCCGCGTTGAAACTCCACAACACGTTCCATTCGCAGTGGGTCACGCTCATTCGCGCACACGTTCATATTGTTGTGGACGACACCTTCCTTGAAGACCTGTATCAGCGCCACTGCTTCATCGGAGCTGAAAGGTGCGTTCATCTTTTGCCCCGAGGCTCCCTTCTTAGAAAGAGTCCCCCTCTTCCCCACAACAACGTACCACAAAATTTGCTGGCGCTTGTTCAACTGCTCGTGAGATTTTCCGTCCTCTGAGAACGTGTCAGCTTGATTGAAACAGCTGATATGCTTTGTCCTAAAGAGCCTGCGTCCTCCTGTTCCGCGTACAGCACTTCAGGAGGGTCTTGAGCACATCTTTTCACGACCTTTTGGTGGCCAGAAATATGCAGCTCTTGTTTTGCTATCACGGCATCTTGAGCACAACTTCCGGTTGTATGCAAGTCCCCTGTACAAAAAGCGAGCATACCGTGCCGACTATTGAATAGGTCTTTGCTTGGATCTGGAGACCAAGAAGTGGTAGGTTGAGTGGTACCCTTTATCTGCAGCCTGTCGCAGCCTGCAGACGCCTCGTGCCTGTATTGACAGGAACAGCATGCAGTAACAATAACTCAGGGTTTAAGATTCAGAGCCAGCCAGCCGGAGGGGGGTATGATGCTACTGCCAAGAAGAACAGCACGGTGATACAAAGAATGAATGGTAATAATAATCACAATGATATGATAGTGCAAGTGCCGACACAGGCTGACAGATGGCAGCACGTGCACCCTGACCTTATATACCTTATTTTATAGATATCATTATATATATAATATATATATATATGATACATTATTATTATATATATTATTATATCTGTACCCGCATTAGCTGAAAGGTTTGGGGATCAAAAGATTAGGGATCAAAAGATTAGGGTTCAGGGGTGTGGCCCTTACCGTAAAACCCTTTTCACATGGGGAATGCAAGGCTGAATGTAGGGATAGGATCGATGAAGGGTTAGACTACGTGCTATCATACACAAAGGGGGCGAAGACTAATGTAAGACCTGCCATGCGCGCAGGCACAGGTCGACCTGCGTCAGCGATGAGCAGTACATAGGGACGCTGCTCAATTGGAAGCTGGGGGACCGGGCCCCCTACGAATACAGCGATGACCTGGCAATGGCTCGAGTGGCGGCCGGCGGCGGAGTGCCCCCAGAGCACATCGATACAGAGTTGATCGTGCAGATCCGTGGCGCTGCCGAGGAGATCCACAGAGTACCCAGCTTCAAGAACCTTCACGGCCAGTGCCGCGCCATGGAAAAGTGAGTTTTCTGAGTACCCATCTCTCTCTTTTCTCCTGTATTGTTTAGGGTTAGGGGTTTATAGGGTTTATAGGGCTTAGGGTTAGGATTAGGGAACCCTGATTGTACACCCTCCCTCGCGCTCAGCAGCGCCCAAAACCACAAGCATGCTTGACCAGTTGCCTACCTTTCCTCCACAATGACCTATCCCTGTAGCATGTCACAAATTGAAGTCCAGGGAGATCTGTGAGAGAACATTGAAGAGTTGTTGGCTGATAGGCGGTTGCTGCTCAGATTATCACCGGTGAGCAGAGTGTGAGAACATGTATGCCCATTGAATGATTGCCCTTTGAAGCAAAATGCTTGCATGGCCTGCCCAGGCAAAAATTAGAGATGCGTAGACAGCTGGGTCCAGGAAACACAGGGTTGCCCGCCACAGAGGCTTGAACTTCGAGCGTGTCAGACCATAAGCATTGCAGAGCATGTCACTCTGACGCAACCCCTTTTGTTAGGGCACGTTCGCAGGGACAGCCTTCCACAGAGGCGTGTGCGTTGGTAAGTCTGGTCTGACAGCCTGGTGTGCGGGGCGATGCAGGCCCCGCATTCAGCACAGTGACTTCGAGCTTGGAAAAGAGTCGCTGGAATGCGCGCGCAACCCACAGCTGCAGGATCCCCCGCCTTATGGGGGGATCCCGCAGTACCCCCACTGCCCCTTCTTTGCGCGCAAATTCATGGCGGCCACGGCGCCCGCTGTCAAGAAGCTGCTGCAGGATCTCTTCATCGTGTGAGGGCGCCGTTACATAAGTCGCTGCCTAATTTAAGGTTTAGGGAGCCGTTTAGGGTTTGAGAATACTAAACGGCTAAAAAACCCTCAAGCCTGAATATGGGTGGGGCACGGCCTGCGGCCCAGGGATGGGTATCACCAAGGGATGCATCCCCTTGGAATGTCTTCGAGGGTGTGAGAGAGAAGGGTGGGGTATTGGGGGAATAATCGGGCATGGCCCAAAAAACTTGTAGCAAGTCAACACACTGTCAACGAGCCCTTAGCGCAGCCCCAAAATCTTCTGATCAGAATCAAGGGTTGACTACATGAGTTTTATATTTATTAAACAGTTGGAGCCTGCCAGGCTAGCGGCCGTCCCTGCACACGGCTTTGGAAGAGGCTACACTACCAGACCCTGAAGTAATATGGACCCCTAGCATTTGGAGGCTTCCGAATTTGAGACATCTGGCCGTCAAAGTAAAGGGATATTGACAAATTGATCATCACACTTGACGCGCGACGTGTATTGGTAGCCAGACTTTTTTATTGCTGTTTACTGCCAGGTTGACTCGTTGTGACATACGACGATAAAAGGAGTTGGCGCCTCTGCGCAGGGAGGGTTGCCATGAATTGCACATGTGGTTCAGGGCAAGTCTGTCTGCTAATGGCTGCACCTCTTTGACCATTTGAAAGGGCCACGGCAGAACAGCAAGAGGCAGGCGCAGACCCCTGGCAGAATCAACCGGACACCAGCTCTGCATCCAGAGGGGATGGCTTGAACGGGAGACGAGGGCATTTGATATGTGTTTGAAGTGAAAATGCAGACATGAAGGTTAGAGCGAGCGCCAATATAGGAACGAATGCCGTCCCGGTGTGACCAATACATGGTCAATGCAAACATTCCGGCCCAGAGGATGTTTGCATTGATCATATAAGTTTGCAAGTTGTGATCTCAGAGTTTGATGGGGTATTTTCCCTTGTTTTTGCTGCATACGGACCCGTGTATGCCCTATGGCCTTCTGGCTACGGGTTCGCCGCTCACAGAGGATTATTATTATTATTATTATTTGAGACGTGGGCGATCTGTTTGATGGGCCGGATTTTCCTTGTCTGCAGCATTCCAGTCACTATGTCTTTCAATAATTGACTTACAATCGCAGGTGCCTGATGCAACTTTGCAAATACAGCAGTGCTCCGTGAACGGTCTCAAAACACCCCACTTGAATGTTGGTGCCAGCAGTAAGTTCAAGGCCTTCCACAAGCTGTCTCTGTGCTCAGAAATTTGCATGCTTCCGCATGCAAGCCAGGCACGCCCCACACTTGCAGCTGGTCAGGTCAACATGCATCCCTCAAGGGTGCCAGATCCTGTGCAATCTGCAGATGCCACAACAATCAGATGCCACAACAATCATTGCCATCACGCAAAGCCTAGGCTGATGAGTTCTTGAAGCGCAGGCACTGGAGTCCATGGGATGCAACATAGTCCATGACTCTTTCAAGATCTGACACAATCATTTGCCAATGAAGGTGCATGCATTTCATGGCCACAGCACAGATGCCCGTCTTGCCAAGTGTCCGCGACAACTTCTTGCTTTCTAGAACATCACGCAGGCAGGCAAAGACAGCAAGGCTAATTGCAGCATCGCATAGCACTGGAAATCATAATATGCTATGCTGATGTCAACAGCTGTGCAAATTGCCCTCCGCTGATTAATGCTGACATACTGCCCGCCCAGATTCAGGGCCCAAACTAGACATTGCTGCAGATATTAAGAGACATCTTCCTCAAACCCGTTGCATTGCAAGGAGCTTTTAAGTCACTTCTTGAACTGATGCTCAGGAGAGACATCATTGAAGCCATGACAGTTGCCACCGAGAGATACGCTGCTGATCCCTGTTGAAACAGTTGCTGACCGCTTCCCATTCAGCATCACCTTGTGTCAGCTATAGTTAGCTACAGAGAAGCTTAATAGCTGTAGCACAATAGGCGATTAGGCACAATGTTTAGCCTTCCGTATTTCCTGGAGCGGCACTTACTGACTTGGCTTCTGCACCTTGCTGCAGGATGATCGACGCTCGCTTGAACATACACGTCGACCCTCTCCATGCGGCCACCATAGCCCAGTAGTGTGACCTTCAAGTATTTCACATTCTCACCTGCTGCACGGTGAAACTAGTCATGACAGATGACGTGGGCATGTGGCACGGAAGCGGCTTCTGGTTCAGCAACCACCCGCTGATCGCCACCATGCGGCATCTCCTGGAGGTCGATGAAAGGAGGCCCAAGACGATCACGGCAAGCTACCTCGACGATGTACTGATGCTCGGGAGGGGCGTCATTGAAGCCATGACAGTTGCCACCGCATGATGTCACCCATGAAGCTCGGCGGCATGCGAGTGCCCTTCAGCACTGCGATGTCATCCTGCTCTGACACTCTGAACTCCTGCACATGCAACCATTCCAATGACTGATAATTAGGCGTGGCTGCAAATATCTAGAACTCAAAGCAGTGAAGTGCGCAATTGATGAATGCAAGCTCCCAGCAGAGACTGACCTTTGCCTCTGCACACATCTCAAGGCATGCTTTGTGAGGGGGATTTTGATTGAAGGATGACAACGTGAAGGGCACCCGTAAATATTACGCTGCTTCATCATAGGTCCAATTTTAGTAGTACAAGCTTTTCCAGTCACTTTCGTCACTCAAAAATTTGGCAGCATACAGAGCAAGGCACCAACCTCCACCGTCTTGCCTAGCGCATCGTCGGGGTAGCTTGCCATGATCGTCTTGGGCCTCCCATCATTGACCTCCAGGAGGTGCCGCACGGTGGCGATCAGCGGTTGATTGCTAAACCAGAAGCCGCTTCCGCGCCACATGCCCACGTCATCTGTCATGACTACCTTCACCGTGCAGCAGGTGAGAAGATGAAATACTTGAAGATCACGCTACTGGGCTATGGTGGCCGCCTGGAGAGGGTCGACGTGCACGTTCAAGCGAGCGTCGATCATCCTGCAGCAAGTGCAGAAGCCAAATCAGTAAATACGGAAGGCTAAACACTGTGCCTAATCGCCTATTGTGCTACAGCTATTAAGCTTCTCTATAGCTAACAACAGCTGACACAAGCTGACAATGAGCTGAATGGGAAGCTGTCAGCAACTGATTCAACGGGGATCAAGAGCGTATCTCTACGCAGGCTGAGAAACAACGAACACATGTTCATCAAATATAGCATAATATTGGAGCCGAGAACGGCGTCTGTACCTGCCAAATGGCGTAGATAGCGCGCTCAATCAAGCGCAAACCTTGAGCTATAAAGGACGCTCAGAGCCATCACACACCCTACTGAGTAGACAAACTTTCAGTATATGTTTGTGGGTTCATGAGTGAATGAATGAACTTCTACTAAGGGCAAGTCAGATAGGTCTAGACTTGTAATATCGCGGTATATCTTGGTCCCAGCTCTCGGGTTTTCCTCTGAAAACCTAATTATAATAAGGGGTGTTAAAACCTTGTGGGGATTTAAATATCGCGAGCACACGAACTCCGGTCAAAGGGGCTCTCAGCAGTACGCTGTTAGTAGTATACAACCTAGTTTCTCACTTTCGATATGACAGCCAACAAAGTTCTATGATCGCGTCCTTCTTCGCCGAGCTTACCCCATGGGGAGAGCAATGGCCGCCTGCTTCGGGTTTTACGGCCACCCGACACTCGCACACGTGTTCGAGAGTATCAAATAACTGGAAATGAGAATCCAAAAACTCACTGTAACCATATGGAGATATTGGGTCTTACTGTCAAGAACAGTGGCAGCAGTTTTCGTTGCCAAGCGACAAGGCTGCCAGTGGAGGCGTCTACTACGGCGGTGGTACCGTTTAGCTGCCAAAAACGCCGACACCGCCGCCTCCAAGCACCTCAGAGTCTGCAACCCTCCAGTCCCGTCCTAGTCCGCGCACATCTGGCCCTGCCCTGCGGCCCCGCCCATACTCTTATATCCTCATTGGTGATCATTCAGCCAAGAAATCATTTCACAGCATGCGCAGGCATTCTTCCTGCCAAGCATAGCTGTCTTGGTCGGAAGTGTTTGTCCGGGACTCCTGCCACGCCTTCTGCCCATCTCTCAGGCGTGCAGCCGCCTTTGCGGCTGCAAGAGATGTCTGCCCTTCTGACGGTTTATGCGTTGCCTTCAAAATGCACGGCAAGTTGGAGATCAGTGGCAGGCGATCCAAAAGCCTCATTGCGTCTTGAACAGCCCTAATGAAACTGCTTGGCAGCTGGGGTGCAGGTGCCAGCCAAATGCTGCGCAGGATGCAGCCGCATGCGCGGCATGCACTCTTGGTTGTGACATACGATGATAAAAGGAGTTGGTGCCTGTGCTGCGTAGGGAGGGTTGCCATAATGCACATGTGATTCACGGCAAGTCTGACTGCCGATGACGGCTGCACCTCTTGACCATTTGAAAGGGCCACAGCAGAACAGCAAGAGGCAGGCGCATACCCCTGGCAGAATTAACCGGACACCAGCCCTGCATCCAGAGGGAATTGGCTTGAACGGGAGAAGAGGGCATTCACCTGTGTATTCGAAGGTAGAATGCAGACATGAAGGTCAGAGCGAGCTCCAATATAGGAACGACTGCCGTCCCGGTGAGACCAATTGCATAGTCAATGCAAACACCCCCGGCCGAGAGGATGTTTGCATTGACCATATAAATTTGCGAGTTGTGATTCTCAGAGTTTGATGAAGTATTTTCCCTTGATTTGAGACGTGGGCGATCTATTTGATGGGCCGGAGCATAGATTCTCTTACGTACAACATACTAGCTCGAATGTCCTCGCTTTGGATGTTGGAAAGGTGACGTGATCAGCTTCAACGAATTTGGAAACTGGTTCTGGCTGACTCGACCATCTGCCCACCTTGCTGTCCTTCGTCTTCCGGCATTTCTTCCGTATTCTATGCTTTCTTATCAAATCTTACTTCAACGTGGTGGTACCGAGACACCACATACCTCACTGCATCGACGTCATTGGGATCTCTTATAATGGCAGCTTGCATCCTACCATCTGTCACTCTACGATCTCAAGGCAAGTGCAGCCATGAACAACAGGGTGCAAACTGAACAGTTGTTGTGCAATATACTATCATGCCTACTGCTGCTTGCATAGTACCATGCGCGTGTCGGTAATGTTACCATCGTTGGCAGGCATATTCTAGAACGTCGCTCCTGAAGGAATCAAAGAAATAGGGAGGAAATAAAATTGGAACATTGAGGAGTTTTTTGTAGATCTTTTTGTGTGGTCGAGTTACTGTGGATGTGGCAAATCGCCAAGGTGCTGTTTGTGTCCTGCAGGACTGCTACGGCATGCTACCTCAGAGCTCACTGCAAGTTGCTTGCTACAAGCACGACGACTACCTGTACTGAGAAATCGATTGGCAAAATCTTTGTGCGGAGATTTATCAAGTCATTTCTCGTCCCAGCATCGTATGCGCAGCATCCCTGTGCACATTTGCAGTGCTCACCGATCAGACAGGTGACTCATCCATCATCCTTCCGATTCAGATGGTGTTCATGCTTGTACATGCTTTACTGTTTCTGCCTTCAGACCAGCTCCTGTGAGAGCTTCTTAAGCTCCTTGTAGGCACGCCCTCACTCATCGCCCCCACTCATCTTGGGGTGCTCACCCGCTCTCTGCCTGCGCGCACACCAGGTCAGCGCTCGGCGGAACTGACAGCACAGACCTCAGGAGAACATCAGCAGCCACAGAGCAGCAAAGACGGTGGCAAAGCACAGCTCACGCTGCACCTTCCAGCACAGCAACAGCAAAAGAGCGATTAGTAACCCAGTGGCCAAACAGAGTCGCCAGCTTCTTCGTGGCTGCCAGCCTGGCAGTCGCGCTTCTGCTCAATAGCTCCCCGGCAGCTTATGCTGCTGCCTTCCCCTTTGCAGCCACCCCAGCTAGCTCTGCCACCCTGGAAATGAAGGCGAGTACACCTTTTCCACTTCGAAACTTGGACTTTAGCCATCACTGTATCCGATTGGTAGCTGGTCTTACCTGGCTGCCTGGACAGTGTTAGGGATGCTAGCCAGAGTTGTCTGGTGCCTTCAAATGCTAACCATGCATTCTGTCAAGTGGCTCCTGTCTTCGAGTGTACATGACCTGGTAGGATGCGCACTGCTGCCCAAGCACCCCAACCATGATCTTGATGATGATGTCGTGATCATGAAACCACAGATTCCAGATATTTCATGCTGCTGTGCAGGCGCCAAGCCTGAAGGGCTTAGATTTGTCGGAGGAGGAGCTTCAGACGGTGAAACTTTTCATGGACAACACACCATCCGTCGTCAACATTGCAAACATAGGTGCGTTTTCCGTTCACAACACAGATCATTATATTATTACAAGACTCTATCATAACACGCATTTGCAAGGGCTACAGGTTGGCTACTGCCCAGGCAACTTGCATTGGATGCATGAAATGCATGTTTTTCTGATTCCTCATGTGGTATATTCAGCGGCCCTTGGTGCGGATTCTGCCTTTCACCAGAAACGCCTTAATTGCTATCAAGCAGCTCATTATCAGTGCCAGCAAAATAACCTGACGAAGGCAAGTGCTGCAACTTTGAGGTTGATCATGACAAATGACTGTTTCATTTTATGCACCTCTGCAGCGGAGCGGACGAATTTCAGGACGATGGACACGATGCAGGTTCCCCAGGGGACGGGCTCGGGGTTCATATGGGATACAAAGGGGCACGTGGTGACTAACTTCCACGTCATCCGGGGGGCCTCCGACATCAAAGTGGCGCTCATTGACTCCTCGGTATACCCTGCCAAGGCGCGTTTCCAATTTCACAACCCTCTCTATATATAGGTTTATGGGGTGCAAATGCAATAGTGATGTGTCCTTTTTGGTACTTCTGCACACCTCTTGAGCTCGGGTTTTATATGGGACACCAAGAGGCACAGGGTTACTAATTTAGGGAAGCTTCAAAAATCAAAGTGGCGCTGATTGACTCGTCGGTGTACCCTGCCAAGGCATGCCGCTCGGTCTATCACCCATTGATCAACAACCACCATTAACTATCTTCCTGTAGCCTGTAGTACCCCCTGCTACTAACAGGGGGTGTAAAATATCACTGTCTGTGGCGTCTGGCACCCCTGCTCTCATCATTGGGAAACATGCGTAAGGTACATTGGAGAATGAGATCATCAGTAGGGAACTAGCCCCACCTGGCCACCGCAGCATTGTGACATGTGCAATAGCAGCTCAGAAGGGGAAAGGATCACTGTTTTGCTGAAGAAACAGCATGCACTCCTGGCAGTGGCGCCAGTAGGTGAAACATCTGACAGTACTTATTTATCCTTCAGTCTTTCAGGAGTGACACGATACACTCTTGTATGCAGGTTTGGCAAATGAAGCGTGTCTGGCTTTTAAAAATAAAGCTGAAATGAATATACTGGTGCAGGTGATAGGGGGGGACCCGGACAAGGACATAGCGGTGCTGCAGCTGCAGGCGCCTGAAGAGAAGCTGCGCGAGCTGCGACCTGTCACGCTCGGCACCTCAACCAACCTCCTAGTGGGCCAGAAGGTGAGTCGCTCGTCATTTCCTACCCTACTTCTCTGTTGATGATGGCACAAAGAACAGATTGCGAGGTATACGCCTTCATGGGCATGCATGTATACCCCTTGGGCAGGAGCATCGTGGGACGTTGAAAGCCATGGTGAAGACATATGAAGTATAAGATTTTACCAGACATTGCAACACTTCTTCTGAGGGTTCAAGATGCTGTGAGTGTGGTTTACACGATTTGGTTCTGTTCATGATTGTGCAGCAGTGCTTGATAATGTCGGGGTCTGCATTCTGCAGGTGTATGCTATCGGAAATCCCTTTGGGCTGGACCACACGCTCACTCAGGTGAATCACCCACTGAGAGCATGTGGAAATGTTAAATAATTGAGAATTAGAAAAGTATAGGCTCTGCTTTTCTTAGGGGCAATGCCTCTGCATTGCCTGGTAGCAGGCCTGTGCAGGAAAGATATGGCTTGCCCTCCCATTGGCCCTGATCTCCAAGAAACACAGCAATGCGACAAGCACTTTGTCACCAACAGCTCAATTTTAGATTCAAAGGGACTGAAAATAATTTCATGGGCAGGGCATAGTGTCGGGGCTGGGGAGGGAGCTGGCGACGCCGGGCTACAGGGGCGTTCCCATTAAGAACGTCATCCAGACAGACGCTGCAATCAATCCCGGCAACAGCGGCGGAGTGTTGCTCAACAGCAAAGGGCGCCTGGTCGGCATAAATACAGCCATCGCTGACCCCACCGGTGACTTTCCAGCCTTCTTAGATGGCATAAATGAAACAGTTTAGAATATTGTGTGGCAAGAGAGGCAGGTGTTTTGCAAAATAACTAAGGGCGCCTTGTGGGCCTTTAGACCGCCATCACTGACCCCACCGGTGAGGTCATTTGCCCCTCCTGGGATGTGCAATTTCCTTGAAAAGAGAACCAAACATAATACAAAAAACAAAAAAATTCAGAAAAAAGCACTGCAATTGATTCGAGCAACAGCGACAGAGTCTTGCTCAATAGCGAAGGGCGCCTGATCGGCATCAGCACAACCATTGCAGACCCCACCGGGAAGTCTTTGAATCCCTTGCATACCTTTTTTTTGTAAGTTGAACTCGAGATCTATGCCGCAATTCACTGGCAATGCGGGGGTGATTACTAATCGGCAAGGCACGCCTATCCAGCATCGCCATTGCAGACCCCACTGTTGGGTCAGCTTTCTTACTCGTAAATCTTACTATATGAGTGGTCGATAGTGGACTTAGAACAATTAAGACATGGCAGGATCTCGGGAACAAGCACAGAGAGGGACAGAGCCTTGACTTTTGACAGTCCATTGGCAAGCTGCTACATGCGAGTCAGTGGTCTATTCCTGCACTGGCCTTGTTCTCGAGGTTTCCGCTCCAGTCAGAGCATTCTTGCATTTGATGACGTGGAAATGCATGCGCAATTTTTCATGCCCTACTGCGTGCTGGGTGCGTGTTGCGCATGCAGACCGGATAGCTTGCTCTTTACATCACATGCTCGGCATGTGCATGCAGATCCTTTGCAGCTGTGCAGAACTGCAGTGCTTGCGCAATTCATCGCGACTCTGCCTTTTCTGGCTTTTGCCTGTGCATGCCGTGCATGTATGCGGTAATTCTACCTATTCTGTGGTACATAATCATTATGTCACATGATGTCAGAGGATGTTGTTATCTTTTCTAGATTCCCCCTCTGCATGCTGCAGGTAAAGGCGCCAACTCGGGCGTGGGCTTTGCAATTCCCATCGATGGCACCAAGGGGCTAGTGGAGCAGATTTTGACCTATGGAAAGGTCGTGCGGCCGATCTTGGGCATCACAATAGCTCCCCCACAGGTGAGACTGATGGCAGACACCGGGGTCAACACTTGTGTGACACTCACCTGAGTAAGAGACACGGCAGTCTCAACTGCATTTGAACGTTTCTTTGGCTCGGTTCGGCCCTAGGGTGTTTAACTGCTGTTGGTCCAAGAATTGGCGAGATCTCATGAGACGCTTGCTGCTTCTGCTTGTTTCAGCTCTGCTTTGCAGACATACCTTGCTTATTTTGGCTGCAAGAGCGCACAACAATCTTGGGAGTTGTGCCCACTGTCAGTATAAAAGATTGTCAGTAGTGACACTGTCGCTTATAGGTTTCTAAACAAAAGAGTCGCCCCTGCAGACCGTGCGCCAGCACTGTCAGCACCAAATATCGTTAGTAGTGGTATTGTGAGAATACTATTATTGTGTAAGAATATACTAATCAAAAGTATCGCCCCTGCAGACCGTGCGCCAGATCGGGGTAGAGGGCGTTCTCATTCTGGAGGTGCCACCTGGCGGCCCCGCAGCCAACGCAGGCATCAAGGGAACTTTCAGGCGCGCACCCATCATCCCCCCTTGCCTTCCTTGGTGTTTACGGAATTGTCACAGGGGCACCATGCCGCTTTTGTACTCATAAAGAGGCCGGCCACGGACACAAGTGAAGGGATATCGTAGGCAAGTGAAATATTATCACTGCTGGAGTGAGGATGGCATGTGGCTCTGTAATTAGGTAATTTTCTGACTGCTGGCCATGTATGTACCAAAAGGCATAGCAGCATGCAGTGCAGCCAAGCTTCCCTCGGGCAATTGTGCATCATGCCCGACCTTCTCTCATACGCATCCTGCCTGCTGGATATATGAGGGTTCAAGAGTGACTTTAGAGGGAATTGCCTCATCATGCCCATGCAACACATGCAGGACTAAGTTATGCAGATTTGTCGTGAAGGAAGTTTGCATTGCAAGCATTGAATTCCACATATCTCATTCTACCTCCTGGCCCCGGCTTGCGGGGGGCGGTGCAAATACTGAGCACCGTGCCCACGGTTGACTGGGTCTTGCTTGGATCTGGCGAGTCCAACAAGGGGTAGGATTATGGCAGCCTTCAACTGCAGCTTGTCTGCAGGACGCACCTTGCCTCTTGGCAGGAAAAGCGTGTTATAATAGTAATAATAATAATCCTACCTCTGCACTGCATGCAGGGACGAACTGGGCCGAGTGGTGTTGGGGGATGTGATAACAGCGATAGAGGGGCGCGAAATTAAGTTGCAGAGGGAGCTGTTCGAAATCCTGGACGAGAAGCGGCCAGGGGATAAGATAAAGGTGGAGGTCCTGAGGGGCGGCGAGAAAAAGAGGTTTGAAGTGATCCTGGGGGGCCGCGATGTTTTGGGCACGGAGTGAGTTCGAATCCAAATTCGTGACTTGCAAGTCAAGTGACACAGATCGGAGTGCACTCTATACTGCTGTGTGGTACTGATCTTTCGTACAGCATAATTGCCTGCTGGTAACATTTTGTGCCGGCAGTATTATTGCAATGGAACTGCAATACCAATTTTGGGCATCTAGGTTTGATCTAGATTCATGCAGCCTGGATGGCGCTACGATTGATGAAGTAGGGATCCAAACCTAGCTAGATTCCATAGAATATATACAACGAGGATCAACTTGGGCTTGTGTGCAGTATAGACATCTCTAAGACAGCTCTGTATGACTGTAATTAAGTGCAACCAATATAGGCTTTCGAAGGCAACAGCCAAAACTGTCGGTGAGCTTTACTGTTCAGTATTGTAAGACTCTCCTCCGGTGTGTCTCCTAAAAGCTTCGAGTTGATCAACGGCGCTGGCTAGATCTGTAGCTGGCTGCTGTCATGTATTTTCTTGTCCATGGCAATTATCCTTGTTCGGAAACCTCTTTCCTTGGAATCAGCGGAGCTGGCAGGAGTTTCTTGGGGACCTGCCCTTCAAGGTGTTGCTTGTATTCCCTGCAATGCCACGTTACGGGTGTAACGCCTCTTTGTGTACCTTGATCTCAGTATTCCAATAGCAAGCATAATGCGCCTAGGATGCAACAGAATGTTGCATTCTCTCCGGCAAGATCGTTATGATGTACAAGGCTTCGACGGACCTGTAGGCTTCGATGGCGAGGGGCGCCTGCTCCTGTCCGGCAGTTTTCAGATTGTTCCAATCTCTATATGTCGACGGTGTATTCCACACGCCTCTGAGCTGATTGATTCTGTTAGTTTCGTTGCGCATGACCTCCAAGAGCTGCACGAACATATTTGAAGGCTCGAGTCCACATTCCTGCACACTTCGTCAAGTACTTTAACAACGCAGCGCATAGCAGATGCACCTTCACCCTACCTTAAATTGCTCTGGATCACCGCGATCTGCACTCTTCTCGAAGTCTTCCAACACTTCCTGGAGGTTTGTAGCCTGAGCCATCTGCCGGAGCATCCAACACACACGTTCTCTATACCCAGCTGCATCCAATGTGATGCACGATTCTCATGATCCAGCTGAGAAGCACATCCAGAAGCAAAAAAGTGTATCTCGGGACGAAGTTCGAACGGCATATCCAACCAAACTCAGGCAAAGGCTGTGTTGCCCGGGCGGCCCGTAGCTTCAAGCGGCGGCAGCCGTTGGACCCACGTGGGAGGTTCCTGTAGATGATGCCTTAATCTCTTCATGCAGCCATTTCGAAATGGACAACACCATCGGAGGGTGATATATGGGAGGCGTGTGTGACATCTACTGGGTCAACTGAATTGGAAGTCAGCCTTATTAGATATTGGATCATGCTTCCGTCGCAGAAATAACAACCGTGCTAGAGAGCTGCCTTCGGTAAGTCAATGATCCGAAGTCAACTAACATGATAAAAGAATCCATCAGGATCATTCAAGCCACATAACAAACGCATGCTCGCAATGAAGTGGCTTGCCCTGGACGCCATGGGCTCCTTGCTTTTAGTGAGGAAGCACATCTTCAACGGTGGGTTTTCATTTTACATCATCTTCAAATAATCAAGACCTTCTGCGTGCAGATATCTGACTGGTTAGTCATGCCTCGCTTGGTGCCGCCCTCCCTGGCGAGAGGTCCTCCAATCCTGGTTGAGCATCAGTTGCAGTGTCTAGCGCGTCGCCTGGCGTCTTTACTCGGACCGGTGGACAATAGACGTAATTTGCATACCTGCCCTGCCGCAAACGCTTCAGCTTCTGAACTAGGTGACTGTCCTCTTGAACGGGGGCATCCCCCGTCATGCCTGGCTCAATTCACAAATTAAGCATCTGTATTTTAGCACCCTGCACAGCAGCTGACCAAAATCTAGAAAAGCCCGTCAAGGCCCCATAAACCTTCTCAAGTGGCTTTGCATGCATGCATGCATAGCATCCTTAACATCACAATGCATCGGCGTTGCAGCAGTGCTACACAATTGTCACAATTTAGTCAGTAACATGTGAAGCTGCATGCAATGCCATCTGATTGTTGTGACCCTCCTGCTACTGAAGCTGCAGGTCAGACTCCTGCCAGTCCACAGCCACAACCAGGCATTTTAGTTTTGCCAACCGCTGCTGATGTGGAACGCCTGCTGATGTGGCGTGCAGACTGGGATGACGAGGGCAGCTTCATGGCGGATCCTGGAATGCCTCTTCAGGACGAGGGGCAGGGCTACAGGGGCGGCCCCTCTCCCCGACGCCATTACTCACCGCCGCCGTCCCATTACTCACCGCGGTACCAGGCCAGATCTGGCGCACCCCGAGACCGCATGGACTACCAGCTACTGGCTAGCGACGTTGCGACAGCTCGCAGGTTTGAAACTTGCTTGCTCTGCCACTTCATGAAATATCTATCACCACGGTTCATTGCGTTGACCTGGTTTGTTTGGGACTGACACGCCAACTGGTAGAGAAAGTGCCAAGACAGGGAAGGCTGGAAGGGAATTATGACAGGCTGCTACAACGCACCTAGCCCTCAGGGCTGGATCAAGCGTGTACTAATAACAATAATAAAAGCTTCCATGGACACCCCCTCCTGTGGACCAATCTGTGTTTTTCACTCCAATATCAGATGCATGGGACTTATTCCTGGTGTCGAGTTGCTCCCTGCTTTGTGGAACAACAGGCTCGGCTCAGAGATGGTGTTGGTGCCCTCGTGTCTGCATGCATGCAGATTCAGCAATTCTGGGCCGTATCCCCTAAACCCCCATTTTCTGTTTTGTCCACCTTTTATAGCAGCAGAATCACAAACGAGCGGAAGCCTGCCAAATTTACATGCAGATAAATAAGCACCATTGCTGGGAGTGCGGCAAAAATGCCCTGTCATCATGTGGCGGGGAAGCGCACAGACGGGAAAGGAACAAAATTATTTGCCTTGTCTGCAGGACGTACCTGGTCAGGGATATAATGGAAGAGATGCAGCTGAATGGGCTTGCCCCCGATCGCCAGTTCCTCGAAAGCGCCATCAGGTCTGTGGCCCTTGGGACATTTTTCTGTTGTAGTCTTCTTACATGATACCACCTTGCCATGCGTCAGGCTTTAGGAGCTCCTAGCCTGTGCCAGGGTTTCTTACCTCCCACGAAATAGCTTGCAGGACAATTGCGTCTGCTGTTCAGTGGTAAATTTTGGATGGTTATTATTTAGCTGTGTGTCTGTGTTGAGCAGCTGTTTTCTGCAGGTGCTCTTGACAATCTTATGCTCATACAGAAAGCTGCCATTATAGCATGTGCACTCCTGGATCAGGTCCATAGATATGTGATTGATCGGAAAAAAAATGCCAGGCAATCCAATCTGATCTGAATTTTGTGTTCGACTGCTGCCACAGGTACAGCCTGCAGTCGACGCGCGTGGGCGACTGCTTCTATTACTATGAGGAGATGCGCCGTCGGGGCATGCAGCCTTCTGAGAGATTGAAAGGGAGTCTTGTGTCCGTGCTGGCGCGCCACGGTGACATGGACGCTGCTCTGGAGGTTAGTCATCTTCACAAGATGGTTGGATACTTATTCCTTTAACTGGTGCATGTTGCTCCTCAACATGCCATGGCAAAAAGGGGCGCCAAAAGAGTTCACTGCAGTGAACTCCCCTAAGGCCAGTGACTCGAATCGCAAGTCTCACATGCATGCGCAGATGGCTGCACCTCTATTTGCAAATTGCGCCATTGTATATTTACCTTGAATGAAACGATCCCCACTGCAGCAGGCATCCTTTAATATTCGAATGCAGCATGTAGATTGCAGTCTTAAGGGACCAAGAAATGCAAATCCTCGTCACCTTGGCTCAAGTGAGCGACATAGACAGCTTACTATACCGTGGAATTCAGGACTAAACATTCACGACTCACCTCCACCTAGTGTGCTTCTTTTGCCTACAAGGACTGACATGCACGAATTTCCACGGACCCCTCTTTGTAAATTTTGTCAAATCTACCCGTGGTCAGGTGTTGGGCAAGAGCAGCTGTCCGCGCATGCATTAGTCACTTGTAACACAGGAATGCAAAACCTGAGGGGGCTGTGATACAAAAACGTAACAATGTAATTTGTCATATTGAGTCATCTCTTTGTCATGGTGCCAGGTGTTTAGGCAGGTGCAGCCGTCGGCGCAGGGCGAGGACGGCTTCGAGCTTACCCTGTCGATAGTCAACGCATTCGCAGAAAAGGGGGACGTTGCTAAAGTGCGCCAACAAATTCGCAGCTTCCTGGACCGTTACGGTGACCAGCCCAACGCCATCACCTACGCTTACAGCGCATTGATCAGAGCATACAGGTGAGCGGGCTGTTTCTGTTGTGCTTCTGTATTTGATTTTTTTCTCTTGGTGTACGCGCACGCTGCCTTGCAGCTGCTGCTTTTCTGCAGTGCCATAAAATTACAGCCTGAGGCCTGGGATAGCTTTGGATGGATGCAAAGCAAAGCTTAGTTTTGCACCTTCAAGGCAGCGCGGCAAGTAAGGGTGTTTATGGTATCCGCTGAGCCCAAGCACATGATGCCAGGGCAAAGGTGAAACGTTGTCTTTATGCTCGTGCTACCGGAGCCTTCTGAAAGTTATACAGGGGTGAGTATCAGCGGAGTATCACATTCATCTCCTTCACTTTGCAGATCCTGCCGAGCAGGCATGCAGTCCTTGAGCGTGTTGCTCCACCCCCCACACGCCTCTATATTTTTTATTAGGGTTTAGAATTTAGGGTATAGGAACCCTAAACCCTAAATATAGGTTCTGAAACCTGCAGGAAGAAGCCTTTCGGGGACAGGGCAGAGTACCAGAGAGAGGTTCTAGCGGCTCTGGCCGAGGGGCAAGCGGCGGTGGGGGCTTCAACCGAGCCGCAGCGGCCCTGGCAGCTCGCGCCGGCGGCGCTATTTGCGCTGCAGAAATACGGGTGAGTGTCTTTCTATTGACTTGCTTCTGTTCGTGGGTTTTCAGGGAGGTCTGAGGACACAGCAAAAGCCTAGGTTTCCATTATTAATCAATTTGAAAGGTCGGGGAACTGGCACGCCAACGTCTTGCGGCTGCCGCGCTGTTTGCGCTGCAGAAGTGAGTGCTTTTGCTTTTGCTTCATGTGTGTTAGCGTCCCCTCATCTGTATTGCATTCTTGATCTGAAGCAGACTGTGAACCTTGTGATGGTGAAGAAATCAGTGGTGCTGCCATAAGAAGCAAACTTTCTTTCTATCTGCCCCAATCGAAATCCATTTTTGTTGCAAGGATACTGGAAAACGGCAGTGCTTACACTTAGTCTGCCTTATATTTCCCCTTCAGCTGCCATTGCCAAGAGGGGTCAAGGAAGGGTTCATGCGAGTGAAGCACGCCAAAAGAGAAAGTCTCTACACACTTCTGCAGGTGCCACGATGCGGTGGTGACATTGTTCGAGAGCATTCCCCCCGAGGATAGGGACAATCCCAGCTCCTGGGCGTACACCCACACCATCACCTCCTACATCAAGGACGCCACCGGCATCTTCAGGTGATTCTTCCCTGCCTCATGTTTAGTTAGGTTTAGTAACATGCCAAGGGTTAACGAGGAACCCTAAAAGCAAACCGTACCGGAAAAAATCCTATGATATCCTATGGGCGTACACTCACACCATCATGACGCCACCGGAATGTTCAGGTCAGCTGCAGTACCTTTATCTCAGCCAGGCTGGCACTGGCTGCGGTGCCACTTTTGCTGCCCTGTGTTCATCCCTAATCTCCTGATGCTAGATCCCTGCTGGCGAGCGTATTCATTAGTAAGAGGTGCACAATACTTATTGGCTCTTGCTTGGATCTGGAAAGTCCGTCAGGAGATTTGTGGCAGCCTCTACCTGCAGCCTGTCTTCAGTGCAGGCTCGCATTGCTTCAAGCTGAGAAGTTCTTGGGAGGAACAACATGTGAAGGTATTATTAATCTTTTTGTGCTAAGCTCGTGTCTGCTGCTCTTTTCCAGGTGGCCCAAGAGCGAGGCGGAGCTGCGATCGGCCCTCAAACACCAGTGGGCACAGTAAGTACCCTTGGCGGTTCCAAACATCACAATACCGTACCGTATGCCAAAAGGAAATGCATCTGTGTCTATGCGTATGCCAACATTTGTCAATCTGTTCCGCAAACACCGCGGGGATTGCTCAGAAGATCAGGTGACAGGGGTACTGCCAATTATGCCATGCGGTGGATTATGGGAGCCTATTCTGTGTTGGTGTGCGTGCTCTGTAGTCATGGGTAGCGTCATCAGGACACTGCATTTCATGCCTAGGGTCCTCAAGGAGAAGCATGACACCCTGCGGGCGCAGAGAGCCACCGCAGCTGAGCAGCTGACAGATCAGCAAAACACAGCCGCTCCAGAACAGGCAACAGCAGCTGCTGCGCCAGCACAGGCAACAACTGCCACCATGTCAGATCAGGAAATCACAACCACTCCAGAACAGGCAACAGCGGCTGTTGCGCCAGAACAGGCAACAAGCACCAGCGTGCCAGAACAGGAGACTGCGAGCAGGCCATTCTGGGCGAGAATGTTCGGTATAGAACAGGAAGCAGCGCCCAGTGCGCCAGAACAGGCGACAGCAGCGAACGTGCCAGATCAGGAAGCTGCAAGCAAGCCAGATTTGGCAACAGCAGCCGCTCCAGAACAGGCAACGGTGCCAGACGCGCCAGAACAGGCGACAGCCGTCGAGCCAGAACAGGCGACTGTGGGCACCCCGGAAGAGGCGATCCCTCCTCCTTCGCCAGAACGGGCGAAAAGAGAGTCTGCCTGGAACAGCGGGCAGGAGAGCAGCTCATCGGATGATGACAGCGATGGTGACTTCAGCAGCGGTGACATCAGCAGTGATGATGATGTCAGCGATGACGAGGGCAATGACTACGGCGGCTCGCAGGAGCGATGGACCTCCAACACCCCGATGTCAGGTGTGACCCGATGCATGAACTTTCACCTTAGGTATATATAGCTCCTAGAAGACAAATGAGTTGCGCCATAGTGACTCACTAAGGTAGCCAGAATGCCAGCATTGCAGCAACATTGAGCGTTGCTCTGCCTGACAGAGGGAAAGAAAATTAAGAGCCTCAGATGCTCACAGGTGCGAATCTTCCATCGCTGCCCTCAGCTCCTTCAACGGGTTCAAGTGCCCCCTGATCAGAAAATCGCAATCAAAGGCTCCGTGCCTTGCAAGAACGCATTCATTGTTGCACTGTCCTCTTCAATTGAGTCTGATTGGCCTCCCTTGAATTTAGAATTAATAGACTGCCTACAAGACAATTGAGCCTCAGGTGGCTCCCAAGAGGTCTCTAAACAACATTAGTAAAACCGTAGTCAGCACCGCAATTCCCGCACCCCGCAATATGTGTGAAATGTTTTTGGAGTCTAGTTTTCTTTTACAGTCTTCCTTTCTCGAAAGGATGTTCCATCATCACCAATGGGTCGGGCTCAGCGAGAGCGTTCCAAAACTGGTCTCAAAATTAGAGAAAGAGGTATGCAGACATCAAGGCAGAGTGAGCGCCAAGAGATAGGAAAAAGGGCGGCTTCGCAAGTGCACAACAACATGTAAAATCAATACAATGGACCCCCGACCCAGGATCACTAAATGACCACATTGCATACATTGATGAAATTGTCATAGGGTGTATGTCCCTGCATTTCAGGGTCTTGATTTTCGGCTCTATTTAGAGAAATAATTATTATATGCTGGAAATATGGTGCTGACTACGGTAAGAACACCGAAAGCTCGTTGCTACTGCAGGTCCGGCCGGGGAGGCACTGAAACTTGCGCGGATGAAGGAATTGAGATGGGTGCCGAAGGAAGAGTACAGTAAACTTCGCTACAGGTCAGTCCTCAGCTTCCTCAGTCCTATATCGAGGTCAAATATCAAATTCGTCTAATGTGGCACTTATCTCCAAGTGGAATATGGCTAGCAGCGTATGCTTGGGCAGAAGCACCTTGCAGAAAGGCTGCATGTAAGACCAATGAGCCTCCAATGGCTCCCGAAAAGAATTGTGAGTCTATATTTGGGGTCTAGGTAGAATATGAAATTAAAAACCCCAACCGTAAACCCTAAAGAGAATAATGTAAAAAATAAAAATACTAGTAGCATTACTAATAATGGGAATGTGTTGCAGTTATCTGATGGGCCTGGCGAATAGGGAGAGCTGGGAGAAGGCCATAGCGCTGCATGCAGAGATGAACTCCAAGGGACTCGAGCTGCCTGCCAGCGAACTGCTAGAATTCATTGAGGTGGGAAAGCTGGTGCTTATTGCCATGTGCCAGCCATGTGCTTACTGCCTAGAGTATATCAGAGCTCCTAGTCTTGCCCTGCATCTGTGCTCTCTGTGTGACCGGGAGAATGAATGACCCCGTGCTGACAGAGAAGCATTGGCAAATTAGCATCATCAGGAAGGTCCCAACGTAGACAAGACAGGATTTCCCTGAAAGTATTTGTTGTGAAGTACCCAGAAGCTCTGTTGCTGTAGAAATCCGCTCAGGTCGCGCAAAGGGCTGCCAATTGCCAGCCTACTTGCAGCTTTGATTGTGCGCTGACTGCGAGATTGTCTGTTGCTTCCTCTCTTGAAAGAGGCTAGCACTGGGATGTTGTGACTCTCTTGAGAGGGACATGCAATGGGGGTCCCTTTGCTCTTGAATGAGATGTCCTGATAAGATTTTGTGGGTGACTTGCAGGCTTCGATTCAGATGGAGGCCATGGGTTGCCACGGGGCGTTGCAAGTCGGAGTCGAACTTCTGAACCGCTTTGGCCAAGGTGAAGCTCATTCCCTTCTTCCAGAAATTCATCAATGTGTTGTTTGTAAACGTTTGCTCCCAGTAGCATCGTATCAGGGAGTCACAAGAGCATCGGCCTGTTACACGGAACATTCCTGCGGCAGCCTTTTGCATGACCTGTAGAGCTGCTTGACCCTGAGCTTATGTCAGCTTCCTTGGGTTTGGGTTCAGGTAAAAATATAATACTGTAAAATAATACAGCGCAATTTGGGTTGGCAATTTTTGGTGAGCATGCTGTGCTGTTGTCATGCGTCTTCGCTGCATCCAGGCTTGATTAGGATTGAAGCATTGGCCCTTGGTTCTTACGCCAGCTGCTGCTGGACTTCAATGCAAGTTCCCGTCCATGCAGAGAACTCCCTTTACCTTTTCTTACACGCAGTGGGCTTCAAGCGCGACATCATTGGCGCCACAGAATGCCACATCTCCTTTTTCCTTCTCTATATTTAGGCCTTATGGCATTCCCAATCCTAACTTTTAAAACCCCATTCGTTCTGCGCTGCGCAGTGTTATTCAAGCGCCACTTCATCAACGTTCTGGTTGGCAGCCACAGATTTCACATTTTTCTCCCTTCCCTATTGTCTATAATTTCCACCAACTTTAATCCTCAAATGCTTGAACAGTCCTCTTCGTTCTGCGCTGCGCAGTGTTATTCAAGCGCCACTTCATCAACGGCCTGGTTGGCAGCCACAGAATGCCAATTTTTCTCCCTTCCCTATATGGCTTATGGTTTTCACCAATCCTAACCCTAAAAATGCTTCTGAGAACAATCCTCTTTGTTCTATTTTGCGCAGTGGGCTTCAAGCGCCACTTCATCAACGGCCTGGTTGGCAGCCACCTGCTGAGATTCGCGGTGCAACGCCACGTGGGCGACCTAACCCTCGCACACAAGCTCTGGGACTTACTCATCGCGCAGGTTGGTAATCCTTCTGGCGCTCGCTCTGCTTGGACGTCAGCATACCATTTTCTGCCATTTGAATTAAGCAGACCCGACTGCATATATGCAATGTGAACTATAGTGTTGCTGTGCTGGGAGCTGTTTGTTATCTTGGTATGTAATCTGGGACTTACTCATCGCGCAAGTAAGCGCAGCGCACTCCTTGCCTTCCTCCCGGCCTAGCCTACAATGTTGTTATGTATCTTTCTTTGGGAATCAGGGTTCTTTGAATGAGGTTTTAGGGGTTGTCTTGAATGTCGATACAGCCCTAGAGACATAGCCGGGTGTTTTGTAAGTCCACCTGCTGTTGCTTGCATGCCTGCCTGCCTGCTGAGAGATTGATCTGGCACTGACTGTGGCTTCTCCGCTGATCCTGCTAACATGTGCGTTGTATATCAGTTGTATACCGGATGTATATCAGCTATGCCTGCAGTTGAGTCACTCTTTACTGATCGCGCAGGGGAATATACCGGAGCGCGCGTCTTGTCGCGCGTACCTCCTCGCCATGGAACAGCGCGAGCCCGGGTCCCAGCAGCTGCACAAGGCGCGCGGCAGCTTCCTAGAATACCAGCTGGAGTTGCAAAACATTTTATTGGCTTGTATATGGGGTTTTGGGGTCACTTGTGCTTTCCATCTCGGGCACAAGCGGGGTTGAAGAAAATTGCAGCTCACTGACGCTGATCTCTCGATTGCGTGCAACAGAGCGTCTATTTCGCAGCAAATGCTTGTTTGGGCAACCACTGTGATTGTTCGTTGTCTGCTTTGCCTGCACGCTTGCAAGGTGTGAGGGGATGAGGTTTGAGCAGGCACTTTGCTGGCATGATGATCGTGTGGGCCTCCCAAGCATGCAATAGCGTCTGGCCAGGACAACACGCAGGCAGCGCACAGTCACACACTGGCCCTTGTCACCAATCTTCATTGAAAAGTCAGTGAGGGCTGTCTGGCTCTTGTGCAGGTGATGGACGTAGTCATGAAGGAGTACGGCGTGATCAACCGGCCGAGAAAATTTGGCAAGCTTAAGGCCCAGCAGCAGTCGATTGACTTAGACTGGGACAGCGGCTCATAGGCAGCTTGATCTGGCGCACCTCTTTACTCAAATTCAAATTTTTGATCTGGCATCGTTCACGCGCATGCAGGCGTTTCAAGCTTGAAGTGCAGTCAGGGCAATCAATGTAATGCATTCCAGCTGATCTGATGTTATTTTCCCTTGATTATCTGGCCTTTTTGTCTGGCCCAATGGCATTCAGGGACCAATTTATTGCAGTCTTGAGTGGTGACGAATTTTGTGCCTGGAGTTGATTAGTAGAGTATATGCTAATTCTCTCAACCATAGTGGCTGGTGTCTATTTTGGCTTCTCTGGGATACATCTGGGTTTATAAACCCGTCTGCTAATTCTTAAATGGGGCGAGAAATAGGGGCAAGGCACTGGACTTTTGCATTTGCAGGCAAGAAGAGCTGCAGATGTAAGAATTTGAATTCATAAGAACATCAGTATGCAAGATGCTTACAGCCTGTCCTGAGGATCCAATGGCAGCAAACCCGTACGCTGCTGTCATTCACATATTCACACCTGGCAAAGATATCCAAAATAGGTTCAGCGAGTTCCTAAACCCACCCCCTGCCACAACTGGTATTCTGCTTTTGAGTTCATTGTGGATTTCTCATATTTGCATCCCCGTCAAAGAGCAGCAGCCGCCTGTGCTCTGGGCATCTTTCCAGGAAGGACTGCTTTGCTGAAGCAGAACTTGACACACAGTATGTTTGGTGCCACGTGCTGAATCTTGAGTAATACAAAGAATTGCATGTATCAAATCTCAAGTCTCAGGCCGGGACAATTTTAAGGCTGTTGCAAAGAGTCTTAGAAGCATCAACCCTACAGCTGACACTGATGCAGCTGACTCACAACTAAGTTCATCACGGGGTAATCCTATGTGCACATCTATCCGGATGAGTGGATCCACACATGAGTTCTTCTAATCTTGGCTTCAATCCAGGAAGGAGGTTCTGTTGAACCAGTACCTGCAATTTCACAAACTTGTACTCAGCACCAGGATTGATCTTTAGGGTGTAGGGTTTAGGAAGCCCTATACCCAAAACCCTAAAAAAATATTAAAGACATATCAGCTATTCACCCGCTCCACATGCCCACAACCTATCTGCTTTCCCTGCGCTCGCTCCAGCCTATCAGCGTACACTCTGAGATTTAAGGGCCCTCGAGGCCCTGGGGTCTGTCATAAATCGATGCCATGACAAAAGGCTGTTGACACACCCAAGGGCCGCACCACCGCCATTTACAACCCATTACCCCTATATAATCCCTTATGGAGCTGCTGCTGATCCATTGGTACCCCTCAAGCCCCAATTACCTGCAGGACCCTGAAGGATATGGATTGAAAGGAGATGAGTCATTCGACGGTCGCGCCGCGGTCGAGGCGCAGATTCACCCAGTGATGAAAATCACAATTTTAAACCCCAAAAGTCTAGAAATACCCTCAAGGGTGTCGTTATAAAAAAACCGACTCACCCGAGGGTCGCGCCACCGTCGACGCGCAGGTTCACCCCGGTGATGAAGGACGCTGCGTCGGACGCCAGAAACACAATCGGCGCCGCAATTTCCTCGGGCTGTCCAACTCGGTTCATTGCATGCCATGGCGCCATTCCTGCGAGGAGGTCTGCTTTGGGGGTCCCCTTCTGCTCCGCCATCGTGTCAAACACCTCCGTGTCGATCGTGGCTGCGGTCAACATGGAAAAGGTCAAATTCGAAGTCAAATTTTGAGATTTGAATTCAAGTGCTGCACCAGGCGCAGTCTATATCATGACGGTACAGTTGTGGCGGTTAAGGGACGATTGCAGGCATGCTAGTCTAGCTTACAAGACATGCAGTGGCTTGAAAGTTATCCAGGGAAGCAAAATCTCGGAATGCAAGCAAAGTGAAAAAATGCACAAGTGCAAGGCAGTCCTGAACACGACACAATGCCTGCCTCTCTTAAACCTGAAAACTCAAGAGTTCTGCCCTATCTGAATTGAGTTAACATTCTGCCTGTGACATTCGATACCCCTGTATTGTGCACTGAATTATATGCAATAAAAAGGCTCGCATGCCTCCATAGCCTCATTAGACGTGCACCAATTTCAAAGTCAAAAATAAAAGCTGAAAGTGATTGTGACTTACCCGGCAGGATGGAATTGACGCGAACCCCCTTAGGTGCGAATTCGAACGCGAGGTCCTGAGTCAGCTTGTCCTGAGCCGCCTTGGCCACGCCATAGGCTGAGAAGTTTGCATGAGTCGGCATGATGGCAGCCACTGAAGATATGTTTATCACTGCGCCCTGCGTTTCCACAAAGAGATCTCTTACTTTTAAAGTTGAGAGTCAAAAGTCTGAAGCATTTCGTCTTTACAAGTGGACGGTGCATGCATTCAGGTGAACCCAGGCATTCAATGCCCTTTGACTGAGGGAAATGATAAAGATGTGAGCTCAGCTTAAAGTGATTTTAAGTGTGATGTGAAAGCAGTCACCAGGGTAACAAAAAAATCAATGCATGCAAATATTGCAAGCCTGCAAGGTCCATTGGAAAGTAGTGGGATAACAGCACGAAGGCAGCTGACTGGTAAGGCTGGGATGCAAAATAATTGACTGATAAGGCATCCGTGACTATGCAGGTCCCCAGAAAGCATCTCAGGCAAGAGACTGAGAATCAAACTACCTATAGGTGGGATGTCCTGGGGGGGTTTTAGAACCGCCTGAAGAGACTGAAGCAGCATCTCAGGACCAACTTCTGAATCAAACCGTCAGTAAAGGAGATCCAAGGGCCGGAAAAAAGGGAGCAGAAACGGTGTGACCTGTGGAAAGGCATAAATGCTTGGTTGCTCTAGTGAAACACACCTTGTTTTTAATGAGCTCCTCTTCTGCTGCCCGGATCAGTGTCAGGTTGCCTGCGCAGCATGTTAAAACCGGTCATATCAGGGGGTCCCTGATATTTCACCCAACACCTGGAATGCAGCATTCATCACCCCCTGGTCATTTGCTGTGACTTGCAAACACTTCCTGCCAATGTCCGAGGTTCACTGTGAGACGCAGTCAGCTCAATGCAAGATTTACCATTATGTCATTGCTGCTCTGGAGCAATGCCATTGCTTCAGAGCAGACCCAAAATAAAACCCACGCAGCTGCCAAACTTAATATCTATGAGTTGGGATGGTGTGAGACAAAAGACAAATCGCAGGCTACAAAACAAGGTGATGTCGGTTCTCGCCGTGCAGACTCAAAAGCCGAAAGCGGATACAAACATGACAAGAGATCAAGTGCAGATAGAGGGAGGAATTGCCGATTTTTAGGTGTAGGGGTATAAGGTGAGCACCTGTGACATGCAGCTTGTACGCAGAGATGAATGCAGCCTCATCACCGTTGAACATGTCGTCGGTAACAGCTCCTCCACTACAGCAGAATTCCAGTTTTGCATCATGCCCTTGCCACGCATGATTTCAATAGACAGATCAAGAAGGGAATTCTTGACAAGGCTCAAACTCAGTCATGGCAGCCTATGTCATCAGGTCTGTGCACAGGCAAAGCATGTACTGTGATCCAACCAAGCGTTTCTATGGACTAAAGATACAAGAGGACTGCAGAATTGCAGGGCACTTCAGCAAAAGGTGTTGTTACTAAAGCCTGGAATTGACACTTGCCTGTTAACCAGAATGTCCAGGCCTCCCAGCTTTTCGATAGTCTCCTTGATGGCTCGCTTCAGGTCTTCCTCCTTGGTAAGGTCCGCCACGATGGAGACACCGTGCTTCAGCTGCGATGCCTGCGACGGAAAGGAAACTCGGACGATAGCTTCAAATCTTGCCTTTTGCACTTTCTTCAGGGGTTTTTGCCGTGCTATTACATATGCGCGGAAGGCTTCCAGACTTTTGCAGAGGTTGGGAAAGAGGATGGGGATTAGTGAAGCAGAGGGGCAGGATGGTTCACCACTGCCTCCAAGCGCTCAAGGCGCCGTCCCAGGACCGCAACGGATGATCCGTTGGCGTCGAAAGCGAAAGCAGCGGCTTTTCCGATGCCTGCAGATCCGCCTGCAAAGCGCAAGAGAGCCAATTGCTTGAACTGGTTGCTTATGTAAGGAAAGGTCTGGCGACACAGTTATCGATTGCGTGCGGTGAAATACAGTTGGTATTCAAGAAAGTTATATTTATTACCTGTGACAAGCACCCGCTTGCCCTTGAGGTCTGCAATGATGGGCGTGTTGGTCGACGCCATCGCTTCCAGCCTTTTCCGGAAAGAATTGTTTACGGCTCCCTGTTTATGCGCCTCAAACTTTGGGCTCAATTGTGCTTTATGGATGTTTACGAGAAGGTATGCTAGAGTAATGGGCGGTATTACGATATCAAATCTCCAGCAGCTTCATGACCACGTCCAAGAAAGGGCACGTGGGCCTTACACAACTTCTCTTTCCCCTCGAGATAATATGCAGCAAACCTGACCAAGTTTGACTCAAAGATTAAAAGAGCGATTATCAATTGCGATGCACACACAAGCTCGGTGTTCACAAGACCCGTGAGCTCCCTTCGGGATGTCGACATTATGTAATGTAACGCGATCGCAGGGGAATATAATATTGAGAGTCATGCCAGTGGTCTGGAGAAGAGACAATGGTGTGCTAACATTAAAACAGTGCGAGCGCCAGGAGATAGGAGGAAGGGCTGCCTCGCAGTGTAGTACATGTGAAACAACAAGACACCTCCGGCCCAGGAGCACACCAGATCACATTGTATACATGCAGTCTGCTAGAATCCAGTGGATTCTAATCATGAAGGCACTTGGACCCTTCCATGTACTCTCTGCAATAGAGATGGGCACTGTGATCACGGCAAAGGTAATATCAGTCATGACCATCAAAAGAGATCTGGCATTGTCGGTATATAAATACATGCTTTTCCTGCCAGAGGCAAGTTGCGGCTGCATACAAGCTGCATTTAAAGGCTGCCACAATCCTAAACCTCGATGGACTCGCCAGATCCAAGCAAGATTCAATCAACCGTGGGCACGGTGCTCAGTATTTGCACTGCCCCCTGCCAGCCAGGGCCGGATTGGTCTATACATATATGTAATTCATGACTCATAGCTCTCAAAGACTGACCGAGACATGCATGACTCTCAATTGCAGCCTGTGTTCCATTCCAAATTTCTTTGCACTTGCTCACCTGATATGGCAACATTACTGATCTTTGCCAAAATGAGCGTCAGATCAAGGGGACACATGAGATGGGCTGTTCATATTAATATTGACATCAGAATCAGCACCTTGCAAATTGAATTTGCAAATTGTTTTTGTCCAGTGGGGACCTGCAGGCCTGGCTTCAGAGAACAAGGTAAGGTCTGCAGATCTCCATTAGCTTAGTTATTGAATGGTAGATAACGCAAGACTCCTGAGCTCCTCATTTTGACAAGCAACTCATGAGTTGCTGATCGGCAGGCTGCTGACTGGACTAAAGCTTCATCTCAGGCATGCCCCAGCACGCTCTTTGAGTCCAAAAGACAGCAGCAGATCTTGATAAAGGAAGTGTCCAAGCCTGCAGACTTAGCTGCAGCCACTCAGCCGCTGAATCATGTTTGCTGCATCCAGATGCTACAGCATTACCTCAGCATGTAGAGGTACTTCAGGCCTTCTTCTTCCGGTAGGTTTCAGGCTGCAAGTACAGGGCATCAAGCAGACTTGTGTGTAACTTCAGCTCATCATGTGTCTGCAGAGCTTTCTCTGCACCCCAGAATTCCATGTGTGTGTTGCTACGTTGTACTCTGCTGCAATCCTTGCTTGATACACCCCTGAAGCGCCTCTCCTTCACTCCAGAAAAGAGTTCCTGTTGAACCAGTACCTGCATTGCGCAAACCCCTCTGCTCAGCATCCAAACCATATCTGTAGTGCCAGCTGCGCCTAAAACTAATTATCAGTACCCCAAAGGCATGCTCAGGGACTGCAACAGGGGATTTATTTATTTAATTCTATATTATTTAGATTACTTTACAAGCGCAGGGAAACGCTTATTAATGATCTTATGAGGCTTGTACTCCGTTCTCCTGCCAACCACTTGACTGCTTCAATCTCATATTATCATGCCGGGATAACACAGCCATGCTCACACCATCAGTGCTGCTGAAGAGCAGAAGCTGGCAACGCCCTTGAAACACAAACTCCACTTTGCAGACTCATGATTCAGTAGATATACTTGGCCCCCACAATTGTTTTTAGTAAAAATTCGATGACAATTAGTCCACCAGAGCGAGAAGCAAAATTAAGGGAGTCCCAGCAGTGCTCTGAGAATCCTCTTTCACGACCCCATCGTCACAAAAAGCTGAAGAAGAGCAGAACGAAACCCGCAGACTCGTCCCAGGGATGCACAGCTGTCAAAACCCCTCACCCTTGAACCCCCCAAAAAACACAATCCTCAAGGGTGAGAAAGACAGAACCGCTGACTCACCCGAGGGTCGCGCCGCCGTCGATAAGCAGGCTGGCTCCGGTGATGAAGGACGCTGCGTTGGACGCCAGAAACACAATCGGCGCCGCAACTTCCTCGGGCTGTCCAACTCTGTTCATTGCATGCCCCGGTGCAAAAGCTGCGAGAAGGTCTGCCCTGGGAACTCCCTGCTTCTCTGAAACTGTGTCGAAGACTTCAGTGTCGATGGTGGCTGCATGACAACACACCTTTGTCAGTATGACATAACATGCTGATCCTGCCAGAGGCAAGGGTCGTCTGCAGACAAGCTTCAGGTAAAGGCCGCCACATGTCCCTACCCCTTGAGGGATAGATTGACTGACAGATCCAAGCAACACCCATTAATTGTGGGCACAGTAATAATTTGATATGCTGCTCCTCGACAGCCTCGGCAAGTGATGCACGTCCAGCTATCAGATCAAAGCACAACCTTTGTAATCATTATCAGCCAAATCAGCAGCCAGCATCTGTGTCAGGCAACACACTGCAACATGCATGCAAGGTTGCATGACTTCCTTACGCCACACGTGTAAATCAAAAACCCTTCTGTAAATCACCTGGCAGGACAGAATTTACGCGGACTCCTTTGGGGGCAAATTCAAACGCGAGGTCCTTAGTCATTTTGTCCTGCGCCGCTTTGGCTACGCCATAGGCAAACATGGCCCCCTTCTGTGGGATGAGCGCCACGACAGAAGCAATGTTCACAATTGCTCCCTGTAAGCATGCAGCATAAATGACTAAGCTCCTTGCAAGCATGCAACACAAACAGCTTGAGCAGGCACTTGCCAAGGTTGTAGTGCATTCCTTGCATGGCCTTGGCTGGCCAGGTATTGCTAGGAAGATGCTGTTTGACCAAAAAAGGAGTCCTGAAGAGCAGTGACTTCAGCTTGAGCGATGCAATTTATTGGAGAGGCAAAAAAAATCCAGTGTGGCTGCAGGACAGTGTTCAAGTGTGATTCAGGCGTACTGAATATGTCACCAGTGTACCTTGTTCTTGACAAGCTCCTCTTCCGCTGCCCTGATGAGCGTCAGATTGCCTGCAAAGCCAGTCAGACACCTCACTTCTTGGGATGGGCGATTCATTAGGGACCCAGAAAAGAGGAACTTCCGCATATTTCAATGGTCTTGCTTGTATCTTGCGAGTCCAACAAGGATTGGCAACTGTGCCAGCGTTTCCTGCAGATTGTCTGCAAACGAGCATAGTCTTTCCTATAGAAAACGTATTCATCACAGGCACTTATGCATGGGACAGTGCAGGGAAGCAAAGCCACCTGTCACGTGAAGCTTCAGGGCAGCTATGAAGGCGGCTTCTCCCCCTCCCCACATCTCATCACTCGCAGCTCCTCCGCTGCAAAAGACAGGACTGCGTATCAGATTAAAGTGGCATGTGTCATTTCTGACACGATTTCATGCTGAAGTATCACTATTACTCGACGCTAGTGATGTCAGAGGTAAGGTGCGGCTGCAGGCAAGCTGCAGGTGAAGGGCGTCCACGTATTCCATGCATTGATGGACTCGCCAGATCCAAGCAGGACCCAATCAAGTGGGGCCACGGTGCTCAATAAGCCGCTCCTGCCGGCCAGATCTCAGGACACGTGACTCGACAGAGATTCGTTGGTGCCTCAAGTTGCTGACATCACAGTTGCCCTCGCTCAACCCACCATGAAATGAAGAGAAGAGTTGTCACCGATCATCAATGCAAAGGCAAAGGAATGTTTGCATGCTACACTGAGCTAAACACAGAGCCTCTCCTGACTATCGCACTTGAGTACTGTTCTCAAGGCTCAAAAAACTTTCGGGCAGTTTGTCTGCATGAGCTTACCAATTCACCAGGATGTCCAGGCCTCCCAGCTTCTCGATGGTTTCCTTGATGGCTCGCTTCATGTCTTCCTCCTTGGTCAGGTCCGCCACGATAGACACCCCATGCTTCAGCTGCGATGCCTAAGACCAGATGCATCTTTCCCATTAACATTGCAGTTGTGCACCGGGAGCATTGTGAGCTTCGTGAACACAAAGAAGGAGCTTCCGTAAGACAGGAAGCATGCCAAGAAGGCTTACCACTGCGTCAAGCCGTTCTAATCGCCTTCCGAGGACCGCCACGGCGCATTGGTTGGCATCAAAAGCTATTGCAGTCGCTCTCCCGATACCTGCCGATCCACCTGCAAAATCAGAGGGAGCCAATCAGTCGAATGACAACGATTTTGTAAGGCAACATCAGACCACTCGATCAGCGAAGACGTCCGGAAGAAAGCAAATAAATTCTTCAAGAAATATGTTACGTACCAGTGACGAGCACTCTTTTGCCTTTTAGGTCTGGGATGATGAGAGTGGTGGTCGATGCCATTGGCCAGTACAAGTGTCGCAACAAGGAGCCCGGACTGCTTATGTGTATCTCGTGTGACTATATTAATGATTGTCGTCTCCGCACGTAATGCGCAAAATTCTAATGATCCCTTTTCCTCCACCAAGGCTTAGTTTCTCGGTCAACTTCGAGTCAACTAACCACACGTGACAAGAAGGCCAGTGAGGCTCGCGCAAACAAGAGTCCCCAATCTTATCCACTCAAGTACTCAGCTGATTAAATTAATCGTCATACAACGTACTCCTGCTCCCTGCCCAGTCCTCATCGTGCGGTGACGTAAGTAGCTTCTCCACAGGAGGAAGCTGCATCTCCCTCCCAGTTCACACAAAGTCTACAATCTTACATGAATGCCGCAACCTCCTCTTTCTCACTGTTCACATATCAGAAACTGTGTAAAAGAAAGCCTAGTGCTCCATATGAGCATGCGCATGCTAACGGATGAGCTGAAGCGTAAATTTGAAGCATCAGTATTTCACCCTCTTGACTGCAAAAGAGGGCACAGCCCAGTACAGCGGCTCTGGCACTAGATACTGCTCCAGTGTCAGGCTCACTCGCATGCTCTCCGAGTCAAATTCCTCCACCCTGTGACGTGCCATGCCAGGTGTCGGCAGCAAGCAACATCAGATATAAACTAGGGTGGTCCGCACATTGACACTTGCTTACTAAGCATATACTAAGCAGGTACTTAGTAAATACTTTCAGGTCCCTACTCTTCATCCACCTGTGCATTTGCTGTTGTTTCAAACCCCCAGCCCCTGATTTATGCAGCTCGATGTGCATTTGGGCAGGCCATGACAAGCATGGGACACATTTCCTCTGGCGCTCCTCTGGATTGGGCGGACTAAATATTCAACTCTTACCACACCCCATGAGCACCCAGGATGCGCATCTGCAGAGTACGAGTGCCTCACACCAAGACCCACCTCTTCTTATCTCACCTCCTATTGCATAGCTTAAAGCCAAGCCAGGAAACCGAGCAGTGATCACGGCGCAGGTATTTTCTGATGCATCCTCTGACTTCAAAAGCAACGAGCAGACAGCAGCAGGTAGTACTAAGAAGTATACGTACCCTTCAGGAACCCTGACGGCAGTCATGACAGGACTGATAAATCTGTAAACACCACTGGACAAAGCATACTCGCTGAAATTTGTGAATTACCTGTGCGGTGCATTCCCCCTGAAAGACACCAGCAGATTCTCTGCAGGCTGCACCGATCCCTCTCGCATCCCAAGCAAGCCATCCTTTTGGATTCCCTCCCATATCGTGAGATTGCCGCCTGCCATGTCCTGCATGCAGCACCGGCAGACCTTGACAGTGTGTACTTCTGGGGTACAGCCAAATTCTCCAAGTAACGCTCTTTTGCGTGTGATTGTACTGTTTTGGAAGTCATCATCGCAGCAATATACAACAGGATTTGGCCGGGCCTCATGAGGCGTTAGACAGCACTCCCTGGCGCGCTTCTATAGCTCTGAGCTCCGCCTGAAAAATCAACAGTGGCGAAAGTGCACCTTTTCTTTTGGGCATTTTAAAACTCCATGTCAGAGCTCTCTTAATTTCACGGAGACATCACCCCTGGGATGCAAACTCCAAGCAACTCTCTCTTGAACACTCTCATGTGCAAGGCATGTTTGTGAGGTCCTCTTAGACCCTCATAGAAAGTTCGCAGAAGTACAGCTCACAGCCATCCATGATCTTTCATGATCATGATAGGCTGCAGACTACTGTAGGCCACGCAGATGTGGCTGCAGACGCCCTGCGTGTATGCCCTATGGCCTCTGGCTTTGGATTTGCCGACCATGTAACAATAACAATAACAATAACAATAACAATAACAATAACAATAACAATAACAATAACAATAACAATAACAATAACAAGAACAAGAACAAGAACAAGAACAAGAACAAGAACAAGAACAAGAACAATAATAAAAATAAAATAAAAATAATTCGTGCGAGGCGGATGAGATGTGTCACAAATGTCACCTGAGGCACGGAGATGTAGAGCACGCTGGTCTGGTGGGAAGAAAGCGTGCAAGCTCGGCCGCTGGCTCCGTTCAGGCCCAGGTTGTCTATGTGGGGATCCTGCGGCCCCGAAGACCTGCAAGGGTCACACACCATTTGTTTATCAACAATGATACCAAGAAAAGCTCCGCAAGGATGGTCATGGCAAGGGAGATATGCTGAAATTTTTCCTGAAGCATTCTGTGTTGCGGCAGGGCAAGGAGCAGGGGAACTCAAACAGAAACGGCAACAAGCGCTTTCAAAGGCGCTAGGATGTACTTGAGAGAAAAGTTGGGCAGGTGTTCACAAGCTGTCAGAGCGGGGGCATGCATCTGCTCCCAGTCAAACACTGGCTAAAGGCTAAATTCCGAGCTGTTCATGATAGACTGTGCCGGGCGCCCAACCAGAGTGATTAGCCTAAAGTCAAGCGCTTTACTGATCGATTAATAATTGAAATGGCATTGCTGGCAGTTCACCTGGAGCATCTCACTTTGCACCCGTTTCCCATCAAGCACTTTGTTCTACTCAGTAAAAATCCACTGACTTGTACTGATTCGACCGGAGCTTCACCTGTGCGGCTGCGAGTCAGATGACTTCAGTAATTAGTCAAAAGGTGAGTTTTAATCTTCTGTTCCTTACAAGAAGTGCCAATGTTTCGAACCCGGAACGTTTGACGCTGCGCAGCTGTGAGTAAGCAGCATTCAGCGACCAGGCATTCGCGCCCGGCAGAAAATAAGCCATTCTTCATTAATTAGTACTAATTGAGTTCCGAGATGACTCACCCGGAGCGTTTCACGCTGCGCGGCTGTGAATACACAACATTCAGCGACCAGGCATTCGCTGCCGGCAGCCGCACAGCTCGCGCAAATGTCAACAGCGGAGCCAGCGGCCAATGCTCCTCTTCTAATTCCCCCGCTCGCTCAAGATGCGCCCAGCCTGCAGTTCATATAGGTTCTGAACGTGTATTGGAGATATGTTGCAAAAGGAGAGCACACAGGTGGCAGGCACTTTTCTTAAGTTGCCAAGCAAGATCAAGCATAGCCCAAGCCTGCGCACCTTGCCTCTGGCAGAAACAGTGTTGAGTGCCAAAGAGTTATACAAAGCCCAGCACCTTCTCTGTTGAAGTCGATGTTGACAGCGTTGAAGCCGTCGCTGAAATGGTCTGGCTGCAGCAGCGGGCGCGTCTCCAGAACTTCCCTCCGCAGCTGCGCGAAGGCGGCGGCTGGCAGGAAGCTTCCGTGCAGCTTCCACAGCGGCTGCCCCGGCGTGTTTGTCTGCAGATTCCCTGCCGGGCACACCTGCATGCTCCTGTCTTTTGGTATAGTTCCTGGCAGTATTGAATTCTCAGAGGGGAGAAATTTTGAGGACGAAAGCAACCGACCTACATTGAACAGAGGAGAAAACTTTGGGCTGCACAAGCTGGTCAGATATGGAAACATAGGTGCGTGCAAAAAGAAGCAAAAGTGGGCCATTTCTGCATGCCCGGTCATTTGCAAATGTTGATGTCCAGCAATCAGACAAGGCCTGCGTGTGGGAAGAAGAAACATCATGTATGCACACTTCAAAGACCGTTTTCCAGGTACTGAAACGTGTAAAGAGATGATGCAGGGCACACACTTTTTGCAGGGCCAGTGCTCGCGCAGGGGCAACGTCTCCGGCAGTAGCAGCGAGTGCATCTGCCCAGGAGAAGTTGTGTGGTCGTATGGAGACAAACGCCACCAGTGCAAATCCGCACACCATTGCCATGCAGAAGACATGCAGCGCCCCTACAGACACCCTGCACACAGCGCAGGCACAGATTCTGCAATAAAGTGCGTGGCTCTGTTCTATTCTCCATGCATTCCCTGCTGGATTTGAGGTTTTCTAGTTGCTGTTGCTGTTGCTTCTGAGCACCATTTCGGGCGTGCAGGAGAGCAATCAACCCAAGTGCAAGTTGAAGGCATGCAGCAAGCAGCCTCGTCATCTACTTTTTGGCAAAGAAAGGTCACACTCTTGCAATGCAGCCCTGCGGCATCAGTGCACTCTGGAAAGTCACTGTCATTGGAAATATCGGAATTCATTCATGGTGGTCATTTACCTGCGCTGCCGTTGTGATTTCGACTTGGTATGCACCTTTTGCCTGGCGGAAAGGTTCGTGTGCTTGGCCCACAAAGGAAGGGCCAGACTTGACATGAATAAGCTTGATTGTAGGTCCTCTGATAGCTGAAAAATCGATCTGAATTTAGAGTGCTAAGTCTCGAGCTTGCAGCACCACTGCCCGAGCCTGAACCTGAAGAACGCAGGATGCGAGCGTCACTTCTTTGGGTTAGTATGTTTGCCGCTGACATCTGATCTCATTTTCGGATGTATCTGCTGACTTCAAAGGCCTGTGGTCATAATCTGAAAATGCTATCCTCAACAAGAACTACGTCCCGCAAAAAGGAAGTGAGAGGCCGATCCAATGATGAGTGTTGTCGCTGTAGGAATTACTACGTACGTCTAACATTTTCTACTGGAACAAAGATGCACCACCAAGAGTGTCCAATGATCATCGGCATCCACTAGATCTGTCCAAGAAATCCCGAACACGTCGACACGTTGAAATTTGGCCACGTGGCACGGGCGTGATCACATGCACATGCTTAGAGGCAACAATACCCTCGATTAAAGGCGAGCGGTCATGAGGTCTCATGGGTGTCATCAGGCATTCCCCATTCATATTTTTGTACCCGGTGGGCCACCATCACACCAGTCGTTGATCTACCTTGCCAGAATGCAGCGTTATGGCATGGCATACGATGCACACCCACTCTGGCAAGTACCGATGTTTTGCCCACCAGAAATACGAGTAAAAGAGTCTTAAACATCTAGAATCAGTCACAAACACGTTACTACCAAAAAGGTCATGGGTACTTTGCAGACAACTCCAAACAATCTGCCCATGCCTCGCACCAGCACGGTACATTAGCAAGGATGTTGTCTCCAGCGCGAAAACCATCAAGAGACTTGGCTGCTTCAGGGTAGCAAATGCTGGAACAAGGCCGAGCTCGCCCCATTCCTTCAAATTCGCAACACTCTAGGCCCTGGCCCGACAGGAAGAACAGGAGATCTTGCAAGTCTGTTGCCAATGTTGCCCATCTCATTTGCATGACATCCATTGGAATGCTGGAATGCTGGATCATCCAGGCTGGTGGATGAAGCCTCCGGCAAAAAAGCGTATATTCACGGACGGTCGTTCGTTATCTCGTAGTCATCGTTTGTAAAGCAGGTCCTCTGCATCAACCGTCATGACTAATGTGCATTTTACTTTTAGCAAGAAGTAAAAAACATATTAACTGGCAGAAAGGCAATCATGCTGAATATATTAGTTAAACTTCAAAATCGCCTGAATTGGCGACTTAGAGATCTGCTTACAAGCACTTCTGTATTCGTGACTTGTACACGTGGCCCAACGCGCGTCTGATTGAAATCTTTCTGCTGCAAAATGAGTGCAGTGACAGCTGTCAACGATGCCGACTGAGTTTTCTCGGCAGCGCAAGATTAGAAGCCATGCGCCCGGGCTAGGCGAGTGCTTTTACACCTGTGCCATATTATCGTCGGTCTTCATAATATCAGCCCTTGGCCTGATCCACCTCACTGTTCACCATCTGCACTGTCATGCTCATCCCTTGGGGCCTCAGTGGGATTATCAGCGCCAGCATCCCCTGCGGACTGTACATCAGGCGCCTTGAGCCTGGCACCTAAGAAATCAAAAGATTCTGAGTGGGCTTCCCAAGCTTGTTGAAGGGCCTCCAGTTGCGCCACATCAGCCTCTGGCATTGGTACCTGCAAATAAGCATGCTCTCGTCCTCCTAGTAGCAACTTCTGGACGCTACTTGGAGACTTTCTCATAGCGGCCTCGGCCCCGTGAGCATGGTCTTGCACAATATGACAAGCTTCACTGCACCTGGCTCAGAGTTCAGGAGGCCTCTTGAAGTATTTGCACAACAGCAGGAGAAGCTCTTTTTCCAAGGGCATCATCACATTTTCAAATACAAATTTGAATTGGACAAAAGTGAAGCTCACCTCGTAGTCTGCCAGCAGCCGGAACCTGCCCCGAAGATGCTCCATCTTTGCATGCACACCCTCCACCGCAGCTGCCAGCTTCTGCGCAGTTGCTGCCGCCTGTGCAAAAGAAAGCATCTCACCTCAGTTGAACTTCTTAGGAGCAGCTGAACACTGTCAACAGCAGACAACCTATGTCTCGTTTGGTAGAGTTAGCAGGCTCTCTACTACATAAGTTGCCCAGTAGATGCTTTTCTAGCCACTCTTTCATCACAACGAGGCTCCAAGTTTCCTTTCGACATCTATCAATATGTGCAATCTTCATCCTTGACACATATTTAACAGGGTGAGACTAGCCCGAAGGGAGAAGAAAACCTGTTCAAGTTCTCATGTGGCGAGCTGAGTCAGCGCGGCTGAGCTGGCGCGCAGGTGCTCCTGCAGCTCCGCCAGCTCGCGCGTGGCTAGGTTAGTCAGCAGATTAGTAAACTTGCCTATCCAGGCCTCGCAGTGCGCCACCAGCGCCTGTGCACATGCAGGCACCATAAGTCATCTCAGAAGATTACTTACATCACTAATTGCTGATCCAACTCGCCACTAATAATTCAAGTTCCTGCTCAGCATTGGCTTCCTCCAGCAAAGGAAGGAGGACTCTTGGGCGGGTGGAATCTTGTTCAAAGCAGCTCTGCGAGAGCGGACACAGAGACAGGTGCTCGAAGCCTTTCCTGGATACCGAATCTGCCAGTCACATGCCCATTCTCGTACTGTGCTGAAATTGTCGAGAAGAACTGGATGGCTGAATTTGCAAAGCAGTGCTTTCAGGGTGGAGCGATAAACCCTTGCCTGTTTGAGAGGGGCGCAGTCGACATGCAGGAATCTGATCGCCTCGCTGGCGCTCTCGGACATGATGTCATCAATGATGTCACGGTGGCGCCTGATGTCAGCCTCAAACGCCTCCAACGGCTTCTGCGCCTTCTCGTATCGCCTGCACAGAGCAAACAGTAACTTAAATCCACATTGCTGCGCTGCTGGGGTTCATAAAACATTGGCCATTGGGGTTGTGCGGACAACAGGGTTTGACACTCCTTTAGGATTCCTAAAGGGATGGGCACTCCGGTTCAGGGATTGGGGGCAGCCTTCAGGGAAGCCCCAAGAAAAATGGGGAGAAGACGTCCTGGCGTCAGGGCGAAGCCCTGACGCCAAAACGCCTCAATCTCAGGGCATCCCCTAAATTTCTGGGGTGTGCTGTACAGATCTCAGGGACCTTGGACTGTTTCTAAATGCCATTGCACACGCATGGCCGTTGACAGTTGACCTGGTTTGCTGCAGATGCTAGAGAACTACTCCAAGCGTCCAAATATGGCCAGGCGTAAGTCGTGCCAGTTGCCCAGACGTTGGACCAGGGCCTCATCCAAGTTTTTAGACCCCGAAGGAAAAAATTTCGAGGTCAGGGATGCCCTTAACTTTCAGCACATCTCACGGGCAAAGCCCTTGCCTGTTTCTGCCTGACCTCAGGGACACCTTGAGCTTTCAGTGACCCCCTGTCAAACCCTGGCGGACAAGCCCTGCTCTGGAGACGGAATGTGAGAACTAGCAAGCCAGGTCATTTGCTTAAATCTGAAGTATCATGATACTCACGGCATCGCTGGCTAAAATCACTGCAAATGGAAGGCATTGAGTGTCCCCCTGGCCTCTCTTGCATCACACTAAATTCCTCTGACGCTCTGCCCAAATCATTCAACATCCGAGACTAGCTGCAGCTGCATGTGTCTCCAAAGGCCCCCAACAAGATTTCCCCCCCACATCTTCACCTTCAGCTGAGAAAGCAGAAAAAAACCCTAAACCCTGAAAAACCCTAAAACCATAAGCCCTTCAATAAGGGTTCATCATTCTCACCTCATGAAGGCGTCCTTGTCCTGGTCCCACAGCTGCTTATATTTCTTCTCCCAGTACAGCAACAGCGTCTGAGCGCGGTCCACCACGCTGGGCATGCTCTGACTCAGCGCCTGTTCGGTTCGTTGACCCCCTTCGCGATCGGCGCGCACACCCTCGAAGAAGCTCGGCTTCGCCTGTGGGGTAATATCTGCACCGCCCTCCTGGCAGGCAAAAACACTTGTGCTTACTTGCAAGCCGTAATTGATATCAATGTAAGAGAGTTGTAGGGATGCAGTGAGTCGCCCACAAGCAGGCTTTCAGATTCGAACCCTGTGCCTTCTTTTTACCCCTAAAAACCTGACCTGTCAACAAGACAGGCGTGTGCAATCGCAAAACCAGCACAGCACACCGTTGCCGAGATGGCCTAAAGCCAGTTCTTTGTCTGCAGTGGGAAAGAAGGACTCACCTCGGCATCTTTCGCTGCGGCGTTGGGTTCTGAAGCAGGCAGCGCGATGCGGTGAACGCATGCAGTCACTTCTATCGCCTCGCCGATCACATGCTTGACCATGGCAAACACCTCCTGCGCTTGAATTCACTGGCCTGAGTTACCACACATGCAAACAGGCACCGGCAGTGCAGAATATCACGGCGGATTCAGTCATTTTGGCAGGTGCATCGCTGCCAATCTGCAGACTCTGCTCTTGCCACTCGGTGAACTTCCCATACATGTTGCAAATCCCACCCAACCACCCAAAGCTGTTGCCAGCCATTCACGCTCCAGAGAGCCGCCAAAATCCCATTTAAAACTGTGGGAGTTACAAAAAGGGACCTTGCTGCGCCCAGCAGGGGTGATTCAATCTGATTAATCTTGATACAATATGGGGGATTCCAGGAATTTTTGACCCCACCTGCGGCTCCTCTCCGCAATAGGTGCACGCCGAAGCTCATGCCGTACTAGTGCATACTGGACCACAACAGTCATTGATTAGTAACAAGCGTGTGACTAATTTGCTCGTAAACCCACCTGCACATCCGGGCGCAGTTCGACGCGGCCGCTCTTCTCCAAGCTGAGCCGAACGCCGAACAGAGGCTGCACTTCCACCTTCTTGTCGCCCAGTAGCAGGCGCGTCAGCTTTGCCAGGGAACGCCTCACGGCTGCGCGCAGGGCTTCCTCCACCTTTTCATCGACCTGTGCAGGGTTCACCCCAGACATGTAAGTTTTGAAGAGGGTGACAAGAAAACCTGAGCCCCATCTAGAAATCCCCAAAACATCAACGCACATTGGGGTATGGAGTGATTGACAGTGGGGAGTTTTACCAAAAAATGCTTGATTGAATGACTTAGCATGCAACCAATGTAACAGGTCAGCCAACGAGCAAACCAGCACTAGTGTCCTCACTGGTGCCACACCTTCAAGAACCTCCTCGGCGCACGAGTTTGAGCACGGCAGTATCTTTGGCATCGTCACAAAGTAACTAGATTCAAACTTTCATGTCGAGTTTTAGGTTAATATAAGCACCGGCTGGCGGGGGCGGTACAAATACTGAGCACCGTGCCCACGGTTGATTGGGTCTTGCTTCGATCTGGCGAGTCCAACAAGGGGTAGGAATTTGGCAGCGTTTACATGCAGCTTGTCTGCAGATGAACCTTGCCTTCGGCAGGAAAAGCATGTAATAATAATAATTATGATAAGCACTAACTCAGGACCCCAGTAGGGCCTGGCAGTGTCTGCTTGAGTGTGAACCCAGTGTGAACTCGCACACCTTTTCCGTGTGGCGAAGCCATTCTCTCTGCACTTCGGCAGAGTCGGCAGCAAAGCAGGGCTGAAGGGCGCCCACCCCACTCGCAACGTCACCATGGTGCCTCTCCAGGGCCTCGCAAGCCTACAGCATAGTTTCAGTTAGTAAACACCTGCAAAACCTTTTCATGTTGACAACCCCACGCTGTGAAAGGTCAGCTGCATGCCTTCAAAAACAATCAGCTGCTTGTCTGGCAACGCCCAAAAGCTCAGATGTCTTCTGGCATTTCCGCAGTGTATGCAACTCGTAGGGCACGCAAGAGATGGGGAGCCTGGTCCTCTCTCTGTCTCCATCAAAAACTGTCCAGAGTTGCTATTATCTTCCATGGAGCTGGCAGTTTTCTATCGTCTGTCTGGCTCTCTTGGTATTTTATGTAAGTGTCAATACCTAGACGCCGCTGCTTGAGCGCTTCAATTGTTTCCCGTTACGGTAATAGTTTGACCCCACTTCCTAGAATTTTATTTGCAGTGCCTCCCAAGTGCTGCTCGTCACTACCAAGAGGCAGTGGAGGCTCAGGGAGGCCCTCCTCATCTTCAAGAGAGACACATATAAATACTTTCCCCAATGCTGAGCAAAGGAGCTCGCCCGTACCTGCGTCATGTGCTCTGTCTGGTGTTGCACAAAGGCGCCCTCTGCGTACACCCGTTTCCCCTCCACTGCCAAGAACATCACCTCTGACAGAGCCTGGCAGCCGGCTGCGATCCTGGCCTGCCCGGCCCGCCACTCTGCCACCGTTGCCGCACTATCCTTGCACTGCCTGCATGCATGCATCCGTTGCATGTCTCTCAACTAGTAGCACTTGCCCTACATCACTAATAAAACGTCTCGTTTAAGCTGTTGAGGTTGACAGTACCATTCTCCTGCTCCTCAGGGAACTCAGTAACCGAAACGAGCAAGCATCCCGATTCATGCTTTGCTTACACTTTTTAGAGCAATTCAGGACTAGTTGCGTGGCAGGGGAAAGCATGGGCAAACGCACTGTACAAAAGATTGCCAGACATCTGGGATCCTGCAGAATCTTGGTCAAGATCTGATTGGTCATTACCTGAGGGCTTCTTTGCAGTAGGCGTCGATGGTGCCTTTGGGCGCGGACCAGCCAATTTTGGACACGCCCGCCAGAATCTTCCTGTCATTACACATCCTTTACTGATCACCTGCCATCCGTAAGACTATCTCTGCATTCTCTTCATGTCCCACACTCGTAGCAGCAGCCATCCACGAATAATATTTTGTGCGGATGTCAGATCATTAGTACTGTCCATCCTTTTACCTGTCCAGCTGCCGCAGCCGGTCATGAAACAGCCGCCGCTCGCTCCGCTGCAAGCCTCCAAGCACCTGGCACAACAGATAATGGCGTAGATATTTAGTGCATAGCCCACCAGCATAGCTGCTGCATGCACGGACGTGATGTGAATACAGCTCAGAGACAAGAATCTTGCGAGTTTATGGTTTAGGGGTATATGAAAATATAAAACCCTAAACCCTAAACCTAAAGTAAAATAGGCTGTGACAACCACGTTTCCGTCACATTTATGCAAGTTTGCTCGGCATACAGCTGGCATGCATCTGCTGCAGAGGCTGTGCATAAATCGCATTGACTGAACCGCAGACTTCTGTTTCAAGTTTTCAAGCTGAGACGTATGGGTATGGAAGTATTTAGGTTTGGATTAAGAGGAGTGAGCACCTTGTTGTAGCTGCGCGCAACTGCGGCGACATTGATGCGCGTCTTGCGAAGGCGTTCCCTCTGCCCCGCCACCTCGGCCGCCGGAAACGGCAGACTCAATCTCAGCCGCTCCCAAGCCAGAGTCTCCTCTAGGACTTCTTGGATGATCGGATCTGTATTCATGCTCAACACACCACCCGCACTCTTGTCCTGCGCCAAAGACGTTGCCAAGCAATCAGAAGGTTGTGTGTCATGCCTTGCTCCCAGGGCTAGACTCCCATGGGAGTTTGCTTGGGAGGACCTCGGATTTTTGTGTCTTAGTTGGACTATAGTTCGCCCGGGTCCCCAGATTTGCTGCCCAGATTTGTGCTGGCCGGGCCCTGCCAAATCCTAGATGCACCTTATCAGGCCAGCAGGCTGCCAACGTGCATGTGCCCATAATAAATGCCACAGGCTCTTCGGGGTAGCAAGTGGGTCTGTAGGTTCAAGCGTATGCATCCCCTGTAACACTGGGATTTGGCCAAATATGGCCTTCAGAACATTCATTAGTCAGTTCACATCACCTGCTTAAGCAGGGGCTTCTTCAGGCGGTCTGCCAACCCGGGCTCGATGCTCTGGTACCACTCCGCATGAGCAGCGCTCGTGAACGCCTGAAGGCTTGTGAGTAACGCTGCGTGCGCCTGTGCTGCTGACAGCCCCTCTGGCGACTCCAACAGTGCAGGCAGGTATGCCTGTGTAGACATGCAATGTTGTAATATTCCTCGCAGTGTGTTGCACATTAGAGCTCTTCATCTTGAGCACCTATGATTGTGGGTATTCTGTGTAGTTGTGGTGCGTGCCAAAGCGGACACCCTTAGTGTAAAAACGCATGTGGCGGTGCTTATGTCTCACTTAAAACTAGCTGGATCAGACCCCTGCAGCAACTTGCCAAGTGCCACTAATATGAAGGGAGGCTGAAATTTGATTCCTCAAATGCATGTAAGGCCCGCACTCACTTTATGGGGTTGAAATGTAGCACCATGGAAATGGTGGTGTGGAAGGAGACGAGACACACTGACCTGCATGGCATCCCATGTGGCAGTGGCGCGTCTCGTGAGGCGTGCGGCGGCCGCAGCCGCCCCGGCAAATCTCGGCTGCGTGGCACTTCTTGGCAGCTGCAGATCTTTTCGGATCTGTTCCAGGGCCCGGGCTAGAGCGGCGTTCTCTGCGTCAAGGGCAATGAAGAGACCCCTCTCGTGGTGCGCCATTGCTTTCTTGAGTGGCGCCCTCTTTGCCATGCCGTTGAACGCCTGAGGGCCAACACAGAACATCACGCGACTGTGATAGTGGGGCCCAAGACTCATTAGACCGAGCCTTGCCACCCTCTTATAAGGCAGGGTCGGCTCTGTCCCTTAGAAGATGGAAAGTTTTGAAAAGCCGGCGTCCCTGGATCAGCTCTGTTCCCTGTGCTTACTCTTACTTGGGAGACCTTTAGCTGCCTTTCTTAAGGAGTCAACACAGCTTGCTGAGGGACAGCTGAAAACAGGTACACTGTCCCCTACCAGCACTGATAGCTAGTTGGCTACAAGATTCCCTCAGTACATACTGCAAAGATCAGCAGTCCGCTGAGATGAAACACCACTTTTGCTGCGAATGAAAGTCAGAAGAAACGCGCACCATGATTAGCTGCATGCAAGTCTGCAACGAGCCGGCACGCTCAATCGCCGCGGCGGCAGCCGCCGCGAATTTCCTCTCAAGCACTCCGAGCGCTGTTGTGTAGGCTGCAAAATCCTCTGTCCATTTGCTGTCATTCACATCCAGGGGGCTGTAGGCCAGCATTTGAAGCTTCTGCGCCGCTTTTACAAAACCCACCTGCACGTGATTGCCACTTAGTTGCATTGCAAGAGGTGAAAAGTTTCTGACCTGTCTGCACAGAGTTCCCTCCTACCATTCCGCTCCAGAAAGTCTGCTGGGAGGTTGTCACTACAGAACAATTTCACTGCGCCAACCACAAAGCTACATTTCATGAACGCTGAGCAGCTGCCCCTTTGCAGAGTAAATTCTGAGGGTGCGCAAAAGCAACAAAGCAACATCCATACCGTTATCACACACTTTGCCTGTCAGGAGGAAGGTGCGTCTGCAGACATGGCTGCTGCCCAGACCTGTCCCTCCTTGTTTGACTCGCCATACTCACTCACCCGTGGGCACAATGCTCAGCACTTTTACCGTCTCCTATATAGGCCACCAAATGGTGGAGGAAGCGCAAAAACCGAGAAGACTGGAAAACGTTGTTTGACGTACCTAGTACTTGAGGACTGGAAAACGTGTAATAATAATGATAATAATAATAATAATAATAAAAAGAATATTTTAGGCCAGCCGGGGCCAGAAGGGATCTAAGGCATGCAAGCATGCCCCACCTGGATGTCCTGCAGGGCCTTGTGTGTTTCAGCTCCGCTGGTCCCGCCAAAAGCCGGCAGCGGCACTTCTGCGCCAAATTGCTTGCGGTCCAAACACACATCCATCAGGTTCCTGCATGCGCAATGTTTGTTACAGATGAGAAACGCACAGCTGGTATGTGTTTCAGGTGGAGGTCCATAAAGACGCCATCTTTCTCATGACAGCTGGTGTTGCCTGCAGGACTGCTACAGACATGTTGGTCCCCATATGATTAAGTGGGCCATCATGGCAAAACAGTCGTAGAATGTTCTACCATCTGCTTTTAGATCTTCGCACAACCTGAGCTACCTGCTCCTGAAAGTATGCTCAATACAGTATTGCATGCAAACATGCATGCCAGCCTGCTCGCCCCACGCTCCCCGAGGCCTGATCCTGTACATGTCAGTGGGCCAGCATATGATTCCAGACGCAAGACCTGACATGACAGGTGAATGGACACGTGCGACCTCAACCTTGAAAATCAAAAATTTTATAAGCACAGGTGGGGGCTTCTCACCGGCACCGCTGCTGAAAGATATCAAGCTGCGCGAAGACAGCGGCAGGCTCTAAATCCCAAGGGTGGTCGGGGGTTGCCAAGGTGATGGAGTGAGCTGTCTTCCTGCACACTGCCTGCCAGCTTGCCGCTGCATCTATGCTGTCCTGCAGGGGAAGTGAGTAATTCCATTCGGCAATTTTTCAAATCCCTTTCAAAGGATCATATGTAGACAGACAAGTTCTGCAAGAAAAATGATGCATGCACATGATTAAAAATGATTTCCACCACAGGGCCGCAGAAAATTCTAAGAGAGACCTGGGGGGTTGCCAAGGCAATTGCTCTGTTCCTTTCAAGCATTTCATAGGGGACAGAATTTTCTGAGCGTGTTTCTCCTGCATTACATCTGCACTTCGTCCTAAACTCCTGGGGTGTGCGTCATTATCTTTGCCAAGGTACCAAACATGCGAGGGAGGCGCCTGCAGCTTTCTGAACACAGCGTCCACGTCACTGCTGAGCGCATCAGCAGCTGAGATGGTACTTGTACGCACAGCGATGACCCGAGTCTAGGATTTCAAGGGTGAAAAAGGGGCTCTAAAACCCTCAACCACCAAAGTTGGCGGCTCGCATGGAGCTGTAGCTCACCTGCAGCTTTTTTATCACGTCGTCCACGTCACTGCTGACCGCATCAGCAACTGAGATTGCATGTGTGCAGATGGCGATGATCTGATTGTATAGTTCAGGGCTGTAAGGGGTTGTGAAAAAGGGGCTGCAAAACCCTTATAATTTTAAATGAGTGGCTAATCTGCAGCTTTCTGATCACAGCGTCCACGTCACCGCTGAGCGCACTAGTGACTGAGATTGCGCGGGTGCAGATGTCGATGATTCAAGTTAAGGTCTTTAGGGGTGAAAACGGGCTCTTAAACCTGAAAACACGGTGATAAATGTTGTCATTGAAGCTCTAAACCCGGAAGCATGACAGCTCACCTGCAGTTTTCTGATCACGGCGTCCACGTCACCGCTAAGAGCATCAGCGACGGATATGGCACGGGTACAAACTGCAATTATCTGGGAGCAGAAGCGCCTCAGGAGACTGGTCATGCGCTCGGCTATGCCAAATAAGGGACTCAAGCTCCACAGCAGCCGCAGCCGGCCGGCTATGTGCGGGAGCATGCCCGCTATCTCCTGCCACACGCCAGTTACACGGTCAGCAAGCTATCTTGTTCCATGGCAGGCAAATCATCAATTCAAATGACAGATTGCAGCAGGTCAGCGCAGGGCTCCTTAAATCACGGACACGATGGGTATTTCAGAAACAATAATAAGTGTAAAGATGGTGGGTCTGCTTTTTCCAGGGCGGCGCAGGGCTCCTCCAGCACGGACATGAAGTGCACATTGCAGAATCTATTTTAGATGGTGTATTTGATTTTTGTTTGATTTCAAAGAGCTGCGCACATGCGGGGCTGCCTTTTCAAGGGCGGCGCAGGGCTCCTCGAGCACAGACATAGAGTGCACATTGCAGAACCTATTTTGAATGGTAAATTTGATTTCATTGATTTCTGTTTGATATCAAAGAGCTGCGCACATGCGGCGCTGCCTTTTCCAGGGCGGCGCAGGGCTCCTCGAGCACGGACATGAACTGCACTTTGGACTGGGCGGTGGCGGCTTCGCGGTCGAGCGATGCGCGCAGAGAGAGGAAGCCCGACAGGTAGCAAGAGCCGCTCAATGTTAGAAGCTCCACCACTCGCGTGATTTCTGCAGGCACATGTTTCTATATGAGTTAAATTAAAAGAAAACAGGACTACGCATGTCAAGCAACTCCTGGACTATACATTCCAGTCTGCTCAAATCTCCACCAGTCATCCGCATGCCCATCAGCACCAAGGTTATCAAATCTGTGTTTATCTGAACTTGGTTAACAGATGGCCTCTGGGCAGGGCACCCTACTACAGCATGCATAGATAGATGGGGGTTTAAGCCAAATGGAGCCCAATTCTTTCCTTTGCCAAAAAAACCACAAAGCAGAGCTTCTATTGTTAAAATTCAATCAGGTCGACTGATGCAGGCTGCAGCGTTTTTATTTCTTGTGAGAACAAGATATTTCTTGGCAAAATGCATGGGTGAAGTATTGGCAGACAGCAAAATCTGCCAAGTGGCTGGCATGCTTTACAAGCAACCATTTATTGATTTATTGTTGCAGAGACTTGACAAGCAGTCATAGCAAGTCTCAAAAGCAAAAGACAAACCAAAAGAAAAGGTGTGCACTGCTGACCTGGCGAGTCCAGCTGGGTGCGGATGCCTGCCAGGTCATCGCCCCTGCGGTGCCAAAACTGGATCTCTGCCAGCGGCCCGACGCCCCCTGATGACTCACCCTCCCCCTGCTGACTCACCACGTGCTTCACCTGCGCGCATGCCCTCCTCCTGCTGTCATTGCTAGCTCCTTGTGCAGGATATTGTCTCTGTAATACCCTTACTATTGTGAAGGCAATATCAAAATGCCCTTGAAGAAAATGGCATAGTAATGGACAAAGAGCCAACAGTGCACACCTGCCGTGTCCAGTGCAGCAGAATACTCTCCATTCTTTGGACCAGAGCCTGTGGCAGCACAATAAGTTCTGAACAAGCAGCTGCATCTGCGCATCACTGCAGTCACCTGCTTTACCTCATTTCACATCTTTGCCCTTGTACGCGGGCAAGCCATGTACAGGGTGAAGAATATTAAGTTCTCTCCGGGAATGAGCAGAGTGGGTTCAATCTAACTAAAACCCCAGGTAAGATCCCACGTGAGCACAAAGCAGACGGTTGATGAGGTCTTGCTTGGATCTAGCGAGTCCATCAATGGGCAGGAGTGTGGCAGTCTTTGCTTGCAGCTTGTCTGCAGACGTACCTTTTCTCTGGCAGTAAAAGCTTGTAATGATACCTACACCGTCCCAGGCAAGAAGGTCATAGTGCAAAACCCCCACCTTGTCCTGCAGGGCGGCTGTGAGAGCCAGCAGAGGTTCTGTGGGAATAAACAATCGCGTCCTGCCCTCTGCCAGGTGGACTGCCTCTGTCAGATCCGCAAGCAGCGCCTGCAGTTGACCTGGCAGACACAGTCACCATTGCTGACTCAGCAATTGCTGACTCAGCAATTGAAGAAATGACAAACTGCCCATGCACAGCGCGCCAACTCTGATCTGGCATAACACCCGACTTTCAATGATCTCTTTCCAAGCTAATGCATTTGGGCCAATGCAGTTGACACCAGCAGATATATTGAAGTCACTTCAATGAAGTGTACTGTGTGTGTGATGCTGTGATACCCGGAAGTGTCGAGGATTTTGATTAAAAAGGCAGTAAAAGTTCACATTGAATGGGATATATGCAAGTTCCAGTGCTCACCTTGGAACTCCTTCTGAGCGTTCTGGGACCAAGTCGCGGTCTGGGCAGGCGTTCCTGTCAGGCCGCTTACTAACTGCAGCAGATCTTGCAGCAAGTTGCCGCCGCCGATGAAGCCGGTGTGGAGACAGTCCTGTTCCACACATAAAAAAGCCTGAGCTTGCCAGCTTGCAGATTGGAGAGAGAGTGAGAGAGTGATTACATTCTTCCAGCCACACAGGGTTTGATTAGATGTCCCACAGCTTTCCAACTAGCAACAGCAATGCAGACTCAGCGTTACACATCATTCTAGAAAGCCATGCATGCACTGCAGATATTTTGTGCTGCCCGCTGCACAGCCTTCATTGCGCAAAGAACAGGTCATCTCGGGTCAATGTACTCAATACGAACTTTGTCAGCAAATCGTGGAAAAGATCCTCCCGGCAGGGAGGTATGGAAAGTCAGATGCAGGCGCACCTGGACATTTGCAGGAGTGACTTGTGTACCGCCCTGAAGGGCAAAGTACACTGCCCTGGTGCCAGGCGGGGGAAGCTTCCGCGAGAAGACCAAAGTTTCCTCTGAGCCATTGCTGATGTGAGCAAACAGCCTCCGGTCCTGCATGTTGACATAGACCCATGTTGAATATCAATCAACGGGTTGTCATTTCACTTTCTCTATTCCAAAACACATGCACATGCAGCACTCTATAGCGTTCATGTGGTGACAAACGGCACCCAAAAGTATGTCTTAGCCTTACTAGCGATGATGAGTGCTGCAAAGCACAGGATAACACCTTATAGCCATCCTTCTGTTCGAGCCCAAGCAGGAAGTCTCCCAGAAGGGGCTCATGCTCTGAGGGTCTCCACAAGCTCGCGAGCCAGGCTGTTGCATTTTGGACATGTGGAGGCGCCAGCTGGGGACGTACACACGAATTTCATAATAAGATTCTCGTGTGTTCTGATTATGCATTGCAGATGATCTCTGTTCGAGACACTTGTTCAGCCATTTTGCAGCTGTGTCACCTGCTGGAATTTCTTCTTTGCCCAATCCAGACATACAGGGGGCAAGAGGTCGTTTGAGTCCATGAAAGTAGTCAAGTGGAAGAATTACTGGCAGTCTTCTTGCCTTGACGAAGAACTTTTAACCCTGATGTCTTGACTAGGATTGGGTTGCAATATAGCTAAAAGGACATCGAAAGCAATCAGGTGCTCCGGATCTTACTGTGAAATTGGTTAAATTACAAATCACTTGCACCTTGATGGCTTCAAGATAATCAGATGAAATCCAACAAGACATTGTTGAAGGACATCCTGCTCAAACGCTCTGCGAATCTCGTAATACTTCCGAGTCGTTGAACGCGTAAGATTACAGTACGTTATAGAATAAGATCAAAGGAGTTGACACTCCTGTCATAATGATTCGAGCAGGGTGCAATGCAATGTAACGGTTTATCCGGAGAATTAAGTGAAGCAGCGCCGTCGTCGACATGGGATTCAGTACTTCGATTCGTTCCCAACGAACAAAATGTGACTGAGCGACTGAGTTTCGCGCTCTGAAACTCAGGGCTCTTCTTTATATTACATGTGGGGATCATAGCACACGGACCCAATGTAATCATAGGCTACGGTAGCACCGAGAAAGATTGAGCCTTTGCTGCTTGAAGGTTTGGAATGCACAAAACACATGCAGGCCTGACATACTCTTGTACACTCTCTGACAGGGCTGATCATGTGACACATTTTGCTATTATTGTACAGCTCGGCATCTGAACAAAGTCAGCTGCCTTGTGTTTCAGGTCTTCAGTGCTTCATATCTAGCACTGCCACTTGGCAGGAGTTTAATCCTCATGCCAGTCCCTTCTCCCAGGGGAAGGGCCTTTGTGCGGGTGGTACAGGCGGCTCAGCATCCGTGCGGCCCCCTTTGTTTTTCTGCTCCTGCTGTTGGAAAATTCCCCGCATGAAGGGCAGCCCATTAGTTACCCTCTGCTTCACCACCATCTCCCCCAGTCGCTTGCCGGCCCTGCATATATCCCCATCACACCCTTTCTATTTTTTAAAGTTCAAGAAAACCTCCTGTAGTTGTATGATACCCTTCAGCACATCTCTCACAGGGTATTTTTCACCCGTGGCATGCTCCAACAGCAATGAAGGCAATGCACCGTACTTCTGCCACGGGAGCAGAATGCATTTGCAGCTTTGCAGAGGGCTCCTGAACAATGACCCCTTCTTGGACTCGCACGCGCAGGATCCAAGCAGGGCCCAATGAGTCAACACCATTGTCCCACAAGCCTTGACAGATTTTGGGAGTGGCAGCATGCTGTGAGAGCTCTGTCCATGGGAACGGCACGCAGCACGACAGGAATAGTCCCTTGCGCCGCCATTACATACAGTCGCCGTTAGATGCATTCTCCCCTCACGGACACATGTTCTGATCAAACGTCGTCAAATGTCGGCAATGTAGACAGGAAGTGCGCGCGCACCTGACAAAGTCAAAGTCGGGCTGCTGGCTGCTGCCGCGGACGGGGATGGCAAAGACAAAGTCCTCGGGCAGGTCTCTCAGCCCCAGAGGGGCCAGGCTGGAGGAGGGAACGCCGATGGTCGCGTCAACTGTATTGCCGCGCGTCGGGTCCACCCGGCCCCAGCAGCACATCCGGATGCCTGCGCGCACATTCACAACGTGTCAACCACCCTTAGTTCCAAGTATTTGGTCGTCACGCTGCGGGCTGCCCCTGGCAATCAGAATCAGGTAGCGGAACAGCCGTTGGTTGGAGACAATGTAGTGTGACTGACCAACGGACTGCAGGTTCAGCTGTGGAAGTACTGAAAGAACTGTTTCATGCAAGCAATGCATGTGAATCCAGGTAGTTGAATGAAGAAGGCTGTACAGCTCAGATCTGCATGCAGAGAAATATTGGCAAAAGGTGTTCAGCGCTTTAAGGATATTCAAATGCTGCAGATGATACTGTCATCATGCCAGCCCAAACTGTACGCCATATAAAGGAACCCAATGGAGGTATCTTATAGAGTACGCCTAAGGACTCCGATCTGTGTTGCATGATGCCCGTGGCAGCACCTTTGCCGTTGCGCGCATCGGGGCCGATGATGATGTCGAGGCGCTTGGAGTCTATGAGCCCGTCCTTGAAGATGTCTGCGCGCAGCGCCGTCGTCCACGCCTCCAGCCGGGTCGGCTTCACATTAGGCCGCTGGCTGCACCCAACATCTGAGTACTTCAAACAGAGGTCCCTGCATCTTGATACTGTAGAAGACGTAGGTGTTGTATACAGTGCTGCCAAGTCACAGCTGGAACAGTACTCATGAGATGCGATTCGCCAGCATCGAATTGATCTCTTACTAAAGCTTTCAGCGTTCAGCGGCATGCAGAGACAATTTTCGACAAGAGGTTTTACCAAGCTCACGAAAAATCCCCCCGAGAAGTTTGTAAAAGCTTGACCACTCTCACCAAGCTCACAACTATGCACTGAAATCGTAGCGGAGCTTGACAGGGAACTCAGAAGACATCCAGAGCAATACGGGCACTCAGCAGAACTGAACGACAGGCCAATGAGAGGGAGCTTAGCGATGCGCACTTGAGCAGAGCAATTATATTTTGCAGCAGGCCGCGCGTGGCTACCACCAGCTTCATAGGCTGCAGGCTCACATGGTAGGATGCTGCCGGCAGGTGCATGGCTGCAGGTGCCATGTGCACGGTGATTGCATCGCCCTCCTCAAGCCCCACCGCGGATTGCAGCAACGGCGACAGCTTTGCCAGCGCAAAACTGCATGACAGAGGGAATACACAATGCAATGAGAGATTTAAGGCGGAGAACCGTTGTAAAAATGTTGTATGCACAGCCTGCAGGATTGCTGAGGCACTGCAGCTCCAGACGCACAGACAAAAGCTTCCGTGATGCAAGTTGTACAGGTTCCGCTGAATGGAGTGCGGCGCGGAAGTGACAAAATAATGTCTTCTGCGGTGCAGCTGCAGGGGGATGGAAGCAAATGAAGGTGAGGCAAAAGTGTTGCGTTGCTCACTTGGCGACAGAGGGAGTCAGCTGCAGGGCCGCCAGGATGGGCTTGCGCAGCAGCAGCCCAGTGGTTGTGCGCCATCCGGCCAGCTCAAACACAAGATTGTCTGACGCCGCCGCCAGCGCCAGAGGATACTTTGGCAGCCCTGCCGATGATGACATGGCAGCATGCCTTAGTCAGAAGTCATTTTACGCAAGCATACATGTAAAGGGTCTGCTGTCACCCAAGCAAACCTCACAGGAATTTTGCAAAAATGCAGGTGAAGAGGCAGCACATGGCAACAGCATGAAACCAGGCAGGATGTCCAGACTATGGAAGAAGGCTGAGCACCAATCACAAAAGGCAACTCATCACAGGACTCACAAATGAATACAATTAATTCTGCACACAGGAAATATGAGATGCATTGCATGTCATGCATTGGCACAATGCACCAGCAGATAGGAAAAACACAGTAGCAGAGGCTTTTGTGATGAAAGGAAAGCTTTCGCACCGGTGTCCTCATTTGGCGCAGGCCACTTGGCGCGCTCAAACCATTGCTCCTTGCCAGGGTCTGACTCACTCGTCTTCTCGTCAGCTGCCAAGCTCGTCAGCCCCACCAATGCCTTGAAGCGCACATTCTCGCCCATCACCATCCTGTAGCAAAGTCCCTTGACTTCAATATCGAAGTACCGTGCTGTTCACACTCCACCGCGAGGATATACGGATTCGGGTAGTGAGTGCCACACAAAACAGTTGGAAGCTTAGCCCTAAAACTGCAGTGTGCCCACACACGACAATGTGCAGATCAAATGGACATCCAGACTTGCTTCTGGGCGATGACGCACAGCTGGAATTCTCCCTCTCACAGCATCAGTGAAATTGCTGTGAGGGCATTTGTGTCTTGCAGCAAAGGGCTGGACTGGTAAGGAAACTATTGCAATACTTTGCCATGCGAGGGATACCCATGTGTCTTCCTGTCAATAGGTTGTACAAGATCCTACTCAACCTCAATGAGGACCATGTTCAAGACCAGGGCTTGCACAAACCATCAACAAAACTCAAATGTGCCAGACAGGGCACGTACCCGAGATCCTTTGACATCTGCATGACGCCGTCTCGCAGCAGCAGCCGCGCAGTGAAGGCGCGGACCTCTCCGCTCCACCGCACCTCCACGGTCTCCACCGGCGTCCCATTCTCTGCCCCTTCAACGCTTCCTTCCCCACCTGCCGCTGCCGCAATGCAAGAAAGAGTCACAAGCTGTCCGGTGACAGCCGTTTGATATCGAGTCCAAATCTTTTGACGGTGTAGGATGAGCCACTGGAAATGCTCCATGGTACACAGAGTGGGTATATGCGCACACCTGTGTTCTCATCCACATGCTCTGATTTGCCGTTCACCCCGACTTCCCTGATGTAACCGACATCCTGCACACCCAAGTTCCAGGCGTGAGCACAAGGAGATGAACCAAAAAGCCCTGTAGAAGATGTGTGCATTGATTGCTGATCCAGGTATTAGGAAAGGGTACCTTCAGCAGGGTCACCAGATGCGAGTCCCCCTCCTCTGTGCCAGTCCAGTCAAGCCAGGGCTTGGAAATCACAACCTCAAAATTATGGCCTGGCAAGAAAGAACATACCGTGATCAGCTCTACTCTGAATGGTCATCGTGGCACCGTTTCCTTTTGGCATTCCTGTTCTGTTCATAGGAGGCCCGTCGTGCAATATCCCGTTGAGATGAGCGGAACAGGACGTACCAGTGAGGATGTGCCAAAGGCTTGCATCTGTGACCACCGCGTCACAGGTGAATATCGTGTGCCCACCCAGCCTCTTTGGCTGCACAAGGCTCACCATCCTCGCTTGCAGGCATGGTGACCAAGACAAGCCTTTTATCTTGATGGATCCTGCATTGCATAGATGATGATCGAGCAGAACGTGGGGTTATGTCAAAACGAGATGGTGTACACGAAGCACCCTTGAGGTTCACTGTATCAAGTGGGGGAAGATCTTATATCGTAGTGACGTCTCACCTTGGCAAGCAAGTCTCATGATGAGGTACAGCGTCGATCCTCCCAGGTAGTTGAGCAGAGCGGTGATGCCACCCAGGATGAGAGCCAACATGACAACAAGCTCAAAGAAAGTAAGCAACATCTCAAACGACGTGCTTCTGACAAGTATTCTTCAGGATCAAAGGTCGGCATTTAGCCATTCTAATCACTCTTTATTGAGCAACTGACCAGAGCTGGGACTGTCTTACTGTGTCCTTTTCTGAGAAGATGACACCGGAGCATGCAGAGGAGAGACAATTTCAAGGAATGGAGTATCAGTGATCTGTTACTCTCATCACATCTGCATTTTCTTCCTCCTCCAAAACCCGGAAAGAGGAAGCTGCGAAGAGGAACGGGGCAGCTTCGCTTCAACTGGTTGAACCCTAGAAGCTGCATATTCAGGGAGATATTTCAAACCCTACCTGGTGTGTCATGAGGTCGTGCATGGAGACTCACGCCCACTTTCCACAAAACCGACGACTCTACAGCTTGCAGAATTGGAAAATTTCTCGGACTTGCGTGGCAATGGTGGACGCTACAAAGGTCCCCCTCGCAGACGGGCAACCCAGTAACAAGCAGTGGGAGCAGATCAAGGAGAAGCTCAAAACAGCATGGCATCGGAAGGAATCTGCTACCTTTGACAAGGTCAGCTCCATGTTTAAAAGAATTGCCTGTATTCCTCGGCCGGGGTTTATGACCCGTTGCCGAGTAAATCCTCCGTCCGTGATCATCAAAACTGTGCGATTGCTTTCGAAGGCCTTCATAAGCGTATCCGTTTCTGTGCAATCTGCATGTTGTGTCAAAATATGCGTCGTAGCTGCAAGCACTCAAGGATCCGCCGCCATCGGATGCGTCTACCTGTCTTGATGAGACATCAAGTCAAGGCAATCAGGCCGTTCAGAAAATGACAATGCAGTTGCCTTGCATACACCAGGATACAGAAATTAAATCATAACGGTAGGTCATGTTGTTTGATCTTTCATGCTGTACTGCGTTTGCCACTTTGCAGGCTGCGTTCGTCTCAGCGGCATCGGAGGCTGGCATCAGCGATAGCTCCATGGTTGCAGAGATGATCCTGTATGCAGGCTACGCGAGCCAGCTGCCAGTGAAGCGTTCAGGGCAGAGCGCGTTCTCCTGGGTCCCTCTGGTGGCAGTGGCAGCAGCTGCTCAAGGCCAGGCGTCCTCTGAGAAGCGTGCTGAGGCCCTCACCCTCATCATCCAGACCCTGGTGTCAGTAAGCTCCTCTGGTGCCTCATACTACTGATCACTTGCGGATAACTTACTCCAGTGAACAAGTGACCAGGCAAATCCACAAGTCCAGTGGCATTCCCAACAGAGGCTTGATGACAGCCATGGGGTAACTGCCATTATGAAAATACCCTTTTTTGTTGGGCAGCTTGAAGCTAAGGAAAGGTGCAATGCCGTGAGATACAGTATGCATGCAAGCAATAAGATGAGCACGATTGACCGACCCGACAAATAGGCATGCCTTCTTGCAGGTAGGCAAAGAGGCAGAGGCAGATGAGATGCTGGATGGGAAGGGCAGCGCGCCAGCAGACCTCGTGACTGCTGCTGAGGATATTGATGGGATCATGTTGAGCATGCGCAAGGTGAAACACCCACATGCTAGTTCCTGAACCATTGGTATGCTCAAATCCAGCATCATACCCTGGCATGCCCACAAGAGACCAGTCATGAGACATGTACATCTTCAGAACTACATTATCCTGTCCATTTTGGCCCTAAAGCTGCGTGTGACCTCCTTCTTCCTTGTTGAGTGTTTTGTTTGGTAGACAAGAACCAGCTAGAACAGTTCACATTCCCATGCAGAGTCAGGCATGTCACAGTGCCAGACATACACGCTACACATGGACGTGCATGCTTGTTGAGGTAAATTCGATGGCTCACATGCTGCTGCATGTAGGCATCGCGACTGGGACTGGCGGGGGCGTCATTCGGGCGTCCCAAGAGCCTGAAGCAGTCCATAGCAGCCCTGTCAACTGCAATCACATCCCTGCAGGAGCTACCGGCAGATCAGCGCACAGACACAGCAGCGGTGCGCGTGTCTTGCACCCGTGTTACACCATTTTTATGGGCAACCCTCACGCATGCCTCATTGAAAGTCGGTCTGCCGGTGTACAGAAGTTTTAAGCTTTATTGGCCTGTCCTGAAATATCCCTGCTTGGATTGTCAGGTGATTGCATACCTGCACTTTGTATAAAAGGCAGTGTGACCCTGCTAGAAGTTGAGGGTTTGCTTTTTGGGCGTGTTGCAGGTGCAGAAGGCCTTCAAGCGCCTGGTGACAGAGGTGGAAGCTGCCAAGCAGCTGCGTGATCGTGCGGTGGATGCCCTGACAGGCACGGAGCCAAAGGATAACCTTACCCCAGCGCACCAGGCTGTCTCCAAGGTAATGCTGCATCTTTCCTGATACCTTTCTTGTTTTGTTGGACAGCACCTTTATGAACAACGTGCTTTTGAAACTTGGCTGTTATTGACTTGAACTCATCCTTTGCAAGGCATGGCACCGCCGGGCATCACAGCATCCTGTGATCTCGAACAGGGAATACTGTGCTGTGCAGATGATACTGCTGTTCAAGATGGTGTGGCCCCTCAGCTGATATGGCCGGTGTTGCACCATGCAGGCAATCTTTGCACACCAAGGCCCGGCGCTGGAGAGGGAGCTGACAGACCTGAGGAGCGCTGTGGACGATGCGGAAGGAGCCTTGGAAACTGCCAAGCCGGCACTGAAAGACGCTGGACTGGTGAGACACTCGACCTCCCTTGATCATAGCTTGAGCAATGTAGCGGCCAGGGCCTTCCTCCAAACTGTATATGATCGTCATTTGCGCTTCGCAACTGAGCACAAAATGCTTGCATCTCTGCAGCGTGCAACGTTTCACTAAAGGCCAGTACGCATAGACACAGTATCACTCAGCGTTGGTCAGGCTTGTGTTGGTTGCGAAGGCATGTTTATGCATGCAATCAGGATGCGGATAGCATTGCAGAGGAGGCGGATCAGGAGCGGAAAGAGCGGCTGGCATCGCGACTGGAGCGGCCCAAGGGCACTGAGCGCAGGCGTCGCAGCGGGCGCCGCCGCCGCGGCCGGGGACATGCAGCGGAGGGCAGCAGCGCTGAGGTAAGGCTACTCTGCCGTTCAAGCCATGCCTGTCTGCCCTGGTATCTCCACACCCTCCTAGTTATCCATCATTTCCTGTTGCTATTGTTTCAGATGCTTTTTTTTGAATACTTCACGGCTTGCCGAGGTGCCACATAAGTGTCATCTATCTACAGACCTGTCAAGCCATCATGCTCTACAAGTAGGACTGCCTGCATGACTTTAACCCTCAATCATTCAAAGCATGTGCAACAAAGACACGTGCATGTGTCACACAGGATGAGAGCGCGGATGACACAGATGGGGAAGAGGCGGCACCGGCCGACGGGCAGCAGCACGCCGGTGAGAACGGCCGTAACGGACCGACCCGCCAGCGCCGCGGTGGGTTTACAATTCCCTCGATTCGCTTCTATTTAAACACTTGAAGATTATTTGGAAGCTTGAAAATGTCGGCTTTGTGGCTATGGGCTCTCTTGAGGTGGACACAAATGGGAGCACTCTAGAGCACCCCAGAGGGATCCTAAAATGAGATCCAGTGAGGCATGGATTAAGAAGTACCAGTGCGGAGCAATGCCTCTGACAACACATGCATCAAATGCAGGTGGAAGGACCCGTGGCGGGGAACGCCGTCGTGCAGGCGGCGGCAGCGGCCGCGACTTCACGGCGCCGCGCGATGCCGCGTCCGAAGACGATGAAGAGGATGGTGTGGATGGGGGACGCGCCGGAGGGGCCTCCCCCTCGGGCCGCAGTACCGCAGCTGCGCCCCCAGGCTTTGGGGGTGGGTGTTCCCATGCTGTCGGTCATGGCTTTGCAAGCATGATTGATATTAAACATAAAGAAATACAGTTGGCGGCACTTCTCTGCACTTTGCATGGAACAGGCTCAAGTCATCATGGTCATCGATTCATGAGGTGGCTTGATGCCTGGAGCTGTTCCCATGTAATGTGCAGTCTCATTGCTTCAAGGGAGTACAATTGAGCCCTGAAGAGCCGAACATTATCCACAACTGCTGTGTGTGCTGCAAGTTCTTGGCAAAGAATTGGCATGTCAGATATTATCAGGTTTCTGACAGGGACAGTTGCCTTGTGCAGATGGTGACCAGGTCGAGGGGCAGCGCCGGCGCAGGGGAGGCCGGGGGCCGCGCGAGAAAGCAGCGGGAGCGAATGATGATGCGCCCGGACTCGATCAGGGTGGCACCGAGCAGGCTGATGGCGCGGAGGGTGCGTCCAGTGATTTCCTGCAACTGTTACAATTACTTTTCTGCCGAATGCACTGAGGATGCCCATTAGTTTGCTTTGCTGTCAAAGTTTGTGGCATGCCTGAAGGTCTCAGGACCAGGGCATCCAAGTCTGCTCTGTGAGGAGTGTGGTGCCTGAGACTTGTCACAATGTGTAGGGGGGCACCCAACTCTATTTTGTGTCAAATATGGTGCTGGCGAGTTGTGACTCTGTGTGGAAATTTTCCTGTTGCTCTTGGCAGCTGTTACACCTGAATGTCCATTGCCTGGTATGTCATAATGTGCTTGTAATTGATGACAGCGTGTCTGTTCAGCAGGCGGCAAGAGGGCGACGGGCCGCCGCCGCGGCGGCCGCAATCGCAGGCCGCGTGCCGGGCAGGACGGCGAGGGCGCAGCAGGCGGCGTGCAGACCTTTGATAACCCCACCTTCGCCGACGGGGACGGCAGCGAGCCAGCTGCTGCAGTTGAGGCGGTGCGCTCCTCTGTACAAGCATCATGGTGAATGCTAGTGTGCAGCTTTCTGTCATCGCAGCTTGGTGTCAAGGACGGGTGGCATGAATGTGGGCAGTCTTGGGAGACTATCATCTAATTCGTGGTCTGCTAACGGAGGTCTGAGTCCTTACCAATCATTCATCTACTCTATCTGCAAAGTGGAGTCATGTGCATGCAGCGGGCCACGCGCAATCCATTGTTTGACTGTTGTAGGGATCATGTAAGAATTGCGTCAAATGTAGCTCACACGTTTGTAATGGGCAGGATGGGCGCGGTGAGGCAGGGCGGAGGAGCGGCCGCAAGAGGCCGAACCTGAAGGACGTGGCACGCATCCTGGAGGCCATCAAGCGCGATCTCTGCGACCCCATCACCAAGGTGCACCCCCTTTTCAATCATCGCGCATACCAAACATCTTAATGGAATCCTATTGCACAGCAACACAGCTCCGTATCCAGGAAAGGCTGTAAGTAGCAAGACTGCGTGTCTTGCTGCCAAATACAATCATGTTGACACACACTTATAATTCAGTTTGAATCCATTATTGCGGACCAACTTCAAGCTTGGCAGCAAACCAGCGCTTTGTGTACCTTGTTTGCTTTCTCAGATTGCAGTATATGCTCCCAGAAGTTGACAGGGTGCATGCAGCGCTCGCTTCCGTCAACCCTCTTCATATACAAAGATCAACCTCCCACGAAAAGATATCCTACGATGCTCTGTGTCTCTTCCTTTCTTTGCTGAAACAGGAGAAATAATTCAGTCTCAGGGTCTGTACGCATGACTTGCAGGCACCGCTGCGTGACCCGGTGGCGGCGGCGGACGGCTTCACGTACGAGCGCGCGTCCATCGAGGAGCACCTGCGCGCGGACCAAACATCCCCCGTAACGGGCAACGCACTTTCCAGCACCGCGCTGTTCCCCTCCGCTCTGGCCACCTCCCTGCTCGAGCGCCTGGCCGATGTCGACCCCGCCGCCGCCTAAATGGGTTTTTAATCCTCAGGAGGTCACAGGGTTCTCATGGGGGTGGATGAAGGCGCCGAACCCCGAGAAAGCTCTGAATAAGGACCCTTGGATATGTTGCCAGATGAAGGCGTTGAGCCCCAAAAATGCCTTGATTGAACACCCACAGGACATGTTGCCAGGTGGAGAAGTGAAGTCAGGGCTTCCCTGGCGCACTTCATCTGGGCGCAGGATACAATATGGCTGGAAGGTGGGTGCAGCTGCAGTCGAAGATAACGGGCCTGTGAGAAAGCAAGTGCAGCAACAGCAGGAGCTTAATGATTTGTTTCTCAAAAAAAGTCATGTGAGATGAGCCGCCAATTATGAAAACGTCTGCAGGGGTACAGAATAACATGCAGGTTTTGAATAAGGACCCTGGTGTAGAAGGTTTTGGCTGTTCCGCTCAAATGGGTCCTTGGCTCACGAGCAGATATGCATAATTCTGGGGCTGGCTCAGCTGAGGGAAGACACCTTGTCTAAATATCAATTTGAAATCCCTGCCTGCTATCGACAAACCGAAAAATCTGATACGAAGAACCTGCGCAGTACCGGCAATATTGTCAATAGAAGCGCCAGTGAGGATCTCACGACAGCCCAGAATAATTGTCGATGTGGGGTGCTCAACATGCTGGGTCATAGATGCAGACTGATCCAAATTTAGGCAATGTTGGTGTGGGAGAAGAACCAATGTGATTGGTAAACCATGCCTGAACACATCAGCAGCGCCTGTAGCTTTGAGGCTGAAGTTGCAGGTGGGCAAGCTATTAAATGACCTTAGCACGTGCCTATAGCTATAGCTGTCTGCAAAGAGCACTGCAGTCAGGCATGGTGACAAGATGATGCAACACGTATGTGCTGATGATAATATGTGCAAATCTGAACGCCAGTCCTGTTCAAAGTGCTTTTCTCATGCTTGCTGATGTATTTTTGTAATTGTCTCTATCGCTGTGCACTAGTTTTTGGGCTTCCCAAGTACTTTTAGGCTGTGTCAAGTGCCTGCTGACTTTGGGCACACCATGGATATGTGATTTGCTTGAATTCATTTAAATCTTTCAGGTCATTATCCTATCATTATTATCCTTATCATTATCCTATTATCCTATTATCCTAGGGGTTTAGGGTTTAGGGTTGGGATGACATTATCCTACTTCTATTGAAGTGACATTTGCAAAATTTGCCCAAAATATACACCATTAGTCAATCAGCCTGCAGTACTGCATTCCTTTCGTCTGATAAATCACGCGTGCGATATATTTCACTTTCTGCACTGTACAGTCCTGTCGCATTTGAACCACCTGGCCACGTCCCATCCATACCTATATGGGAATGATACGAGGAAGATCTTGGCCGCAAAAGGGACAGCGTATGATTCAAATAATTTCTAAAATTTCTTGTCAGAACCCTTGAGTTCAAGTGATGTGCTCGCTACTGGAGGTTGAGGACCTTCTTCGTTTGAACAAGTATTTGCTAGGCTGCATGCAGTACTGGTACAGTTTAAAAAAAGCTCTTCAGAAGGTGCAAGGCACCATCTCATTTCCTTGGACCTGACAAAGCTGACACTGCGGCGCCCTTCCTCTAATAATACACTTATACAGGGACTGCTGCTGAAGGAGGGCGGCTGGCAGCGTCTGCACAGCGCGAGGGTCCGCCGCATGCATGGAAGAACATGCAGTACTCACACTTCCACGCGTGCTCCTGCAGAACTTTGGACGGCGCTGCTTCGCCGGCCAATACTGCCAGGTGGGCGCTGACCTGGCGTTCTGTCCAGTCAGCATCCCACCAAACTGCCATGCACCCCAGCAAGCTCCCATCCCCCTGCCACAGGTACCTCACCTGCGCATTTTCAAGAATGCACTACTTTCACCTCCAGGTACCATTTAAAAAAAGAGCATGAATTCCCAGAGGGTGAACCACGATAACGTTGGTGCTCAAAATGGGCTGCTAAAAAAATTGACTGAGAGGCACCTCCATCTCCTCGGAGCAGGGTGGCAGCTTCTGGGCGGTTGCCCGGAGGCTGCTGAGCAGCTGGTTCAGGTTGACAATCAGCGCAACCTTGTGGGTCCTTGCGTGCTTCATCACCTGCAACAAAAAGCACAGCAGAATTCTAATGCCGGAGCGACCATCATGCGTTTTGCTCCAATTGCGCACCTCACACTACATATCTTCCTTCCCTTTAATCTCAAGATGACATTTTTGTAAGCCAGGGATTAAGACGCAAACAACATGCAAATATAAAAACAGCTGCTACCCCGCGATGCGCCGCATGACTCACCTCCTTTGAAAGCTGCGCTTTTCCGTCCAACCGGTGCAGCGCCAAGATCTCAGACCCACACTCCGCATCACATGCATCTGCCAGCCCAAGCAGCAAGCTCCGGTACAACATCACCTGCGCCAAACACCAACAACACATTCTGTCATGCTGTGGAGTTCATCAGTGCAGCTCACCAATATTAATAAGAACGCACATGAGCCAGCAAAGAACCAGCCATGCCAGCTGCAAACACATCAACTGCCAGCAAAGAGGAACGCCGCATGCTGTCGCTCTACGCAGCCACCATTCTGGACCACAGAGTGGGAATGCATATGAGCAGCCAGTGCAGTGCTCGTCAATTCAGAAGGGGAGTGCACCTGCAGGCGTGCAGTTTCTTTCTGTGCGTCCGATGGGACCGAGGATCTGCGCCGGGTCTTGTGCTCCACGATGCGCACCTTGCCCAGCTCATCCAGCTGCAGCTCATCGATGATGCCCTTCACCCAGTGGCCCTGCAGGGTGGGTAACAATCGTCAGGCGCAAATCATGGTACATAATCACACGGAGCAGAAGTCTGCAAACAATATTTTACGTGGGAACACCTTGAACTGCACAGCAGCTCATGAATGATGCTCTTCACTCAGTGTAGGGCATGCCAGTGGACTTATTACTTGTTTGAACGCAGCGTTCTCAAGTGCAAGAGCACCAGCAGTCATATCGTCTTCATAGGTGAACACCATCAGTGCTGCTGGCCCTGTCATGCAGGCGCTGTGTTGGCAGATATTGACGTGTGTATGCCTTGTCTTGCCTCCGGATACACAGCATGCTGCCACACAGCATGGCAACTACTTTATGATTTTGGAATGCAGTGTGCTGATCTGCTGTCTCTGGAGATGCAACTCTCCACATAAGTATCTGCTGGCGAGGTGGGTACATTCCACGCCTTACCTGGAATTTGCCGAAGACATAGACCTCTCGTGTCATGCCCTTGCGCATGAGTTGCCGCAGGCAGGCAATGCACTCGATGAGCCTCAGCGCCCAGGCGTCCTCCCTGGTGATAACTTCAATCTCCACAAACGTCTTCACCTCCGACTCCAGCGCCTTGTGCAGGTCAGAGCCGGCGGCCATGGCCGCTGTCTTAGTCACCTCCTGCTCAGAGCAAGTCACGTTCCTGCTTCAGGTAAATCTTATAGCACGGGTCTTGCATCATTGTTGTGCAATAGTTGTCTATATTCTAGCGACTTGTGTGCTTTTGGTCCGTGGCACTCACCGGTGGAAGGTCTGCAGTGAGAGCAAGGGCGAACTGCTGCTGGCACCACTCTGAAGCTACAAAGTCAGTTACTGAGAGTCCCATTGCTCTGAACCGCCTCCTGTCCAGGACGAGGCCAATGTCCTCCAAATCTGGCAGCCTGAATGCCAGGTTCGCTGCTTGGTCATCAGGGGGCTTCGAGGGATCTGATGCCCGCTCCAATGCGTTATCAGGAAGCACTTGCTGTGAATGATCTGATGGGGCGGCGCTTATAGCGGCGCCTGCAGCTGAGCTGTCTTTCCTAGATGTCAGGAGCTGGTCTGCTCTGACAACAAGCTCCTCGACGATCAAGTCATCTTCAGCAGACCAAGTGACTGCATCAAAGTCCTGGCTCGACAACATCGATGCGATGGTAGCTGAAAGTAACCATCACCCGAGGTTGCAACCCGATGTCCAAGAGCACATGCCAGATCGTGACCGTTGGCCTAGCGAGACTGGCCCATTGCAGATGGGATGAATTTCATAGATTACACACGACAGGACGTTGCAGAGTCGTGCTGCAATTACATTGTCTGCACAATGCCAACAACAACATGCATGTTGCATGGCAAAGGAAGGGTGCCTTCTAAAGCGGCGTGCCGGTTTTTTGTGCAACATTTAGAACTTAAAATGTATCAAAAATACAGAATGGCACCAATGATCGTGTCACTAATTGCTGTACTTGTCACTAATTGCTGTACAGAGATTTATGGCAGCACACATCACGACATAAGGAGATCACGCTCCTCAGCTGGCCTATGGGACTGTACATCCTCACCGTGATTGCAACAGTTTAGCAGTATGTGCAAGCAGTGAATGATGATGTTTGAAGGGTAATATTGAAAAGCATATCAGTCCAATAAGGCAGCCGCGCGGTGCGGCAAGTGGGCTCTCGATTCCCCAGCCAGCTCATTGACAGCCCTGTACCCAAGCAACTCCCCAGCCTTGGGAAGCATTGAAGCATAGCGATTGCTTCACTGGATATCATGATCCCTGTGGCTCGAACTATATCAAAGGTAAGAGATCCAGACCAAGGATTGGCGATCTCGACTGTCTCAGCACATCTTGGATATATAGAATGCTCCTTGCAAGCCTCTTGATGCAGAAATTTAGGCCCTTAGCTCTGCTATTTCTTGTGGCAGGCTCTGTATGCCCGGAAAAGCTTGGCTCAGTTCCATCTGGGCACCCTGCAACCGCAGCAGAGGCGTCTACAGCGGCAGAGGTTCCACACCTGTGTCAGCAAGCAGGATGGCGCAGGCAATGGCTCCTGGCTGGACGCGGACAGCTCTCCTGTACGCACGGATTATGATGCTGTGATCGTCCTTGCAGGTGCAGCTATTCTTCTTGACTTTGACATGCAGACACACAGCCAACAGGAGAACCTTGTAAAGCCTGCTGGCATATGTGGCATGTGTTTCCACCAGACGGGCACCTTGGGATGCCCAATGTTGACTGGGCGGTCTCTTTGGAATGTGCATGAGCATATTTCTGGAAAGGCATCAGGCAGAATAGACAAATGTGGCATGCAGGTGGCCTCACGCCAGATGGTGGCCTGCCAGAATGGGTCACCCGGCGATTGGATGCGGGAGCTGACATTCAGCGCCAGCAAGGCGATTTGCTTTCTCGCTTTGTCTTAGAAATGCTGATTGTTCATGGGCATGGCCTCTTTTGCTACTGTCCTCTGGTACTTTATCTTGCGCCCGTTCTGCAGCCTTTTACATGAAGGGATGCGCTTGATTATTTGTCATGACCGTTATGCAGGTGCACACTGCCCACTGCTGTGCCTGGGCGGGGGGACTCCTCATAAGCCTGCTATTATTGGGCCCTCTGGCCACGTAATTCATGAGTCAACTTCATGTGCCAATTACCTGAGAGCAAAGGTGGGGTCACGCCCAGCACTACTGCCATGGTGAAGCTGTGGGTTGAAGCTCTGTTGGCGTGCCTATATTCATAAATGGACCCACAAGTTTGTACAGAATATCCGTTGACACTGACTTTCCCTATCATTTGATTTTAATATGATGTCTGTCCATCAAGATATGATCTGTGCTTGATGTGTGTTGAGTCAGGGAGTGTCTGCGGCAAGCATACTCAATGAGGTGTCATCATACGACACAGTTGGGTGCGTGTGCTTACCAACTACATAACTTAAGGTGGACAGCTTGCTCTAGATCTCAATATCACTCTCTTCATGGTGGCTACAATGCTAAATCGTCTTCCTTTGCTGCAGGAACGGATTCTTTGCACTCACAATCCATGCCATCCCGGCTGGCTGGAGGTACATCTTCTTGCTCACTGCATGCCTACTGTGGCTGCTTCCTGCATTTATTGTCTGCTTCTTCTGCTCCGAAATATTGAAAATGCCCGATCAATCCAAGACCATGCTGGGATGTGCAGGCGGTGCTCGATAGTGACGAGCGCATTTCACATGCCCCGCAGCCGCGCGATCTTTGAGCGCTGTTTTGCGCTGGCAGGGGGGTCCCTTTGTGGGGACTGCTCCCACTTCCAGCTAAATTACCATGCTGTGCATGACGATGGGGCGTTCCCTGACGACGTCTTGGCCGCACGGCGGCAGCGAGAAGCTCAGAGCTTGGAGGTTCTGACCTGTCAGACCTTCCAGGGGAAAAACGACTCCTGCAAGAATTATTCTGCTGTGACGTACCGCAGTCACATTGTCTAGGGGATTACCCCTCTGGTTTCAGGAGCAAGCTTGGGCCATGCATGGCTGTGTGTTTCTCTGCTCAATGTCATTGAACTACAGTTGTAGTAGAATACTGACGCTTCCTTGTGTCCTTGGTGCATGCAGACATGGGAGCGGGACACAGCTGGCTTTAAGAGCTTGGCTGAGATGCATGCCTGGCTGCACGCTACCCACCTCTGCTACTCTGTGTCTCGCCAGGTAAGCGCAAAGCAGTGCTACTGATGCGAATACCGTGAAGATTGCATAGATGACCAGAATTTTTGTGAAGGGAGCAAACCCTGATACAAGCACAAGCCATGATGATAGGGCCCTGAAGATGTCACACTGCAAGTAATGTAAACCTATTGTGCTATTTGTTGAAAAGTTTCCTTGTGGTTTGGGAATGATGCGTCTATCCAGTGCGCACACATATGATCAAGCTCTTGTTTCTCTCTATGCAGGACGATTTTGGGCGGCCGCAGGTTGCCAAGGATGGGATGAGTGCCAAGGTGTTGGCATCATATTGAGAACCATTTCATGTGCTGACATTGGAGGTTGGCTATGAATGTTGATGGTAAATTTTTTGACGGGGAACAAGCACTCAGGGCGAGTGAAATCAAAGTGGCAGCTTCTCTCCCATTGGAAGCTGCTCCACAGCATCTCACATCGGGATGAATTCAGAAAAGTGGGGCGTGAAATACTCTCCAATACTGGTTGTGCTTTAGTTGGTCCTAGATGCCAACAAAGTAGTAAGCACAGCAAGCCGACCTGAACATAGTCGATGCCCATGGCACAATTGAAAGTGTCGAATGGCATAACCACTGTATGTCAATGTATATTACTTGATAAAATAATATTTATCGGGAGTACGAACGTGATACTGCAGTCCACTGGAGCATAGCTCTGTGTAGATCATGAATATCGTTTTCTTGATCCTTGCGACTCTTGCAGCAACTGAAGGGGCAATCGATCGGAACAAAATCGATTCTGAAGTTCTGCGTACTCCTAGGTCCCACTCGACCAATAAGTATGAGATATCACAGCTCCCAGGATACAAGGGGCCTCTTCCATCACGCCACTTTTCAGGCAGGCCCACTTCCAGCTCAAAGCTGTCCTACTGTGCGATTGTTATTGAAACATAGAGATTTTGCATAATTGTAATGTGAAGGTCCAGTACTTATCTTTAATGAACCACTATTGGCAGCAGCTGTGGCAAGTGCTTCTGTCCAACCTCCCAGCTGATGTCTGCAGTATTGCATGAAAATGATCACTCCGTCCATGCAGGCTACATTACTGTGGACCACCAGAGAGGCAGAAAGCTCTTCTTCTACTTTGTGACCAGCGAGAGGGACCCAGCCTACGACCCTGTGGTGCTGTGGCTAAATGGTGGCCCTGGCTGCTCCTCCTTTGATGGGTTCCTCTTCGAGCATGGCCCTTTGCGCTTCAAGCTCAACAATGCCTCCAATGTATCCAGTGAGTCACAGTTGCCCCTGCTTGCCCTCTGCTATTGTCAATGCTGTGAGGCCTTGGTTCTCCAACCCCTCCAACATGTCTGCTTCTAGTGAACCTGCATTGTGTGCAGAGCATTCACGCTGTAGATCACAGAGCTTTATGTGTTTTGCCAGAGGGCCTTAGTATTACCAGAAATGTGGGCGCATGGAGCCAGGTTGCCAACATGCTGTATCTGGACTCACCAGCCGGGGTCGGGCTGAGCTATTCAGCCACTCCAGAGGACTACACCACAAATGACACCCACACGGCGCACGACTCGAACATCTTCCTGCGGAGTTTCTTCCAGGAATTTGACGAGTTTGCCAAGCTGCCTTTCTACATATCAGGTGCAGCTTTGCATGGCTGACTCCAAAAAGGACAGCTGCTCCCATTGCTAAGCTCCCAATTTTGATTGACTCTTTTGGCAGGCTTACCAATCGCCTTGTCACTCCCATGTGCAGGCGAGAGCTATGCAGGGGTGTATGTACCAACACTTGTCAAGGAGGTGCTGGAGGGCAATGCCAATGGCCAGCACCCCAAGATTGATCTGCAGGCAAGTCATCAGACGTACTGCATGCCCATATTGCATGTGGCTGCAATTTCTGGGTTCAATATATGTGCCGCATCAAATTGAAAATGGATTTTCAAAAAGTGTTTCAATACATGTCTTTCTTTGCGTTCCTTTGTCCTTTTACTTCATACAATGGAACGTGCACATATCAATAGACTGCCTGCTTTACTCTTGTTGACGTGCTTGTACATGTGCAGGGTTATCTTATTGGCAACGGAGTGACTGACCCAGAGACCGATGGGAATGCTCTCGTGAGCTTTGCCCACTTCAAGTCGCTCATATCTACAGAGCTGCACTCTGCACTTGTTGCGCAGTGCAATGGGAGCTACTGGGATGCCCAGCCTGGTGCGTGACACCTCTGCAGAGGGTGTAGTCAATGACTGACGCTGTCTTTGCCGTGAGTGCCCAGAGAATACCAAATAGTGAATGCCAGAAAGAAATCAGGAGAATGAAGAGAGGCCATTTTATCTTGAAAATGACCCAAGAGTGAGAAACGTCATGCCAAGTGCAACCACCTGTGCGAATCTGACCATCTGTGTGCTCTTAATCTTGAATTCAGAAAACATATGTTTACTTTGAAACTTGCTTGGAGGCACCAAGTGCGCGGACCTCTTAGACGAGCTCAACACCGATGTTGGCCATCTGAACCTGTACGACATCCTGGAGCCCTGCTACAATGGCGCTCAGCCTGGCAATGGACAGCAGCATGTGCAGGCGCTGCGCAGAGCCGCAGCAGCTGGCATCAAAGGGGGAGGCATGATGTGGCCACTGGGGGGTGTGGTGCTGGAAGGGGCGCTGGTGCCTAATTGGGCGCATCTGCTGGGGCGGCAGCTGGGAGAGCACCCACCCTGCCTCGACCACAGGTCAGCGTTCCTTACATCACGCCACTATGCTTCTGATTAATATTGTCACTTCAGCAAAAGCGGTGCTTGGCTTATGAAAGACCCATCAACGGTTTCCACATGAGTAAGTGGCTGAGCCGCCATGCTCAGGCATGTGCGGCTTGTCTGATCTTAGCTGATACATGCTCGGCTGGGGGAGCTTTGCTATGTGGGCATGACTTGCTACTCCAAGTTTGGCAAAGGAGCAATTTGTGGTGTGCGTTTTGGCAGGGAGCTGAGTGTGTGGCTGGATGACGAGGCAGTGCGCAAGGCGCTGCATGCTGCTCCAGTGGACACCACTGGGCCTTTTCAGGTGTACTTTCTCACATCAGCCCGCCTTGAGTGTCTGCACCAAGCAACACGTGTGCTCAGATATTCTGTATCTTCACAGCAGTTTACAGTTCTTACAAGTGGCATTAGTTTGTGTACCCAACCGCTGAAGCAAGAAATGATAAAGATGCACCATGGGTTGCTGCGAAGGAGTGCACCAGCAGAATTTCCTACACTCACGATCTGGGATCGATGATTCCCACCCACCGCCAGCTCTTGAAGCAAGGTGAGGCTTGCCATCCATGTGCGATTGTTTCTGTTGCCGTGGTTTGCCCGGCCATGCTTTTATTATCTGAAGCCGTGGATGAATACCTCCATTAATCGTCCTTTTTTATAGAAGAGTGCAAATGCAACGTCCAGGGGCCCACATGCAGCACGTCTTCATGCACAGGAAGTATAATGTAACATCTAGACTTGTTGCGTTAGTCTACTGGATCAGTGTGATCAACCTTTTGATAAAATTTACACATGTCTGCAGCAACATAATCAGATTTATTGAACATCAGGTTTGAGTGTGCAGGCATGCGGGTGCTCATCTATAATGGCGATCATGACATGTGCGTGCCGCACACTGGAGCTGAGACGTGGACAAGGGGATTCGGATTGCCTGTTCTGGACAAATGGAGGCCATGGCATGAAAACACGCAGGTGTGCCTGATGTGACATGCACTTTTAAAAATGCGAGGTACTCCTTACTCAAGTTATTCGCTATATCACATGTATGAGGAAAACTGTTCTTTCGCAGGTGGCGGGATACGTTGTGGAGTACGAGGGGCTTACGTATGCAACCATTCTCGGCGCAGGACATTTCACTCCCGAAATGAAGCCGCTTGAGTCCCTTGCAATCTTCAAGAGATTTTTGTACAACAAGAAATTGTGATTTTAAAGAGAGTAATGTTGTGATATGCACACAAATACACTTGCAATCTTTGCCAATGACAATATCGACAGGGCCGATTGCCTACGTGGGAATGTTTACATGATGGGCAACTGGATGGGCTGGTCGAAATGATCAGAAGTTCCCTACGGTACACACTGAGCTGAACAGTGCAGCACACACATAACAGCGGTTGTATGCACACCCAAAAACAAGGCAACCCCACCGCATAATAGGAACGGACACAGAATAGAAGAAAGGCAATAACTCATGTTAAAACGAGTTCACTATCCACATGTTCAGTCAGAATCCTCCATCGGGGGAAGAGGCGGGGGTGGATTGCGCACTCCCCCAGACGTGCTTGCAATAAGCCCGCCGTGAGCTTCCCACTCATCCCTATATATCGTGTTGCTGCTCACCAAAAACAAGTGCAGGCACAGGCTAAGCAGTGCGGTGGGTGTTAACCGGGCACTCCCCACGTTGGTATTGACGCCTAGGAGGAGCCCCGCCTTCACTGCCATGCTCTAGATGGTCACTGCCGGCCTTCAAATCCCTACGTCGCGCCTCCCGAGCTCTCCTAGCACCGACAGCATCGCGGCTGCTCATTGTCATCTTGCATAAGCACTTGGTCACGCAATTGCCTGGCAATTTTGCGCGCCTCCTCCAAAGAAATACTGTCGTTCCGGCTGCATGCGCATAGGGCGCCCGGGCGTGCCAAAAAAACACGTCTTGCACTCGCTCAAAAGTGATGCTTGAGCAATCGGCCATCGTGGCCATCTCCCACAATTTCTCCGCTTTCTGGATGTCCAAACCCGAGCCCTGCCCTGTGATAATCCACATGGGAGAAGGCATCCACTCCCCCAAACAGAACATCAAACGCAAAACATGGACGACGTCGTTCCCGAGCTGTGACGGCAAGGGAATAACTGAGCTTTCTAGAAGCTGTACAGAACCTTGATGAGGCCTGCCTTGGTGATCTCCTTCTTCCCATCCGCATACATGTTCCTAACCAGCCCATACGCCTCCACACCAGCCGCCACCTCCTCATCTGACACATTACAACGTACCTCGAGGAGCTCCTCAAAGTGAGGTTGCCCCTTGTCCTTCATCACATACTCAATCATCTCGGAGAAGCCTTGGTTCTCCCCATACTCTTTAAGGAGCAAAGAGGCCCGGTGGCTGGTCTCAATGCGGCAATGCGTCCTAATACTATCCCTAATTCTATGAAGCCCCGGCTTGCGTTGCGGTGCGCGGCACACAAAAATGGCTTGGTAGCGGGAATTCGAATGGGAAGCTCTAGAACCGACCTCAAAGCTAAACGCCCCACGCACACAGTGCTTTTCCATCCAATTCCGCAGTTTGTGCAGCCAACGGCGAGGCACGCCCATGCTCGAGCATTTAATTGTGAGGCTATACCCTATGACCCCATAAGAGTCATGCCCTAGCTCCGGTGGAGCGTTGGGTGCTACCACCTCAGGAAGCGATCGCCTTCCCCTTCTCCTTGGCTGTATATCCCCTTCTCCTTGGCTGTATATATGAAGAAGAGGCAAATTGGGGTCAGAACTGGTCATGCCGGGGCGAACTTGTGCATGCAAAAGGGAAAATTTGGGAATGCGCAATAACATCCGCTGGCCCCAAAACATACGGAGCGGCGGTGCTGCGGGCTCTCCCCCGGGCGCCGCGCTGGGTTGCCTGGCGCTGGGAGACTCTGCGCCTGCAAGACGGCGAAACGAACAAGCGTGCTTCAAGAAAAACAGTTGACATCCTCAACATCCCCAACTAGGTCAAACTTGTCAAGTGCCAAATAACACACAGTTGAGGCCGGAATTTGCACCATCTTGCGGCACTCTTTGGCACGTTGTGGACCTCGTCACACGGGGCGCTTGCTGCGGGGCTTGAGGCGTCATCGTGGGGGGTGCCGCATTCACCCCGGATGCATGTATGAGATGGGGCAATAATGCTGCCTGCAGTTCCGGTTGCATGTCCATCAGAGCTGTCGCGATGTCCTTTCTTTCTTTGGGACTCAAGTGACTGAATGAATTGTCCTCCGCGCTCATTCTTGGGGCTCACGGCTGTGAAGTCAAAACCCCTATCCGCAAGACCACTGCGTGTGCAGTGGTCACACCGGACGTAATCAACACCCTGACTGCTTCCCAAAAAATCCGCGTTTTTGCACAGAGCGTCATACACGCAGCATTTGGCCATTTCAGACTTTTGACCTAAAGACCTGCTTTTCCGCAACACGTCCACAACCAGTGACAAAGGCACACACATGGCCGCCAGCGTGGCTTTGCCACGCCAGCGGCCGTATCCCCGTCGGATGTGAATATCTAGATCTTTGAAGGCTTCCACACTATGGAAACTAGGAACTTCACAATGGATTCCTGGGCACTTCCCAAGACTTCCTAAGTAGGTCATAGCCATGCACTAGTTTGTGGCCCCATGAGCTCACGCCTTGCCCCGTGAGCTCACATGAGTTCACATCACGTGGGGGTGAGCTCACCCCCTAAGTTCAGCTTACAAGTGAGCTCACGCATTACTAATGAGCTCATGCCTTGCCCCGTGAGCTCACGGAAGTTCGGTTTAGGGTTTATATATATATATATATATATATATATATTTTTTAGGAGTGTAAGGTTTAGCTAGTCTTCAAAGGCCATTGTGGAGCAAGAAGGGCTTTGTCTGAGTGCTATCAAGGCTCAAAGCCTCCATGTGTGACCAACACTATAGGGTGAGGTGGGGCCTTGAACCTTGGAAGGCCCACAACCCATAGAAGCATGGCTAGGCATGATGGTAGCATGATGGTCGATGAACCATGATGGGCATCCCATGACGGGCAGAGGTCAAATAGCAGCTATCCTCCGCCACCAATCCTCAAATAACTGCTATTCCCTGCCACGAATCCTCCAATAGCGGCTATTCAAGCATGCATGCAGCCAAATAGCTGCTATTGGGGCTCCTGCAGAGGCATGTGAATTTGGCTAAGTGCTAAAGAGGTTTGTTGGTAGCGGCTATTCAAGCACCCGTGCAGTCCAATAGCTGCTATTGGTGATCTGCCTAGGTACTGAAGGGGGCTATAATAGCGGCTATTCAAGGACCCATGCAGTCCAATAGCTGCTATTGAGGATCTGCCCAAGTACTGAACAGGTTTGGGTTGTAGGGTTTACACCTAGTGTTTTGGGGTTGGGGTGTCCAAAAATGGACCCCCGTTTTAAGGGCGATCTTGGGCAATTTCGATGTGCTGATCACGCCTACAAAGTCATAATTTGAAAATTCGACCTCCTTGGCTCTCTATAAGGCCTCAAACATGGTTTCAGGCTAGGGTTTGCATAGGGTTGGCTCTAGCTCCTCAAAAGGGGGGCCTATGGCATAGTGGAAAGACTTGCAATGGGACATATACATATAGGGCTTTCATTTGATGCATGTCTCACCAAAAGTTGCAATGCCGTTTTGGAGCTATCACACCTTGAAAAAAGTGATCATTTCCCTTCTAGTCTTGTGGAGCCCATAGCTCCTCCAAAGGGGGGCCTATGATATAGTGCAAAGGCCTCCAATGGGACCCACTCATATAGAGCTTTCACATGATGCATGTCCCAGAAAAAGTTGCAATGCCATTTTGGAGGTAGCACACCTTTTAAGAAATCCATAAAGACCCTGGCAGCCTTCTAGAGGCTCTAGCTCCTCAAAAGGGGGGCCTATGGCATAGTGAAAAGACTTGCAATGGGACATAAACATATAGGGCTTTCATTTGATGCATGTCTCACCAAAAGTTGCAATGCCGTTTTGGAGCTATCACACCTTGAAAAAAGGGATCATTTCCCTTCTAGTCTTGTGGAGCCCCTAGCTCCTCCAAAGGGGGGCCTATGATATAGTGCAAAGGCCTCCAATGGGACCCACTCATATAGAGCTTTCACATGATGCATGTCCCAGAAAAAGTTGCAATGCCATTTTGGAGGTAGCACACCTTTTAAGAAATCCATAAAGACCCTGGCAGCCTTCTAGAGGCTCTAGCTCCTCAAAAGGGGGGCCTATGGCATAGTGAAAAGACTTGCAATGGGACATAAACATATAGGGCTTTCATTTGATGCATGTCTCACCAAAAGTTGCAATGCCGTTTTGGAGCTATCACACCTTGAAAAAAGTGATCATTTCCCTTCTAGTCTTGTGGAGCCCCTAGCTCCTCCAAAGGGGGGCCTATGACATAGGGCAAAGGCCTCCAATGGGACCCACTCATATACAGCTTTCACATGATGCATGTCCCAGAAAAAGTTGCAATGCCATTTTGGAGGTAGCACACCTTTTAAGAAATCCATAAAGACCCTGGCAGCCTTCTAGAGGCTCTAGCTCCTCAAAAGGGGGGCCTATGGCATAGTGAAAAGACTTGCAATGGGACATAAACATATAGGGCTTTCATTTGATGCATGTCTCACCAAAAGTTGCAATGCCGTTTTGGAGCTATCACACCTTGAAAAAAGTGATCATTTCCCTTCTAGTCTTGTGGAGCCCCTAGCTCCTCCAAAGGGGGGCCTATGACATAGGGCAAAGGCCTCCAATGGGACCCACTCATATAGAGCTTTCACATGATGCATGTCCCAGAAAAAGTTGCAATGCCATTTTGGAGGTAGCACACCTTTTAAGAAATCCATAAAGACCCTGGCAGCCTTCTAGAGGCTCTAGCTCCTCAACAGGGGGGCCTATGGCATAGTGGAAAGACTTGCAATGGGACATATACATATAGGGCTTTCATTTGATGCATGTCTCACCAAAAGTTGCAATGCCGTTTTGGAGCTATCACACCTTGAAAAAAGTGATCATTTCCCTTCTAGTCTTGTGGAGCCCATAGCTCCTCCAAAGGGGGGCCTATGATATAGTGCAAAGGCCTCCAATGGGACCCACTCATATAGAGCTTTCACATGATGCATGTCCCAGAAAAAGTTGCAATGCCAATTTGAAGGTGACACACCTTTTAAGAAATCCATAAAGACCCTGGGAGCCTTTCAAAGTCTCTAGCTCCTCAAAAGGGGGCCCTATGGCATGGCAAAAGGCTATGGCATGGTGAAAATATTTGTATGAACATACAGATGCTGTCACGCATCTTCGTATGCCTGTTCCCCCGAGGATGAGAAGAAACAATTAAGGTCCAACCTCTGTAATTGCCAATGGTCAAATCCCTGAACGCCATGGCATGATGCAATGTGGCTGCAGATTGGGCCTGTTTTGTGAGGTGTCTGCATGATGCCTTTCTCGACCTGCATGCACTGCTATACACCATCGTTTTCATCTACTCTCAAGCTTTCCATAGCCCCAAGGATGGATGAAATCCATGAGGTACAGCCATTGTAACCACATCTCAAAGTTCTGCTTGCACACCCGTGCATGGCTGCAGATTGGGCCTGTTTTGTGAGGTGTCTGCATGATGCCTTTCTCGACCTGCATGCACTGCTATGCACCATCGTTTTCATCTACTGTCAAGCTTTCCATAGCCCCAAGGATGGATGAAATCCATGAGGTACAGCCATTGCAACCACTTCTCAAAGTTATGCTTGCACACCCGTGCATGGCTGCAGATTGGGCCTGTTTTGTGAGGTGTCTGCATGATGCCTTTCTCGACCTGCATGCACTGCTATACACCATCGTTGTCATCTACTCTCAAACTTTGCATTGTTGCAAGGATGGATGAAATCCATGAGGTACAGCCATTGTAACCACTTCTCAAAATTAGGGTTTAGGGTGTAGGGTTTAGGGTTTAGGGTGTAGGGTCTAGGGTTCAGGGTTCCGGGTTCCGGGTTTAGGGTTTAGGGTTTAGGGTTCAGGGTTCAGGGTTCAGGGTTCAGGGTTTAGGGCTTAGGGTTTAGGGTCTAGGGTTTAGGGTTTAGGGTTTAGGGTTCAGGGTTTAGGGTTTAGGGTTTAGGGTTTAGGTTTAGGGTTTAGGGTTTAGGGTTTAGGGTTTAGGGTTTAGGGTTTAGGGTTTAGGGTTTAGGGTTTAGGGTTTAGGGTTTAGGGTTTAGGGTTTAGGGTTTAGGGTTTAGGGTTTAGGGTTTAGGGTTTAGGGTTTAGGGTTTAGGGTTTAGGGTTTAGG